>NC_139565.1:62216043-62751043 GCF_965112155.1 Podarcis liolepis | reverse complement strand
AGTGTACACAATTCCTTCCCCCATATATTCAAGAAACATTTTCCAATCTTCTTTAAACAAATGTTCTTCTTGTTTTCTTATTCTGTAAGTTAGATCTGTAAGCTACACATATTCCATCAGTTTAAGTTGCCATTTTTCTTTGGTTGGGACCTCATTTATTTTCCATTTTGGGGCTAACAAAACATGGGCAGCCGTAATGGCATACATAAATAACCCTTTTTGACACCTGGGAAGCCTTTAGGGGTCACTTCCAGCTCCACAATTCTATGATTCTATGACTTATTAAAAAATATTTATTGATGCTTTTGAATTCTGGTGCTGGAGGAGACTCTTGAGAGTCCCATGGACTGCAAGAAGAGCAAACCTCTCCATTCTGATGGAAATCACCCCTGAGTGCTCACTGGAAGGACAGATCCTGAAGCTGAGGCTCCAATACTTTGGCCACCTCGTGAGAAGAGAAGACTCCCTGGAAAAGACCCTGATGCTGGGAAAGATGGAGGGCACAAGGAGAAGGGGACGACAGAGGATGAGATGGTTGGATAGTGTTCTCGATGCTACGAACATGAGTTTGACCAAACTGTGGGAGGCAGTGGAAGACAGGAGGGCCTGGCGTGCTCTGGTCCATGGGGTCACAAAGAGGTGGACACGACTAAACGACAACAATTTCATTTTTAAAAATGTCAAAGCAGTTTTACAATTATGTATGCATAAAAACATACAGCTGAACACCATATTTGAAAAGGTTAAAAGCAGGCATTGATTAGGCATACAAATTACCAGAAAAGAGAATCTGACTTGTAACTTGAACCCATTGGTAATCCAGCCTCGAGGTTTGGAAGGCATGGTCTACAGTGCTCTCAGGCTATCCCTGTCCAGGAACGGCCATCATTGGTGAACCAGACAGAGCTGTTAAACCAGCCTGTGATCCCCATTGACTCCTATTCCCAGGCATTTCCTGCCCCTGAGAGTAGAGATGGAACATAATTTTCTATAGGTAAAGGTAAAGGGACCCCTGACCATTAAGTCCAGTCACAGACGACTCTGGGGTTGCGGCGCTCATCTTGCTTTACTGGCCAAGGGAGCCAGTGTACAGCTTCTGGGTCATGTGGCCAGCAGGGCTAAGCTGCTTCTGGCAAATCAGAGCAGCGCACGGAAACGCCGCTTACCTTCCCGTCGGAAGGTATTTATCTACTTGCACTTTGACGTACTTTCAGACTGCTAGGTGGGCAGGAACAGGGACCGAGCAACGGGAGCTCATCCCGTCACGGGGATTCAAACCGCTGACCTTCTGATCGGCAAGTCCTAGGCTCTGTGGTTTAACCCACAGCGCCACCCGCGTCCCATAATTTTCTATAAGAGGCATTTAAAAAAGAAAAAGTACCTGCTGAGAGAGGCAGCAGTTTTTACGCACTTAATTTCACATGTCCTAAATCATTCGCCTACATTGGATGTCCCTGGTGATTTCCAGTATCGTGAGAGAGAGAGAGAACTTTTTCTCCATCTGCTCTCTCCATGCAATACAGGATTTTTACACGCTCCTATCACCTCTTTTCTCTAAACAGAGAAGTCCCAAAAGTTGTGACATTTCCTCCTTGGGGAGTTGCCGAAACCGCTCGATCATTTTGGTGGCTCTTTTCTGACCCTTTTCCAATTCTACAGCATCCGTTCTTAGGCCAGAACTGCTCACGGTACGGCCAACGCAGTGGCGCCATAGATTTGTATAGCAAACACTTTGGTCCCCAGTGGCGCGTTCCTTCCACTTTTTTTGCCCCCTCTGGGCTTTCCATCCTAACCCTGGTTGCAAAACTCTCCCGTCTCCTTTTTAAATCGCAGAGAGGTTCAACCCGGTTTTCATCGGTGACAACAGGTACGCAACGTGGAGAACGGGGCCCTACAACAGCGCGGCATGGAATCGATACACCACGTACCTTCCACGGATCCCTCGGGTAAGCCTTGTGACTCCGCGGAAATCCGGGGTGGGGTGCAGATGTGAAAGGAGGCCCCTGCTGTGGACAGGAACTGCCCCTGCGCACCTGGTAGCAGAGCGACAGAGGGCCAGGCTGCAGCGAAGTCGCTCTTAAGCAAGGCAACTCTTTAGCAAGTAATATCCAAGGCAATCACATAAACAGAAAAACTGGAAGTCACAAAATATGCACTCTTAATGGATTCTCTAGAAAGCATAAAACCAAATAAATATGTCTTATAACCACTGACTTATGACTACTGCTCCATAGCAATTGTTGTTATACCATATTTTTCGCTCCATAAGACGCACCTGACCATAAGACGCACCTAGATTTTAGAGGGGGAATGCAAGGGGGAAAAAATCTTTAAAGGGAGCGCTGAGCAGAGCCTGTATGCATCCCAGGCTCTGCTCAGCGCTCCCTTTCACGAGCCACGTGGAGCGTGTATGTGGCGCTTGCAAGCTTTTCCCCTCCTCAGGCGGGGTTGTGAAAGGGAGCCCTGAGCAGAGCCCCCCGCCTGTATTCGCTCCATAAGACATACACACATTTCCCTTTACTTTTTAAGAGGGAAAACGTGCATCTTATGGAGCGAAAAATACAGTACTTTTCCATTCACCATATAGATGGGTTTATGAAGCAATTCTGTATTCTTCTGCTGTGCTGAAGAAGAATTCCACGAAACAGTGGGTATATCCGGAATCACTGTTCACAACGTCTGTTTCCGAACTACTTCGGCAGCGTTGGACGCCATAAAGAAAGCTTTGCAGCCTGTTTTCACCAGATAAGAATCTGATACATTGCTTCTTTCAGAGACTTGCATAGTCTTCAAAGACTTTCAGAGCCTTATAAGACTTGTTTATTTGGTTTTATGCTTTCTAGAGAATCCATAAAGAGTGCATATTTTGCGACTTCCAGAGATTCATAAGTTTTCTGTTTAGGTGATTTCATATTATTCATATTATATAAAGAGTGTATATTGATATCGTATCATTGAATTTGGTCATCCTGTTGCCTTGGATATTACTGACTATTGTTGGCAACACAGGGGTTAAATTGTTTGGCTACTCTTAAGCAAGGCCAGCTCCACCATCAGACAGAGCCAGGCAGCAGCCTTGGGCGGCAGGTGCTTGTGGTGAGGAATTATAGAGTTGGAAGGGACCCCAGAGGTCCTCTAGTCCACCCCTCTCCTGCAATGCTCCGCTAAAGCGTCGCTGACAGATGACCACCCAACCTCTGCTTAAAAACCTCCAGGGAAGGAGAGCCGAGCACCTTCCAAAGGAGTCTGTCCCACTGTCAGACAGCTTTCCCCACCTTAAATTTGTGTGGCTGGTTCTTCCGGTCTAAGTGTAGAACCTTACATCGGTTCTTTCTGAAATTCCTTTCCCCAGTTTGGGCCGGGTTCTCCCACCTCCAGAGAGCATTGGGGGGACACGGGGTCCCAAACTTCAGCACTTCGCTGCATCATGCCAAATGCACATGTGCCTGCATAAATCCCAGAGAAACGGGCTCACGCTGTGCAATCTTTCCTTGCAGGAGGCTGGGTTAGAGTCGATCCTTCGTGGGATGCCCATGCAATACCCTCCGAAACCTGAGCGTCTCAACAATTACGGTAACTCCTCTGTGATCTTGCATGTCCTGCCTGGTTTAGGAACATAGTAAAGGTAAAGGGGCCCCTGACCATTAGGTCCAGTCGTGGCCGACTCTGGGGTTGCGGCGCTCATCTTGCTTTATTGGCCGAGGGAGCCGGCGTACAGCTTCCGGGTCATGTGGCCAGCATGACTAAGCCACTTCTGGCAAACCAGAGCAGTGCACGGAAACGCCGTTTACCTTCCTGCCAGAGCGGTACCTATTTATCTACTTGCACTTTGAAGTGCTTTCGAACTGCTAGGTTGGCAGGAGCAGGGACCGAGCAATGGGAGCTCACCCCGTCGTGGGGATTCGAACCGCTGACCTTCTGATCGGCAAGCCCTAGGCTCTGTGGTTTAACCCACAGCGCCACCCGTGTCCCTGTTTAGGAACATAGGAACATGCTTTATACTGAACCAATGCTGTCTGTCTGCACTGATGGACAGAGGCTCTCCAGGGTTTCAGGCAGGAAGTCTTTCCTAGCCCTGCCCAGGAAGGCTGGGTATTGAACCCACAACTTTCTGCATACAGAGCTAAATAGTCTATGCCTGAGCTATGGCCCTTCCCTTAGTTTGCGCACATCATCCTGCAGATCTCTTAGTTACCCATCACTGTCCTTAAAGCCCATCTGATCCATCATTCTCTGTCCAGCCACAAGATGCTTTTGGGTAGCAGCGTCATAAAGACCAGCAGCTCCTCTTTTGAGGGTATACTGCCTCTGAAGCAGGAGGTTCTGTTTAACTGTCTTGGCCTAACAGCCGTCGGCGAGTTTCGTCATCTGTCAGCTTGGATAACAATCCCTTTCAAAGGCTCCTGGCTAGCAGCCATCGTCATCGCAAGCAATTATTGCGAATGCCCTCAGTTTAAATTGAGCTGTGATTCCTACATTGTGGGGGGTTGGTCTAGATGGCCCATGGGGTCCCTCCCAATTCTGCAATTCTATGCGCTGCGAGAAAAGCGGCTTCCTTTTCTCTGTTGCCCTGAACCAACTGATTTACTTGGCTGGCTGGCTGGCATCCTGCGTCCGAGTGTCCACTTCACCATCATCATCATCATCATCATCATCATCATCATAATTTGTTATTTGTACCCCGCCCATCTGGTTGGGTTTCCCCAGCCACTCTGGGCAGCTTCCAACAAAGATTAAAAATACATTAAAATGTCACGCATTAAAAGCTTCCCTGAACAGGGCTGCCTTCAGATGTCTTCTAAATGTCAGATAGTTGTTTATCTCTTTGACATCTGATGGAAGGGCATTCCACAGGGCAGGTGCCACTACCGAGAAGGCCCTCTGCCTGGTCCCCTGTAGCTTTGCTTCTCACAGCGAGGGAACCGCCAGAAGGCCCTCAGCACTGGACCTCAGTGTCCGGGCAGAATGATGGAGGTGGAGACGCTCCTTCAGGTATACTGGACCGAGGCCATTTAGGGCTTTAAAAGTCAGCAGCAACACTTTTAATTGTGCTCGGAAATGTACTGGGAGCCAATGGAGGTCTTTCAAGACCGGTGTTATATGGTCTCGGCAGCCGCCCCCTGTCACCAGTCTAGCTGTCGCATTCTGGATTAGTTGTAGTTTCTGAATCACCTTCAAAGGTAGCCCCACGTAGAGCGCATGGCAGTAGTCCAAGCGGGAGATAACTAGAGCATGCACCACTCTGGCGAGACAGTCTGCTGGCAGGGAGGATCTCATCCTGCATATCAGATGGAGCTGGTAAACAGCTGCCCTCGACACAGAATTAACCTCCATGGACAGCTATGAGTCCAAAATGACTCCCAGGCCGCACACCTGGTCCTTCAGGGGCACAGTTACCCCATTCAGGACCAGGGAGTCCTCCACACCATCCCGCCCCCTGTTCCCCAAGAACAGTCCTTCTGTCTTGTCAGGATTCAGCCTCAATCTGTTAGCCGCCATCCATCCTCCAACCGCCTCCAGGCACTCGCACATAAAACTCCCTCCTAGTTTTCCAGGGGCACAAGCTCCCCTCTCTCTCTTTCTTCCCCTCCCATTTTCTTCAGAACGGGAAGTGGTGGTGAACATGTTGAACAGCTTGTCTCGGAAGCAGCTTCCATCCATTCAGCACCGTTACACCATCCCGGGAAGGATGCCTTATCAGGGCTACTACAGCCCCTGCACGGGACGCCATTACTGCTTGCGAGGGATGGACTACTACGTCGACGGGGCGCCCACCAACGAGCGACAGATCAGCCAGCTAGTTGAGAAGATTGTAAGGTTCGGAGGGTTTTGCAGACCACACCCCAACTCCTCCCCCTCAGGGCTCTTGTGGGGGGGGGCTTGGAAAGGGGGGCATAGAAAAGACTCTGTGCTGGGCCCGGGGGTAACCCGAGCAACGTGGTCCAGGTCTGCTCCAGAATCCGAAGGTCCCACTAGGAGTCAGTCTGACAGGGCCAAGGCAGGACACGAGGCAGGAAACCAGGCAAGGACAGGTACAGGATCTCAGGCAGGATTTGGCAAACAGCAACGTTGCTCCCGCAACCTGGGGCGGGGTCCAACAGCCTTTTATCAATGCCGGGGTAACGGCCGGTCCTGATCCCCCGGCGACTCACCTCCCCGTTTCGCCTGAAGGCGAGCACTCCTCCTGCAAGTACTCAGGTCTCTCCTCCTCTCAGACCTGAGTCTCTGCAGCTGGGGAGACGTCGGTGGGTGACTAGACCCAGGGGCCGCCTCAGCCTCCCCTGACCCAACCGGTAGTGGAGCAGCTGTAAGCGATGGCCCAGCTGGAGGCAACGAGGTAATCCCCGCATCTGGAGCCAGGGCAGGATCAGGCCCCTGACTCGGCCCAGCTGGTGCTTGTTTCAGGGGAACCTTTGCAGACTGGAACTCTTCAGGATCAGGCCCCAGACTAGGTTCAGCTGCCGCCTGAGGCAAAGGATCCGGTGCGGACTGAGACATCTCCAGCTCCGAGTTCGAGCTCAAGTCCCAGGCCAGCACAGACTCCGCCATAAGCTCCTCACTGGAACATACACACAGGGTGCACACTGCAAGGTGTCCTCATGTGGGGTGGGTTTTAATAGGTAGGAGAGGATAAATGAATTCGATTCATCCCCCCAGGTGCCCACATGTTTGTGTTGAACAGACAGAACATCAGCTTACTGTATGCAATTAAATGCGAAGCTGAGTTGAAAGTCCCATCCTTAGCAGCAAATTAAAAGCATATGAATTAGGCTGCAAAGCCTTCTTTTGAACAAGTCCAACTGCGGAGCAAGGTGGTTCCCCCTTTTCTTGCCCTGCTTAACAAAGAATCAGATAGCAGGCTGAGAAGTAAGTTTAAAATGGGGTTTACTTACTCATAGCCATGCACTGGTTGTCAGCAACCGCAGCAATAAAAACTATGCGGGTAAAATACATTTACAGAAGGAATAGCCTCAGGCATACATGTGTGTGAGCTGGAGCAGCTAGACAAATAATAATAATAATAATAATAATAATAATAATAATAATAATAATAATAATAATAATTTATTTGTACCCTGCCCATCTGGCTGGGTCTCCCCAGCCACTCTGGGCGGCTTCCAACAAAGATTAAAAATACATTAAAATGTCACACATTAAAAACTTCCCTGAATATGTCTGCTCCGAGCACTGGTCTAAGAGAGGGAGGGAGGGAGGGAGGGGGAACAGCAAATACTATTATGTTCCTTTCCCCTCCTGTCCTGAGGGGGAAATGACCTCACACAGAGCCCTCTCTACCAATTACATGTCTATGGCTTGAGTCTTCCTATCAGCAACGCAGCTCTGTGGTCTTAACTCCTCCTCATGCTAACTGGCAAGAATATGCATTGTTAGATTTGGCTGCTAATCTCCCACAAACCCCTTCTCGGGCAAATACAGCAATTGCATGCACAGTTTTATTAAAGCACCTGGAGTCCCATCTTCGACTCAAAGGTTTTCAAAACTCTCTCTCGGTCGAGGTTTGGTGAAGATGCCAGCGGTCATCTCTTTGGCAATACAGTGGTACCTCTGGTTGCAAACGGGATCCGTTCCGGAGTCCCGTTCGCAACATGAGCAGAACGCACCCCGTGTCTGTGCGTGCATGGGTCGCGATTTGCCGCATCTGTGCATGCACGTGATGTCATTTTGAGCGTCTGCACATGCGCGAGCGGCAAAACCTGGAAGTAACCCTTTCCAGTACTTCTGGGTTGCCACGGGATGCAACCTCAAAACGTGCAACCTGAAGCAAACGCAACACGAGGTATGATTGTAGGCCAATTCAACTAGGCCATTGCGCAGGCAGCGGTACTCACCCTGACCCCAACCCCAACCCCCTGATGTGCTTGGTTTTCCCTTGAACTTCTCGCTCTGCAATACTTTTGGAAAAGCTCTGCTTGTCTTTCATCTGTCAAATAGGTTTCTCCTGCGCCAACCCCAAATCCATAGTCCGCCAGGCCAGCTCTCTGCATGCTCAGTCGCAGCTACATACACTGACTCTGTGAAAGACAAAGCTACACATCCTTCTTTATAACTGCCGTAAGAAAGGGGACCGTTTCCACACATAAAGACATACCCACCTGGTTCCCTTGTAATCTTTAGCGCCTCCAGCCTGGTCAGCAACCGGTCAGCCTAACAGTTCATAGTCAAGGTAAAGGGACCGCTGACCATTAGGTCCAGTCGTGGACGACTCTGGGGTTGCGGCGCTCATCTCGCTTTATTGGCTGAGGGAGCCGGCGTACAGCTTCCGGGTCATGTGGCCAGCAGGACTAAGCCGCTTCTGGCGAACCAGAGCAGCACATGGAAACGCCGTTTACCTTCCCGCCGGAGTGGTACCTATTTATCTACCTGCACTTTGACGTGCTTTCGAACTACTAGGTTGGCAGGAGCAGGGACCGAGCAACGGGAGCTCACCCCATCGCGGGGATTCGAACCGCTGACCTTCTGATCAGCAAGCTGTGGTTTAACCCACTGCGCTGTGCTCCTCTTTTTATGAGGGCTCGATCCATCTCAGTGGGAGCACTTCCTTTCCTGCTTAGAATTCCCACTGCATTTGCAATGTCTGGTCTCGTTGTCGTGGTAAGGTGCAAATGTTTCCCGATTGCTGACCTGCACTGGTTGTGGTCAGGCAAGAGCTTTGATTCATGTTTGCTCTCCAGGAAATTGACGGTCATTGGTGTGGCTACTGTGTTGGCTTCTCGCAGCTTCAGGCTGTCAAGCAATTCAGCAACTTTCTTCCTTTGGCTTAGAATATAAGATCCATCCTCCTAAATTTCAATTCTGACACCCCAATAGTGGGAGCCACTTCCTAGTTCTTTCACCTCCACTTCTTTGCCTAATAATAATAATAATTTATTATTTGTACCCCATCCATCTGGCTGGGTTTCCCCAGCCACTCTGGGTGGCTTCCAACAAAGATTAAAAATACATTAAAATGTCAAACATTAAAAACTTCCCTGAACAGGGCTGCCTTCAGATGTCTTCTAAATGTCAGGTAGTTGTTTATCTCTTTGACATCTGATGGGAGGGAGTTCCACAGGGCAGGCGCCACCACCAAGAAGTCCCTCTGCCTGGTTCCCTGTAACCTCACTTCTCGCAGTGAGGGAACCGCCAGAAGGCCCTTGGCGCTGGACCTCAGAGTCCAGGCAGAACGATGGGGGTGGAGATGCTCCTTCAGGTATACAGGACTGAGGCCGTTTAGGGCTTTAAAGGTCAGCACCAACACTTTGAATTGTGCTCGGAAATGTACTGGGAGCCAATGTAGGTCTTTCAGGACCTAAGTGTCTTAAGTGGCCAGCAGCCAGGGAGGGAGGGGTCAATTAGCCATGTTTGTTAATTAACCATGATTGTTAAGTGGAACCTCCATGTGCAAAAGCAGAGTACCTCTACTGGGAACCAAAAACAACACACACACACCCAACACATTAGGAAATGGTCATCAACTTTGTGCCCTGGCTGTGAGAAGCTGCTGACCACTCTCAGGCACAGAACACTGGGCTGGTTGGTTCTTGGTCTGATCCTGCAATGCAGCTCTTCTTTAGTGTCCTGCTTTCCCCTCCAAGTTCTTTCCCATGGCTCTAGCTCTGATCCACCCGCTGAGATGCCAGCCAAGCTCTCCTGCAGCCCTTTAATAGCAACCTCTCTCTCTCCCCCAATGCCATTCCAGGAATTTCCCGTACTACGACCACCACCACGAGATGACTCTTTGTGCACGAATGCCCGACCTGCCGCCTGGTTTCCCGTATATGAACCTTAGGTAAGGAGTCCAAACAGGTTTGGCGACGGGAAGGAGCTGGGCTGGGGAAGCGGGTTGCTCACAAGGGATGTGTGTTGCCTGGGGACCGTTCCCAGAGACCAAACCTGGTGAACAGATTTCCCCCAAGGACAGCTTGGTTCCCAGCGAACCAGCTTCTAATAATAATAACAATAATAATAATAATAAATTTATTTATAGCCCGCCCTTCCCGGCCAGAGCCGGGCTCAGGGCGGCTAACACCAATAAAATCACAGTAAAAACATAATGGGGGGAAAGAGGGGGGGGACCAATTTAAAATACAGTGGTGCCCCGCAAGACGAATGCCTCGCAAGACGAAAAACTCGCTAGACGAAAGGGTTTTCCGGTTTTGCGTTGCTTCGCTAGACGAATTTCCCTATGGGCTTGCTTCGCAAGATGAAAACGTCTTGCGCTTTTTTTAAAAAGCCGCTTGAAGAGGCGCAGTTGCGACGGACCGTGCTTCGCAAGACGAAAAACATCGCAAGACGAAAAGACTCGCGGAACGAATTCTTTTCGTCTTGCGAGGCACCACCCTACAGGTTAAAATGCAGTTTAAAATGCAGCCTCATTTTAAAGTAGCCAATAAATCAAGACCATAAGGGGAGGGAAACATAAGGGTCAGACCAAGTCCAAACCAAAGGCCTGGTGGAACAGCTCTGTCTTGCAGGCCCTGAGGAAAGATGTCAAGTCCCGCAGGGCCCTGGCCTCTTGTGACAGAGCGTTCCACTACGTAGGGGCCAGTACTGAAAAGGCCCTGGCCCTAGTTAGGACCAAGCTAACCTCCTTGAGACTCGGGACCTCCAAAGTGTTGTTATTTGTGGACCTTAAGGTCCTCCACGGGGCATACCAAGAGAGGCGGTCCCATAGGTACATGGGTCCTATAGCCACATAGAGCTTTAAAGGTCAAAACCAGCCCCTTAAACCTGACCCTGTACTCCACCGGGAGCCAGTGCAGTTGGTAAAGCACTAGATGAATGTGATCCCGTGACAAGGACATTGTAAGGAGCCTCGCCGCGACATTCTGCACCCGCTGGAGTTTCTGGGTCAGCTTCAAGGGCAGCCCCGCGTAGAGCGAGTTACAGTAATAAAGCCTGGAGGTGACTGTTGCATGGATCACTGTGGCCAGATCAGGGCGGGAAAGGTAAGGGACCAACTGCTTAATACGCCGGAGATGAAAAAATGCCACCTTTGCTGTGGCTGCAATCTGCGCCTCCTCTAGCAGGCAGCCAGAGGCGGAGTCTGGATAATAGGATCAGCGCCTGTTGGATCAGGCCAAGGGAGACTGGGTTACACAATCAACCTTGGTTGACTGGAACAACTGAAACACAGATGCTACCTTCTGCTGGGGGATGAGCGCAACCCTGCCTTGTTCCAGCAGGAGCAATGAGGCTGTCACACAAGGGAGGTTTCAAAAGTCACATAGCGGACCTCTGGGCGATGTTTTCAGCACTGGCTCTCTAGTGCGTCTTCCTCGAGAGAAAGTGGAGTGCGCCTCCAGGGGTGAAGTCAACCAAAGTGACCTCCTCGGGGTGCAAGCTTGGGGAGTGTGTCAGTGGCATCACAACAGGGGGCAGTGCGCCCCGGGTGCCATGTCTGGGGGGGTGACAAGAAGACACCCCGCGGGGGCTCGCAGCAGTGCGAGCAGCCATTGCGCCACTGCAGCCGCATGTGGAGGATCCCACAGCCAGCGAGCAGAGGATCCCAGCGCCAGCAGCAAACCGCTATGTACAGCGCATGTGCGGTGTCGCACACATGTGCTGTACGTAACAACAACGCACAAGTGCTGTACATAGCGGTTTGCCACCAGCGTTGCTCCAGTGCTGGACGGACAGTGATCCTCCACATGCAGCTGGAGTGGCAACGGAGGGGTCCTGGCACTGTCCATGTGGACATGTGCCCTACATAGCGACGCCCTGCCTCGGGTGTTACGATGCCCTTGTTCGCCCCTGCAGTGTGTAAGGGCAGTCCTAGGCTGCCCGGACGACAGGACCCCCTTCTCACCCTTGCTGATGAGGGCTTGAGACCCATCGGCTGCCCTCACCTGGCTTAGCCAGCCAGTTGAAGCTGCTCCCAGGAAATGGATGCTGTTTTGCGCTGGCAGCTTCTAGGAGCCACAGGTAAGAGCTGAGTGCAGGGCGAGGACCAACAGATTATTCCAGAAGTAGCACAACGTGTGTCCACCCACCCCATAGGTAAAGGTAAAGGGACCCCTGACTGTTAAGTTCAGTCACAGACGACTCTGGGGTTGCGGCGCTCATCTTGCTTTACTGGCCAAGGGAGCCAGCGTACAGCTTCCGGGTCATGTGGCCAGCAGGACTAAGCCGCTTCTGGCGAACCAGAGCAGCGCACAGAAATGCCGTTTACCTTCCCGCCAGAGCGGTACCTATTTATCTACTTGCACTGGCGTGCTTTCGAACTGCTAGGTGGGCAGGAGCAGGGACAGAGCAACGGGAGCTCACCCCGTCACAGGGATTCGAACTGCCGACCTTCTGATTGGCAAGCCCTAGGCTCCGTGGTTTAGACCACAGCGCCACCCGTGTCCCTCCTCCACCCCATACACCCCTCTAAAAGGTATATCTGAAGAATATCAGAAGATATACTGCAGGGACTGACTAAGCCATCCTTCCGCAACCTAGTGCTTTCCAGATGTTTTGCTCCCACCAGCTGGCTGCGGCTGATGGGAATCGTAATCCAAAACATCTGGAGGGCACCAGACTGGCAAAGGCTGCCATAGTGATTGCTTCTGTGCATCTGTGCCCTGGAAATGAGGTGGATTTCTCTGTTTGCCAGGCAGTTGGAGGCTACCTCTCTCTGCCAGTACAAATAAAGTCTGCTTTTTTTGCTTTCCGAAATCCCTACACGGAGGGCATTTAATTGGGAGCTTCACCATGAAGGCAATGGGAGAGGCAGTTTTAACAATTTGACAGGTATGTGTTGAGCAGGCATGTCTCTCAATACCTGGGGGGGAAATATATATTGTATTGGCCCGAATATAAGCCGCACTTTCCCCCCAAATTCCAACCGTGAAAAGTTAAAGTGCAGCTTAAATTTGCGACCTTACAAAAATTGGCTTTTACAATACCGCTGCTGAAATAGACATACGGTAAAACGGACCCCAAAAAAATGTTTTATTGCCGATTTGCAAGCTTGAGACTCTTCTCTGGCCATTTATGGGTGTGAGTGGCTGCGGAATTGAAGCAACTGAATACCGATTTGTGATTTTAGCAATTGTACGGTAACGTTGCGGGCTTGCAAGATCAAAGGCTTAATTAGGCTCGGAGTTACAATTCTACCAACCGCAGCGGTTTTCAGCCTGTAACCCATGCATAGGCAAACTCCGGCCCTCCAGATGTTTGCGACTACAATTCCCATCATCCCTAGCTAACTGGACCAGTGGTTGGGGTGATGGGAATTGTAGTCTCAAACATCTGGAGGGCTGGAGTTTGCCTATGCCTGCTGTAACCCAATTTTAAGGGAGCGGCTTATATTTGGGCATTGTCTTTTTTCTCCTCCCCCCACCCCGAATTTTAAAGGTGTGGCTTATTTGTTGGGTGCAGCTTATATTTGTGCCAATACGGTATATATGCACCTTTCCTTTTCCCTCTGGGGCCATTGGGGTGTTTTGGTGGTTCCAGATAAAACACCTATATGGATATAGCAGGACCACAACAGCAGTCAGGTGGGGGGCAAAGGGGAACAGCAACTAACTCTCAGCCACAGGCCTTGGACATTTCCAGGTTTTGGATTCCTGTGATGTTGGAGCACTCTCAAGAGAAGCCAGATTAGGATAAAGGCCTTGATTAGGATAAAGATTCATTCTAAAGTTCACAGGATCCATAGATGGTTTGTTTACTGAAGGCACTTCTAACCTGCCCTTTAAGCATAAAACAGGCCAGCAACAAAAGTTAAAAATTAAAAAGAAAACAGCAGGGAGAAGGAGGCTAGAGGCTGCTGCTCACATTGCCATCTTGACACTTTAACCCCATTTAACCAAAGATGTTTCTCAGTGCAGCTTACAGAAATAATCAGTGCTAAGTAGTCCCTCTCCTCCAACTCATACTCTAAAAAGACATGGCGAAAAAGGGAAAAGGGAGGTGAAGGAAGATGCTTGCATGTATCTTGTGGGTCTCCATCCTAAGTTTTTCCTTGGTTGCACTCACAAAGACATAGCACACAAGGAAAAAGGTAGAGGAGGGAAGATATATCTTGTCGAGCTCCACCTTAAGCTTTTTCCTGGTTGCGCTCATAATGTTCCCGCTTCTGAGAGGCCCTTATTATTATTCATCCTCTCCTGGAGCTCTGCCCTGTGACTTCCCTGTACTAGTCAGTTTGCCTTCCACGTCTTGCAGAGCTTTCAGTGAGATGATCGCAATTGTGGCGTAAATTCTGAGCTTGGCTTGGCAGTTCTGAGTGCACGTCTGATTTCAGTATTTGCGTTTCCAAAAGTGTAGCAGTAAAATAACAAACCTCCAGGGGCGTGGAAATGCAGAGCGTCAAGAAAGTGATGTCATAGCTTTGCAAAAGCTGAGCTGGTCCAAGTGTGAGCAATTGCCTGGTTAGATAAAGTCTGCTTAACAGCCCCCCCCCCCCCGCCCCCATGCCTCCTTGGATTCAACGATGGAAGTAAAACTGAATGTGCCAAAAGAAGCATGTTCAAACTGCGCTTGATTCCACCCCCACAGGTGCAAATCAGTCCTACTTATGGAAAAAGGGAGTGTCTCATGCAAAATTGCTCCGTTTGTGTGCTGACACCGGTCTGGAATCTGGAATCCTGTGCCAGAAGGAGAAGGGAACAGTCTAGAAGGGGAAGGAAGGAAGGAAGGAAGGAAGGAAGGAGGAAAAGTGGTCCTTCAGAAATGAGTCATGGGCATAATTGGCTCTTTAGGTTGTTTCTACTATCTCAGCCAGCATCAAGGAAATACAGTAATGTTGAAGACAACGCAGAAATAGTACTTAACCTCAGTTAAACTTTCATATACAGTGGTACCTTGGTTTACAACCCTAATCTGTTCTGGAGGTCTGGTTGTAAACCAAAGCAGGTTGTAACCCAAGGCGCGCTTTTGACAATGGGGCATCCCCCCCAAAATGGGTTGTAATTTTAAAAAAAAAGGGTTGTAATCTAAAAAAAAGGGATACGCACTTCCGGGTTTGACATGGTTGTAATCCAAAATGGTTGCAATCCAAAGCAGTTGCAAACAGTATACATTAAAAAATACTTCACCAATGTGCTGGCGCAAGGGAGAAAGAGGCGGCTATATGGGCTGTTGTGGTGGACATGCCCAAAGGTAGTAACTTTTGGCCAAGTGCTTAATGATATAAGTAAAATTACACATTTAATAGGTGAAAACTTGAATGCTTGGTACAAGAGAGCATGCTTGGCTTATTGCCCTTATGGAAAAATGGGCTCACAAATCACGACTGGCAAGAGGAACAAAGCACAAATAAACCTTTGCGGGAGAAGGGGGGCTCTTCATTGGGTTTCCAAAACCAAAGACCAGTTTCAAAGGTTTATACTAACTTGTGGCTCATCTAATGTGTGTTATAGAGGTTTACTGTTATAAATCGTGGTGCACATATGGGAATACAGCTTTTCATAATGAATTTTTGTTCGTCTCCAGGGAAATAAAGTTTTTTTAAAAGTTAGTTATAAAATATTTTTTATAAATAAGTAAGTGTGCATCACTACCATCTAAGTACAATAGAGAAAGCTTGGGAGGCCCCTTACTGAAATAGTGTGAGAGAGAAATATGTCTCCATATTTCCTGCATCGCAGGGGGTTGGACTAGATGACCCGTGGGGTCCCTTTTCTACAATTCTACATGTGATGAGTGTGCATGTGGTCTGTAGGTGTGCTGTATGGGGTTGTGTATCTCATATGGGGCCCATTGAGTTGTGTCTAACCAGCAATGGGACCCATAGGTCAAAAAGACACACACACAATCACAGTCTGCAAATCAAAGTCATCTTCTGCTCTGTGTAAAATCTTTTTTTT
Source organism: Podarcis liolepis (assembly GCF_965112155.1). Taxonomy (NCBI): domain Eukaryota; kingdom Metazoa; phylum Chordata; class Lepidosauria; order Squamata; family Lacertidae; genus Podarcis; species Podarcis liolepis. The sequence goes on along the minus strand of NC_139565.1, from coordinate 62,735,243 downwards.
CTCTCTCCCTGCCAGGTGGGATACAAGCCATTTTAAGAAGGCTGGAGGGGCACAGAGGGACAGCTTTATCATTCATCCTGAATTTGTTTCGGAATCATTCCCCCATCCACCGTGTTGGTAGTAGAGAGTTGAGACAGGCTGCCATTAAAATTGCCGCTGGTGACTAACTGTGCCTCCATCCTTTCCTTGGCCTCATAGAGTTCCTCCTTTCACTTGTTGTTCTTGTTGTTTTGTCGTGTCCAACACTTCATGACCCCCTGGACCAGAGCTCCCGCAGTTTGGTCAAACTCATGCTGGTAATAATAATAATAATAATAATAATTTATTATTTATACCCCGCCCATCTGGCTGGGCCTCCCCAGCCACTCTAGGCGGCTTCCATAGAAACCAAAAATACAGTAAAATATCACACGTTAAAAACTTCCCTGAACAGGGCTGCCTTAAGATGTCTTCTGAATGTCAGGTAGTTGTTTATCGCTTTGACATCTGCTGGAAGGGCGTTCCACAGGGCAGGCGCCACTACTGAGAAGGCCCTCTGCCTGGTTCCCTGTAGCTTTGCTTCTCGCAATGAGGGAACCGCCAGAAGGCCCTTGGCACTGGACCTCAGTGGCCGGGCAGAACGATGGGGGTGGAGACGCTCCTTCAGGTATACTGGACCAAGGCCGTTTAGGGCTTTAAAGGTCAGCAGCAACACTTTGAATTGTGCTCGGAAACGTACTGGGAGCCAATGTAGGTCTTTCAAGACCGGTGTTATATGGTCTCGGCGGCTGCCCCCAGTCACCAGTCTAGCTGCCGCATTCTGGATTAGTTGTAGTTTCCGAGTCACCTTCAAAGGTAGCCCCACGTAGAGTGCATTGCAGTAGTCCAAGCGGGAGATAACCAGAGCATGCACCACTCTGGTGAGACAGTCCGCAGGCAGATAGGGTCTCAGCCTACGTACCAGATGGAGCTGGTAAACAGCTGCCCTGGACACAGATTTGACCTGTGCCTCCATGGACAGCTGTGAGTCCAAAATGACTCCCAGGCTGCGCACCTGGTCCTTCAGGGGCACAGTTACCCCATTCAGGACCAGGGAATCCTCCATACCTGCCCGCCTCCTGTCCCCCCAAAACAGTACTTCTGTCTTGTCAGTATTCAACCTCAATCTGTTAGCCGCCATCCATCTTCCAACCGCCTCCAGACACTCACACAGGACCTTCACCGCCTTCACTGGTTCTGATTTAAAAGAGAGGTAGAGCTGGGTATCATCTGCATACTGATGAACACCCAGCCCAAACCTCCTGATGATCTCTCCCAGCGGCTCCCAATGGTAGCTTCGAGAACACTGTCCCACCATCTCCTCCTCTGATGTCCCCTTCTCCTTGTGCCCTCCATCTTTCCCAACATCAGGGTCTTTTCCAGGGAGTCTTCTCTTCTCATGAGGTGGCCAAAGTCTTGGAGTCTCAGCTTCAGGATCTGTCCTTCCAGTGAGCACTCAGAGCTGATTTCCTTAAGATTGGATAGGCTTGATCTTCTTGCAGTCAATGGGACTCTCAAGAGTCTCCTCCAGCACCAGAATTCAAAAGCATCAATTCTTTGGTGATCAGCCTTCTTCATGGTCCAGCTCTCACTTCCATGCATCACTACTGGGAAAACCATAGCTTTAACTATACGGACCTTTGATGTCTCTGCTTTTTAAGATGCTGTCTAGGTTTGTCATTGCTTTTCTCCCAAGAAGAAGAAAACTCCACTCATAGAGTCACCCTAGTCTCTGCTGGACCGCATTCCCAAAAAGAAACGGGGACCCTGAGCGTGAGCGCCTGAATCCCCTGGACTCTCGCCTCGCTTGATGGCTTGCAAGGGGAGGGGATCTTGGATCTACAAGAGATCTTGCAAGAGCAACTCCAAAGCAGCCGCCGCTGCGCCTTGGCGCTCGCCTGCTTGCAGCTCGGGCGGGCGGAGAGGCGAGGCGCGGAGACGGCGGCGGCGGCGGCGCGCCCGGGATCCTCCTCGGGGGCTGCTCCTCCCCTTGGCAAACTACATCTCCCAGACTCCTCTGCCCTCCCTCTTCCCTCTCTCTCCCCCCTCCTCCTCCTCACACCTGAAGAGCAGCCCAGCGGCGGCGGCAGAAGCAGCGGCAGCAGCAAGTCAGCAGCCCCGCAGCGGAGGCGCCTCTTGCGCCGGGGACCCCGGACGGAGGTGGGCAAGGCGCGCGCGCATGCAAGGGGGTGGCCGCCGGCTCCGGGTTTGCAGGCGCCTCGGGGCGGCGGCTGGGCCGACCTCGGCTGCCCTCCCTTCTTCCCATGGCCCGATAGGGGTCGCGTAAACAAGCTGGAGCAGCGCCTCCCAGCCTCCCCATCCCGGGCCCGCTTGGCAAGGCTGACAGCGCCCTCCCCCACCCCGGGTGGGGGTGCAGGGGGAGGTGGGGGCTCCTCTCTCCCTGGCCACATCCTGACACGGGTCTGGGTCCTGCCCTCTCTCTCCCCGTTGCCAGCGCGCGTGCTGAATCGCCAAGCGCAACCGCCTGACAGGCTCGCTTTGCAAAACGCTCGGCGGCTGCAGGTCGAAGTTGAAACTTCTGGCCTGTTGCAAGAGTTTTTTGGGGGGGGTGTTGTTGTCGCTCTTGCAGAGCCAGAGGGAGGGAGGGAGGTTTGAAGGCAGCCCGATTTGGGAGTGGGGGGCGAAAGGTCTTTTCTGCCTCTTTGCAATTCTGGGGGGGGGGGGGTGCCTGGAAAGTTGCACAACACCCACCCACCCCGTTCCTTCTCTGGAGTGTTTGCAACCCACAAACCCCCTGCCCGGATGAAGGCGCACTCTGTGACCCCCATAAATAGCGTGCCTTCCCTCTTGCCCAGAGCCGGAGAAGGAAAGTGGGGGGGAGGTAGCCAGAGGGTGCCGGATCAGCTGTTTCCCAGCGCGCAGCCCCTTCTTTGAGTCTTCTCCCTCGCTCCTTCCACTTCCCTCCCCGCCTTCTTAGCTGTTGACTTTGGTCGAGCCGAGGGAGAAGCTGTTGATCCTCTAGTTAATAGATAATACGCCCAAGTTCTTCGTGGAACATTAAACTCTTGTTTCCTTGCAGCCGCGGGCGGGCGGGGGGGGGTGCTTGCCACGTTATCCGGCAAACCCCAAACTGGTTCCCGAAGGCAGATCTCCGACGACGCAGGCTGGATGCTCCTTGCTCGCTTTTCTTGTGGGTTCACGAATCCCGGGATTAATATTGCCCCCTGTTAGTTTTGGTGTGCGTTTTTTGTGTACAGCAAGTCACCTCTGCCTGTCACTGCAGCGTGCATCTGTTGCGTCCTTGGAGAGCTGCCAGGGAGCCATGGGAACCTGTCAAATTATGTGTCATTCTAACCCAGTTTGCCTCGTGCTCTGACTGGTGGCTGCTCTCCTGGGTCTCCACTTCCTACTTGTTCCTCCTGACTGGAGATGCCAGGGGTAGCCCTATGCCAAGTCAGGCTTTTCATCTACTCTACCTACCTCAGTAGAGACGCGGGTGGCGCTGTGGGTTAAACCACAGAGCCTAGGACTTGCCGATCAGAAGGTCGGTGGTTCGAATCCCCGTGATGGGGTTAGCTCCCATTGCTCGGTCCCCGCCCCTGCCCACCTAGCAGTTCGAAAGCACGTCAAAGTGCAAGTAGATAAATAGGTGGGAAGGTAAACGGCGTTTCGTTTCCGTGTGCTGCTCTGGTTCGCCAGAAGCGGCTTAGTCATGCTGGGCACATGACCCGGAAGCTGTACGCTGGCTCCCTCGGCCAGTAAAGCGAGATGAGCACCGCAACCCCAGAGTCAGCCACGACTGGACCTAATGGTCAGGGGTCCCTTTACCTTTACCTACCTCAGTGCTGTCTGCACGGACTGGCAACAGCTCTCCAGGGTGTGAGGCAGGGAGCCTCTCCTAGCCCTACCCGGAGTTTCCGAGATTCGAACCTGAGACCTTCTACAGGCTAAGCGGATGCTCTACCGCTGAGCTACGCCCCTTCGCCTGTATGCCCGCAGCCACAGAGCTACAGTCATCCAGGTGATTGTGTGAATGTAGAAGTCGGCAGGAGGAGAAGGGGGAAATCCCCATTCCAGAGGCAGGTTCAGTTCTGCCGGTGAAATTTGCCCTTGAATAAGAAATGGCACTTTATATTTTAGATTCATGGAATGGCAGAGTTGGAAGGGGCCACGAGGGTCATCTAGTCCAACCCCTTGCAGTGCAGGAATCTTTTGCCCAACGTTGGGCTCGAACCCACGACCCTGCGTTTAAGATTCTCGTGCTCTCCAAACTGAGCCATCCCAGAAGGTGATGTCTTGCCTGTCTCATTTCTGGATTACTTAAGGAAAGGTGAACGGATATTATAGTGTTTATCTTTTCCTTTCTAGTGATTTGACAGGGAAATACCAGCCCCACCCTCCCCATCAGAGGCAGAAGCAACACACACACAAATTTCCTCCTATTCCCTAACTAGCAGGAAAAGAAAAGTGTCCTGGTCTAGTTTTAGCTTGTCAAACTTAGCAGTAAAGTCTAAAAGTAGGGAAGGAATCCGTCAGGTGCTTCACAAGGCAAAACTCTGCTTTTGCTTAAATGCAACAAACAAAGCGTCTTGCCTTCTTTTCCCCCTGTCCCTGGGTCTCTAGGGGGCGGGATTGTGGAGAGAGACCGAACACAGACACAACTTGTGTGTGTGTGGTGGAGCCACCCTGGAAACAGCAGCACTGTGTCCCATTCAAATGTATCTCTTTCTTTAGGGCTCAGCTGTGGGGTGGTGATGGTGCAAGTCTGATGCATAGCACTGACTGGCTAGTGCCTGTAACATCATCAAGAAACTTCTCCCTCCCCTGAGCAGTTCCGCAATTTGAAAAAGCTTCCTTTTGAAAGATATACACGAACAGTCAAATGCCTTAATGTTCCTGCAGAGTTTAAAACTGAAACTGCAGATAGGCAGCTGGCCTGAATCATGAGAGGAAGCAAAACTGACAGAAGGCTCTGATTTGCCCCAGCAAATGAATGTTTATAATTTCGGTTGCAAAGCCGGGCGGAAGCTGAGCAGTCCCTGTGGTGGCTTAATTTTTTAAATATGAGTTCCTGCCTTTCTAAACAGTTCAGGGTGGTTTTTACCCCTTGCTGCCTTTCAGATGCAGCTTTTCTGGGGAAGAGGAAAAACTACCACCAAGATAAAACTGACAGTGTAAATGCATATTAATAGTGCGCTTAAAACAAACACGCACACTCAGATTACTATTTTTAAAGTTGCCATAATGAATGGAAATAAACAGCTGCTGTACTAAAAAATGAGGGGTTCTCATTTTAAGCCTCATCAGGGCTAAGTGGCCTTCCTAAATCTGTTCCCTCGTTCCCAAAATTGCCTCCGCAAAGTGAGAAGCCTCTGCTTGACTGTAGCAGCTAGTGGTTCCAGCAGCCACCCACACAGAGCGCCCTTCCAACCCTCTCCCTCTGCTGTCTTTCCATCAGCCACATGTTCTGGTAGCGCCTGCCTGTTCTTGCAGGAGAGGAATATGGCAGTCAAAGGCACCGCGATTCCTTTGGCTGGTTTTTGCCAAGAAAACAGTCAGAGGTAGTACGGGGGATGTGACTGAGCCAAGGGGGCAGTGGCAGCACTGAAAGAATCCTGGAAGGGAGTGGGTTATTGCATGTGTCTGTGACAGCTGTCAGGCCAACTGGGCTGCTACAGTCACCCGGAGCCTTTTGGCTGTTTGTGGCCTCATTCACAGGCTCCTGCGCACGTACCAGTTCTGCGATTCTGATGAGAGAGCCCTTGAGGCTGTGCACACTTACCGAGGTGTAAGCTCCTTTGAATTCAACGAGACTTTCTTCCATGTAAACATGTCCAGGGTTGTGCTGACAGCCCAATTTTGAAGGCTGTCTGTTGTTATTTAGTCGTGCCCAACTCTTTGTGACCCCCTGGACCAGAGCACGCCAGGCCCTCCTGTCTTCCACTGCCTCCCACAGTTTGGTCAGACTCATGTTTGTAGCTTCGAGAACACTGTCCCACCATCTCATCCTGTGTCGTCCCCTTCTCCTTGTGCCCTCCATCTTTCCCAACATCGGGGTCTTTTCCAGGGAGTCTTCTCTTCTCCTGAGGTGGCCAAAGTATTGGAGCCTCAGCTTCAGGATCTGTCCTTCCAGTGAGCACTCAGGGCTGATTTCCTTCAGAATGGAGAGGTTTGATCTTCTTGCAGTCCTTGCAACTCTCAAGAGTCTCCTCCAGCACCAGAATCCAAAAGCATCAATTCTTCGGCGATCAGCCTTCTTTATGGTCCAGCTCTCACTTCCGTACATCACTACTGGGAAAACCAGAGCTTTAACTATACAGACCTTCCCTTCTCATGAGGTACCCAAAGTATTGGAGCCTCAGCTTCACGATCTGTCTTTCCAGTGAGCTCTCAGGGCTGATTTCCTTCAGAATGAATAGGCTGTCTATAAGTGGGTAAATGTTTTTAATGGATAACACACAAACAGGTATGATCAGCTGGGAACATCTGCTCCACGAGGCTCGCCGAAATGAATGGGGCAGTGCTGTAGGGTGGAAATACATGCTCATTTTCTGCAGGATCTTAGGGCGAGCGGTTCTCTTCAGACTCTTGTTTTTTTTTTTCTAATTAGGCGTCCTGAATGTCAAATGACTGTAATGCTTTTTAAGAGGCGGGCTGTGTTGCTTAGAAGAAGCCCTCTAATTTCCCCATCTGCCGTTCTCTCTTCCCCTCCATCTCCCAAGTCTGTAATTCAAGGAACAAAGTGAGCAAAGGTTTGTGTACATCAGCCTCCCACAAGCTGGTGCCCTCCAGAGATTTTGTGCTTCTGCAGAGCACCATCTTGGGGAATGCTGATGTGCAGAATGCATTTACTGTATTTTTCGCTCTATAGGACGTACTTTTTCCCCTCCAAAAATTAAGGGGAAATGTGTGTGCGTCCTATGGAGCGAATGCAGGCTCCTTGGCTTCAGCGATAGCAACGCGAAGCCTCTGAAGCACAGAGGGAGCGCTCCCTCCATGCTCTGGAGGCTTTGCGTTGCTTTCGCTGAAGCCATGGAGAGCGAGAGGGGTCGGTGCGCACTGACCCCTCTCGCTCCCCAGGCTTCAGGCAGCTATCTGCAAACCTTCGGAGCGCGCCCCCAGCCCCGCAAGCTGCGGGAGCGGCGGCAAGGCTGCACGCAACTTTGCCGCCGCTCCTGGACCTGTTCTGGGGGCTGGGGTCGGGGGAAGCTTGGGCTTCCCCTGCCCCAGCCCCACGGCTAAAAACGAAGCCAAGACAGCGCGCGGGATCCATTCCGCTCGCTGTCTTGGCTTCTGCCAAAGCCGCACACAGCCTCTCCGACTGGAGAGGTTGCGCGCGGCTAAAGAGGAAGCCAAGATTTTATTGGTATCAGCCGCCCTGAGCCCGGCTCTGGCCAGGGAGGGTGGGGTATAAATAAAATTTATTCTTATTATTATTCTTATTAACAAGTTGGGAAAATGGGAAGCGTTTCTGCCATTGGTGATGGGAGGAAAGGTCACCTCGAATCTTTGATTCGGTCACCTTTCTGCTAGGAACGCAGAATATTGGCTGCTGCAGTTGCTTCCCTCTCAGTGCAGGTGTGCTGATTACTTCTCCCTCTCGCAGTGTGCAAATGAGACCTGCTAATCTGCTTTGCCCTATAACAGCATTTGCTGCGGAGTTCGTGTGGTGTGAACACACCGCCTGGCTGTGTTGTTTGCACAAATCATGAATCGTAGAGCTAGCTGTCGATCTGGACGGGACCCAAATGCTCATACAGTCACAATAATCGCAACTAAATAATAATCCTGGCCCGATTAATTGTTCCTTATAGAAGCTCCACATCTTTTGGAGGAAGGGGGGAGCAGAAAAAGAGGGGGTTTCCCCCCGTAAGCATGTATTTTTAAGGCACATCCTTAAGGTAATGAATAATTTGACCTTCACTTACACATATTTGAGTATAACATGTTCTGAACCTGGAAGATGATCTGTTAGCACAATTAGGCCACTACACTAGCCTCAGTTTGTCGTGCCTCCCTGTCTGCCTTCTTCCTGGTCTGCCCCGCAGAGGACCTTAAGGTCCATGAATAATCCTAGTTTCGAGGTCCCGGGCCCTAAGGAAGTCAGACTATCCTCCCCCAGGGCCAGGGCCTTCTCAGTGATGGCTCCAACCTGGTGGAATGCTCTAGCCCATGAGACCAGGGCCCTGCAGGATTTCACTTCCTTCCGCAGGGCCAGTAAGACAGAGCTATTCCACCTGGCTTTCAATTTGAACTTAGCCTGATCTTTTATTCCCCTTTCTTCCCTCCCCCCCCTTTTTTATGAAGATCACCCGCTCTGGGATCCCACAGCTAATTCTCCCCATGTCTCCTCGCTGGCCCAAGTAGGACTAATTTAGCCAGCTAGCCCTGGTGATCATTGAATGTTTATTGGATTGATTTCCCCCCTAAATTGATTATTGAATTCTGAATTTACTGTTATTCACGTTTTATACTGTATTTTATGCTGTTTTTTGTTGCATCAATTAAGTGTTTTAAATTTGTTGTTAACTGCCCTGAGCCCGGTTTTCTGAACCAGGAAGGGTGGGGTATAAATAGTTTATCATCATCATCATCATCATTATTATTATTATTCACAGAATTGTAGATTTATATAGTTGGAAGGGACCTCGAGTGTCGTCTAGTCCAACCCCCTGAAATGCGTCCATTGCAGATGACCATCCAACCTCTGCTGAGAAACCTCCAAGGAAGGAGAGTGTGCTGGTCCCGGGGGGAAGGTTACCGTTGGCGTAATCAAAGTCCGGTCCTGGGTCACTAGCCTGGAAACAGTTCACAAGGAGCGGGGCGAGGTCCGAAGCAGGAAGCCGGGCAGGGACAGGAACACTGGAGGGTCAGGTCTGGGTCCGGGCAGGAACAGGTACTCAACAACGACGTTGCTTCCGCAACCTGGGACCGGGCTGACTGGCCTTTATCTTCTCTGAGGCCATGGGCGGTCCCGGCCCCCAGGAGACCCGCCTCTCCTGGCCTTAAGGTGAGCACTCCTCCTGGGAGAGACCAGTTCCCTCCGCCTCTCTGCCCTGAGCCTCTGCAGTTCAGGAGAGGCTGAAGGGTTACTGGGCCCAGGGGGAGACTCACCTGTAGGCACTGAGTCCTCAACCACCTCTAGAGCCAGAGTGGATTCACCTGGTGCCTCCTCCTGAGGATCCGGCACAGGTGCAGGCGCTTCAGAATCAAGGCCCTGCCCCAGTTCAGCCGGCCCTGGAGGCGGGGACTCCTGTGCAGGCTGGGATTCCTCCGGTTCACCCTCTGAATCGGATTCCCAGGCCATCACAGAGAGTCCACCATCTCCCAAGGGAGACCGTTCCACTGTCAAACAGCTCTTCTTGCCAGAAAGATTTTTCCATGTGCTTACTCAGAATCTCACTTCTTGTCATTTGAATCCATTGATTTGGGTCCTGCCCTCCAAAGCAGCAGAAAACAAGCTTCCTCCATCTTCCATGGGACAGCCCTTCAGATATTTGAAGATGGTTCTCATACCTCCTTTCAGTCTCCCCTTTTCCAGCCTGATATACCCAATTCCTTCAACCGCTCCTCATAAGGCCTGGTTTCCAGACCCTTGATCATCTTGGTCACCCTCCTCAGTTTTCTGCTTGAAACCCTGGACCATGTTGTTGTTGAGTCGTTTAGTCGTGTCCGACTCTTCGTGACCCCCTGGACCAGAGCACACCAGGCACTCCTGTCTTCCACTGCCTCCCACAGTTTGGTCAAACTCATGCTGGTAGCTTCGAGAACACCGTCCAACCATCTCATCCTCTGTTGTCCCCTTCTCCTTGTGCCCTCCATCTTTCCCAACATCAGGGTCTTTTCCAGGGAGTCTTCTCTTCTCATGAGGTGGCCAAAGTCTTGGAGCCTCAGCTTCAGGATCTGTCCTTCCAGTGAGCACTCAGGGCTGATTTCCTTCAGAATGGAGAGGTTTGATCTTCTTGCAGTCCATGGGACTCTCCAGAGTCTCCTCCAGCACCAGAATTCAAAAGCATCAATTCCTAGGCGATCAGCCTTCTTTATGGTCCAGCTCTCACTTCCATACATCACTACTGGGAAAACCATATCTTTAACCTTTAAGCAGAACCGTAGCTAGGTGATCTTGCACCCCTGGCAGAACTGTCCAGATTGTGCCCCCTAGCCACTGACAAATTAGCTCTTCTTTCTGCCGCTCCTCCATTCAATTAACCCTCAGTTAAAAACCTTTTCTTATGAGCCAATAATCAATATTTTTATTTATAGACATATTTATGGAGACATTTTTAGCCAATTTTGCACAGACACCCCTCGCCTGCGCCCCTTGCGGGAGCCCATCTCACCACCCTGTATCTACGGCCCTGATCCTCAGGAAAAGCGGGACATTCTGGGATCACATCAGAAACTGGGGCAGCTTCTGTAAATACCGGACTGTCCCTGGAAAATAGGGACATTTGGAGTTCTTGCCACAGTTCTTGCCCAGATGTTTGAAAAGGCTGCAGAATGCAAATCCCGCTGGTGGGATAACAGATGCAGATCGCTGCCTGACCCCGAGCGTGTGGTTCATGTTGGTGCTGAGCCACTGGTTTCCTTGGTGCTGAGAGCGGCCGGCATGGGGAACCGTGAGTGAGTATTGCACTTGGGCAAAAAAAAAATGAGAGGCACAAATACAAGATGGGGGACACCTGGCTTGAGAGCAGTACATGTGAAAAGGATCTAGGAGTCTTGGTTGACCACAAACTTGACATGAGCCAACAGTGTGACGCGGCAGCTAAAAAAGCCAATGCAATTCTGGGCTGCATCAATAGGAGTATAGCATCTAGATCAAGGGAAGTAATAGTGCCACTGTATTCTGCTCTGGTCAGACCTCACCTGGAGTACTGTGTCCAGTTCTGGGCACCACAGTTCAAGAAGGACACTGACAAACTGGAACGTGTCCAGAGGAGGGCAACCAAAATGGTCAAAGGCCTGGAAATGATGCCTTATGAGGAACGGCTGAGGGAGCTGGGCATGTTTAGCCTGGAGAAGAGGAGGTTAAGGGGTGATATGATAGCCATGTTCAAATATATAAAAGGATGTCACATAGAGGAGGGAGAAAGGTTGTTTTCTGCTGCTCCAGAGAAGCGGACACGGAGCAATGGATCCAAACTACAAGAAAGAAGACTCCACCTAAACATTAGGAAGAACTTCCTGACAGTAAGAGCTGTTTGACAGTGGAATTTGCTGCCAAGGAGTGTGGTGGAGTCTCCTACTTTGGAGGTCTTTAAGCAGAGGCTTGACAACCATATGTCAGGAGTGCTCTGATGGTGTTTCCTGCTTGGCAGGGGGTTGGACTCGATGGCCCTTGTGGTCTCTTCCAACTCTATGATTCTATGATTCTATGAGTGAGAAAGGCCTTTGCCATCGGTCAGGTGCAGCTGGGCTTTGTTTAAAGCCACCTGACACCTGATCTACCGAGGTTTATCTGCTGCAGGCCTGCTTGGTATCCTGCCAACTCGTGGCAGTTCAACACACACACACACACACACCCTTGGCAGCTGCCTGGGAAAATGAGAGGCTCTGTGGATCTGGATCCCACAAGTGGAATGTTAGCCAGGAGTATTTTTAAACGTGGTTTCAAAGACGCAGAGGCAGCAGACTGCAGTTGCGAGCCAAGTTATACCCAGAAGCCTTAGAGGGGCAGGGTGGCGCTGAAGGTGACAGGCGCAGAGCCAAGTCAATTATTTCTTTTTATTTCGTTCCGTAAAATTTATACACCAGTCTTTTTGCATTATTATTTCATGTTATAATGTACAGCGGACGCTCGGGTTGCAAATGTGATCTGTGCGGGATCCACGTTCGCAACCTGCAGCGGCACACCTGCGCATGCACAGGTTGTGGGTCGGCGCTTCTGCGCATGCGCAAAGCGTGAGTTAGCATTTCTGCGCATGCGCAACCGCCAAAACCTAGAAGTAACCCATTCCAGTACTTCCGGATTTTGGCAGGTCCATAACCTGAAAAAACACAACCTGAAGCATCTGTAACCCGAAGTATGACTGTATATAAAACAGAGAGAACAATTATAACAACAGGCGAAAATTAAAATACCTGCCTTGCTTGTCTCACCTGAGATCTAATTGGAAGTGGGGGTGAGTTCCAGGAAAGTGGGGTGAAGAGAGGGAAGCAGGGAGGAAGACAGAACAGAGAGGCCAGTTGCCTGTCTCTGGACCTTTGCTGTGAAACACCCTCTCAGCACAGGTGGATGGATTGAGCTTGCTTATACGCTGCTTTCCCACCATTTGCAGCAACCATTCAAAACATCAAAATACAGGGCATTGAAATGTGCGTCCTGTATGCAAAACACAGAACATGTCAGTATTTTTTTTAAAATAGCAATCAATTCAGCAAACACACAGAGGAGACTAGCACCCTTGCTGTTAACCTTCAGGTGTCTCCTGAAGGCTTCTTCTTTTCTTTATAGTGTCAACAGGCTTATTCAGTTGTACGTTTTTAATTTTTTGACAAACCATCATTTTTTATTATTGCTCTGTGGTATTTTGTGTTCTGTAAAAGGGTAAAGGGGACCTCTGACCATTAGGTCCAGTTGTGGCCAACTCTGGGGTTGTGGCGCTCATCTCACTTTACTGGCCGAGGGAGCTGGCATACAGCTTCCTGGTCATGTGGCCAGCAGGACTAAGCCGCATCTGCGAACCAGAGCAGCACACGGAAACGCCATTTACCTTCCCGCGGTACCTATTTATCTACTTGCACTTTAACGTGCTTTTGAACTGCTAGGTGGTCAGGAGCAGGGACTGAATAACGGGAAATCACCCCGTCGCAGGGATAGGAACCGCCGACCTTCTGATGGGCAAGCCCAAGAGTCTCTGTGGTTTAACCCACAGCGCCACCCACGCCCCATTTGTGTTCTGTACTGTCTTGCTATTTTACGCAACGTCTGGGGGGCTGCAGCTGGAGGTGAAGTAAGGACTTGCAAGAAACTGGATCTGAGGGGGACATAATAGCCCAAATTGGTTTGCGTTGTCATGCCTGACCTTGCTGATGGATCTGCTGTGCTAAATTCCTGTCCCTGGCGTTGGGTAATCAGCGCTAAATCTGATGTGGCTACCGGTGACTCTCTTTGCAATCTGATGAAGGAGCCTCATCTCGCCTAGGAAAGGTCAAGCCGCAATGAATTCGTTTCCAGGCTCTTTGTCTATCTGTCTCTCTCTTCCGCACCTGCCGGAACACCCAGCAAACGCTCCAAACACAGCAGAAAAGAAGTCAGGTGAAAAATAGCCCACACCGAGGCTCTGATAACGTTTGTTTTTTGCAGGTCATGTTGGACAAAGGCAGCCGCGAGAGGGGCAAGGAAGGGCACTGGCGGAGACTAATTCAGTCTGTGCACAGCAAATGCATTGGCAATCTTCGGGGATAACAAGGCATGTGTCTCCTCTGCACATTTCCCCTCCTCTTCTGTAGAGCTTTACTGGGCGCTGTTGGGCCTCTGCAGGGAGATTAACTTGACTCATGCAGGCACAGTTTTTCACAATCCAGTTTCATGTTCTGTGCGCCATTTTCAAGCTGTTCTGCAGGGCCAGCTACCCTGTTAGGCAAAGTGAGGCAGATACGGGAACATGGCCGAGGCAGCCACCAGGCCATTACTAAGGCTGGGTGATATAATAATAATAATAATAATAATAATAATAATAATTATTATTATTATTATTATTATTATTATTATTATTATTATTTATTTGTACCTCGCCCATCTGGCTGGGATTCCCCAGCCACTCTGGGCGGCTTCTAACAAAGACCAAAAATACATTAAAATGTCACACATCAAAAACTTCCCTAAACAGGGCTGCCTTCAGATGTCTTCTGAATGTCAGGGAGTTGTTTATCTCTTTGACATCTGGTGGGAGGGTGTTCCACAGGGCGGGCGCCACCACCGAGAAGGTCCTCTGCCTGGTTCCTTTGCTTCTCGCAATGAGGGAACCGCCAGAAGGCCCTCAGTGCTGGACTTCAGCGTCTGGGCAGAATGATATATATTGATATATCGTCCAAAACTGGTTTTAAGTCCATATCATGATATCGGTTTCGTATCTTTTGACCTGGCAATATATCACAAATCGTGTATGTGTGCTATATAAAAATCACAATGTGAGGAAAACCATGAAGCCAGCCAGTGCCTCTGCATAGCTCCATCCTTATTTCAGACATTGTGATTATCAGGATATTGTGATGTTTAGCTGGTGCTATATCACAGTGTTGAAAAAACCAGATATCACCCAGCCCTGGCTGTTACCCTCTTCCGAAGGCAGAGATGACAGACAGACAGACAGACAGACAGACAGACAAACTTAGCTGGTCTATAAGGTGCTACTGGACAATTTTTTATTTTTATTTTATTTTTATTTTGACTGCGTCGGACCAACACGGCTACCTACCTGAATCTAGAGACAAACAAACAGACAGACAGATTACTCTAAATTGTCACTGTTTGCTAATGAGAAAAACCCTGGAAAGTCACTCCCAGTCAAAGGATAAAATTACCTGGGGCAGATGGACAAACAGTCGGACGTGATATAAGGCATCTTCCTATTCTGGGTTTGCAAAAGATGGAGCCAGGGTTTCCATAGAGTGGCAAAAAATAGTGTTTAGAATTGTTGTATAAACTGGCCACCATGCAGAATATTGACAAGTGTTTGATCTGTGGTTGCAGCCATTCAACAAAGGCTTCGTTTTATTTATTTATAAATAAATATTTTTTTATTATTTTCCTTATACATACTTTTACAATACAACACATTAAATCACATAAATACTTTTAGCTCTGCCGAGCTGGCGACTTCCCTCCATTCCTTCAGCGGGTATCTCTTATTTTCTTATATCGTGTATTCTACTTTTTAACCTTATAACTGTTGTACATTGTAAGAGCTATTTCAATCCTGCCAGTGTTTTTAGAGTTTTACAATTATCCTTTATATACACCATAAATTTACTCCAACTTTCTTGAAACCTCTGATCGTCCTGATCCCGAATTCTTCCCATCAGTTTGGCTAGTTCTGCATAACTCATCATTTTCGTCTAGCGCTCCGCAATAGTAGGAATTTCTTGGAATTTCCAGTTTGGGGCAAGCATGTTTCTTGCCAAAGGCTTTGTTTTAATGTTGTTGTTGTTGTTGTTGTTTAGTCGTTTAGTCGTGTCCGCCTCTTCGTGACCCCATGGACCAGAGCACGCCAGGCACTTCTGTCTTCCACTGCCTCCTGCAGTTTGGTCAAACTCATGTTGGTAGCTTCACGAACACTATCCAACCATCTCATCCTCTGCCATCCCCTTCTCCTTGTGCCCTCCATCTTTCCCAACATCAGGGTCTTTTCCAGGGAGTCTTCTCTTCTCATGAGCTGGCCAAAGTACTGGAGCCTCAGCTTCAGGATCTGTCCTTCCAGTGAGCACTCAAGGCTGATTTCCTTCAGAATGGAGAGGTTTGATCTTCTTGCAGTCCAGGGGACTCTCCAGAGTCTCCTCCAGCACCAAAATTCAAAAGCATCCATTCTTCGGCGATCAGCCTTCTTTATAGTCCAGCTTTCATTATATATCATTTTAATAGCCAGCCCCTTCTCAGACACTCTGCATTTCCCCGTTGCTGGAGTCTGAAATGGCTTCTGTACAGTAAAATCCTTGGCAGTTTCAAAGCCAGCAGATGCCAGACTCCATTGGGGCACCAGTCTCTGTCTTAGGCTGAATTTGCTTGCAAAGCCTGTCCTGTCTGTTGCCTTCCCTTCAGAGCTCTGGGTCTTTCACACTCACAAAGAAAACATCACCCAGCTGGCTAGGTGGTGCAGAAATTTGCCTGCAGCTGTTTTAACTGAAATCAACGTGCTGGGAGGCAGGAACGATGATCTCTCTCTCTCTCTCTCTCTCTGCACATGCAAGTGGGGTCAGGATGAGGCCTCGGTTTCCCCAAACAGCACATAATTAGCTACCAAGAAGGAGAGCCAATCATAGGCCCCTTCCCGGATAACCAGATTTGAGCAGGCAACAATTGCTGTGCAATAGAAAATAAATGCTTTGTTATTAAAACTGCAAAATAATAATAATAATAATAATAATAATAATAATAATAATAATAATAATAATATCTATATCCCGCCCTCCCCAGCCGAAGCCGGGCTCAGGGCGGCTAACAACAATAAAATAATACAAAATTCTAAAATCATTTCATTATAAAATTAATTCAAATCAAATTAATGGCAACCATTGGGCTAGAGTTCTGTGAAGATTGGCAAAGGAGGGAGTCAGGCTGTGCCCTGGCCAAAGGCTTGGTGGAATAGCTCTGTCTTGCAGGCCCTGCAGAACTTCTGTGCATGCGCAAAGTGCGGTTTAGCGCTTCTGCTCATGCACGGAAACCCAGAAGTAACTGTTCCAGTACTTCCAGGTTCGGCATGGTGCACAACCCGAAATCACACAACCCGAAGCATCTGTAACCCGAGGTATGACTGTATAATTTCAGTTCTGGAAAGGAACCTCAGGTTACATACACTTCAGGTTACAGACGCTTCAGGTTACAGACTCCGCTAACCCAGAAATATTACCTCGGATTAAGAACTTTGCTTCAGGATGAGAACAGAAATCGTGCTCCGGTGGCGCAGCAGGAGGCCCCATTATCTAAAGTGGTGCTTCAGGTTAAGAACAGTTTCAGGTTAAGAACAGACCTCCAGAACAAATTACGTTCTTAACCCGAGGTACCACTGTATAGATATAGATATAAAATTTATTACATATAGAAGAATACAAATGTTTGAGAGATGTAGAAACGAACAGGGGCTTGACTGTTTGACATCATTGTGCTGCAATTTACGAAAACGATGGAGAGCAGAGGGGTTGAAAACAATGCCACGAATAGTAAGATCGGGATTGCACAGAAGCACAATGGAGCAGTCGATAATAAGTCCTTGAATACGGCCAAATCCAGGCAAAACTATACTTTCCAAGAGCCTCACAACCATGTCTTTTGATATATGGTATGTCTGGAACGACGACCGTGTAGCTACATAGGTTTGTCTTTGCACTTGGAAACTCGTAAATAATGGGTTTTTCGGATATTGCAATAAGTAGGACCTTCTTCGAACCAGGTATTATGAAGAGGAAAGGGCAAGTTAGTCCTCCATCCCTGGACAATGGTTAGTTGAGCAAATCAATTATAAGGCGGCAAACAAATAAATTATAAGATCAGCATTATCACTGGGGAAGGTGGACAGCAAACGGAGCTGAGGATTTTCTGAATCTCATGCAGCCAAGAGAACGCAGTCTGTCTGCAGCTGCCTGATTCTGATGACAGCTCATTTATTGTGGCAAACTAGTATGGAAAGCCCTGGCAAGGGCTCGTGTCAAACTGTGTCTCTCACCCTTGGATACGGGAAACTCAGTTGCTCCTAGGTGCATTCTAGCCTGCAGCCCAACTCAGTCAGCTTCTGATGCTACAGTCTGTTGGAAGTCCCTCTTGGATTCTTCCAGCTCGCTCTCCTAATCACAAGATTCTTTGTTGCTCTTGTTACGAAACGCATGAGCTTCTGGCAGAGGCGGTTGCGTTGCTGGCACAGGGCAAAGGCAGCGCAAGGAACTTTGTAGCTGGAGGCCTGAGGACTAGGATGAGGCAGACCAGAAACCTGTCTGCACCCAAAACAAATTCTGGAATATCCTCTTGCCGCCTCCTTTGCAGCCTTCCTTGTCTGACTTGATGTACTGTTGCAAACATACAGTACTTGAGGAGTTAATTTCTGAGCAATGCGAACAGAGCAGAATGTGGAGAGAGAAGAGCGAGCCAGAGGCTGGGTCTAGACATATCAAAGAAGCGTTTCAGATAAATGCGTGGGAAATTTAAACAGGGAAAACAGGTAGAGAAAAACAGGGTGCCACAGCGCCATCTGGTGGCACAATGTTATATCGCATATACAACGCATATAAATTGCTTTTTCATTAGCAATCTAAGTGAGTCCAGAGGTGCAGAATAACAGCTCATTTCTCTGGGGGGTGGGGTTAATGTAGCGTGGTAGCTTGAGTGTCAGGGAAGAAGTCCTGGATTCAAATCTTCATTAAATCACAGAACTGTAGAGTTGGAAGGGACACAAAGGAATCGCTCTGTTTAAAAACTTCCAAGGAAGGAGAGTCCATCACTTTCCAAGGGAGTCCATTCCACTTCTGAACAGCTCTTAGTGTCAGAGTGTTCTTCCTAATGTTAATCAGAATCTCCTGTCTCGTAATTTGAATCTGTTGGTTTGGGTCCTGCCCTCTGGGACGTCAGAAAACAAGCTTGTTCCCTCGTTCATGGGGAAGCGCTTCCGATATCTGAAGTCTTACCCAGGCCGTGAGTTTGCTAGGAACCCTATTCTTGCAGCCTGACAACTCTCTTGCCAGCATCATCATTGCTGTTGCTTATGGTTAATAATTATTGCAATACATTTCTGCCTTTGATAAAAACAAAAATACATGCAAGAAATTCAGTAAAAGCAAGCAGGCTCTGTATAGCACCTGTATTAAATGAGGCCCGAAACTAAAAACAATATTTGGCAAATCCAGAGAGACACAAAGTTCTGAAAAGCCCACAGGAATAGTCTAGCCTGGTCTCCTTTGCTGGGGAGACCCTATACAGTGGTACTTCGGGTTACATGCGCTTCAGGTTACATACACTTCAGGTTACAGACTCCGCTAACCCAGAAATAGTACCTCGGGTTAAGAACTTTGCTTCGGGATGAGAACAGAAATCGTGCAGCAGCGGCGCAGCGGCAGCAGGAGGCCCCATTAGCTAAAGTGGTGCTTCAGGTTAAGAACAGTTTCAGGTTAAGAATGGACCTCCAGAACGAATTACCGTATTTTTCGCTCTATAACACGCACCCAACCATAACACGCACGTAGTTTTTAGAGGAGGAAAATCTGTAGGCATGCCACCCATAGGCATTTCCTCCATAACACGCACAGACATTTCCCCTTACTTTCTAGGAGGAAAAAAGTGAGTGTTATGGTGCAAAAAATACGGTAAGTACTTAACCCGAGGTACCACTGTACTTTGGGTTTCATAAGTTTGAGCAGAGTGGGCTGGATTTAAGTTTGGTGTCCTTTCTCTAACCTTCAGTCCTGTCCTACATCTGCTCAGACCTTCCGTAGCTCGTCTCCTTTTGAACAGCTTGCAATGGGATGAAAACCAAACATTTTGACTTCCCTGCCCTGGCTGAAAGGACCTGGCACTGACACTTTTGTGTCACCCCCTAGAAAACCAGCCTTGATCTTTTGCTTAACGTGACTTCGCTTTCTAGATGAAATAGGAAAAGCTCGGCTGCAACGGGAGGGAAATGATATTTTTAGTAATCTTGTTTTTCTCCCAGGATCCACTGCCATAGAAAAGAAGGGGGGAATGTGCAATTTTTTTTGTGGACTTGAAAAGAAGCTGCCTGTGAGAGACTTTGTCAGTGGAGGCGTAAATATATTAATAACCCACCGGGCATCGCTGTCATATTTGTTTTCAAGCATCTATCATTCCTGAAGAAGAGAAATGATGCACAAGAGTGGAAGGGGGACGAGGACGATGAGTAAGAGGATGCTATATTAGTTGATCCATCCATTTAATCGGGGGTGGGGGTGAATCTGTAGCTCTCCCTGATCTCATTGGACTCTGACCATTGGACATGCTGGCTGGGACTGGTCGGAACAGGGAGGCCAACAACATCTAAAGGTTCTTCATCCCTGGTTTTAATTAGCTGCGGAATCTTTTGTTCATTTAAAGTGGTGCTCCCTATTAACCAGGCAGCTGGCTTTGGGGAAAAATTGGGTCATATCCAATGTATTGCAGGGGTTTGGAATAGGGGTCTTTTCCAACTCTACAATTCTATGTTATTCAGCTGATGGGCCAGAATGCGATATGATACGAGATTGTCATTGTCCCATACAGAACAACAAAACTGAAAAAAATCTACATCAGACATTCGGAAAACAACAAGCCTGCTATCCCAGCCTCGTTAGCCCCCTAAAAACTCTAATACCCCATAATTAAATACAATATACTCCCATAGAGACTACCATAAAGGTAAAGGGACCCCTGACCATTAGGTCCAGTCGTGGCCGACTCTGGGGTTGCGGCGCTCATCTTGCTTTATTGGCTGAGGGAGCCGGCGTACAGCTTCCGGGTCATGTGGCCAGCATGACTAAGCCGCATCTGGCAAACCAGAGCAGCGCACGGAAACGCCGTTTACCTTCCCGCCAGAGCAGTACCTATTTATCTACTTGCACTTTTACATGCTTTTGAACTGCTAGGTTGGCAGGAGCAGGGACTGAGCAACGGGAGCTCACCCTGTCATGGGGATTCGAACCACCGACCTTCTGATCGGCAAGTCCTAGGCTCTGTGGTTTAACCCACAGCGCCACCCACTACCTTACACTGTGTTTAAAACCAAAATCACATTTGGATAGAAACTGTTTCTCAGGCGGCTAGTCCTAGTCTTTATAACCCTGTACCTTCTTCCAGAAGGCAGAAGCTGAAAGAGATCATTTTCCGGGGTGCGCACTATCCTGCGCTATCTCTGCAGCTTTCTTATGACACCTGGAAGCATAGATTTGATCCAAGGTGGGAAGAGTGCACCCAATTATTCTCTCTGCAGTCTTTACAACCCTGGACAGCATTGTTTTTTCCCTGACCGTGCAGCTCCCAAACCACACACACCAGACAGGATACGATGGATGGGAAAGGATAAGTCTATCAGTGGCCACTAACCACAATGCCTCTGTTCTGCCTCTACTGTCAAAGGCAGCATGTGACGTGGGCCTTTTGGCTCCTGCAGAAACTGGCGTGAGTTGGCACCCCCAGACTCTAGAGGAGGAAGCAGAAGGAACAGATGGAGGAGCCAGCAGGGATGGAGGGAAGAAGGCCTTCCCTTCTGTCTCTAGGTGTCAGAGAGGAGGAAGGAAGCCTGCTGGCCTCATCAGGGAGAGGGGAAGGACGTGGACCAGCCAGAAGGTGAGGCTGAACAGGAGGAGGGTCATTGGAGCTGGAGGCAGAGGGGCAGGACACAGTCTCATTGCCAAGGGACTCCTTGTCAAGCTTTGTAGATAGGATTGTTGGTATTGTAATTTGGTGAAAAGAAAAATACTTGACTATAGAAAAGGAGAATTCCCTGGATGCCTAGATCCAGGTTTGGGGCAAGTCCAGCCTTGGTCCAGTATACCTGAAGTAGCGTCTCCACCCCCATCGTTCTGCCCGGACACTGAGGTCCAGCGCCCTGTTTAGGGAAGCTTTTAATGTTTAACAGACCACTGTATTTTAATACTTTGTTGGAAGCCGCCCAGAGTGGCTGGGGAGACCCAGCCAGATGGGTGGGGTATAAATAATAAATTATATTATTATTATTATTATTATTAGTAGTAGTAGTAGTAGTACTCTTTGGTGAGAGAGCCCCAGCAGATACTTAAACTCACAAAATATGCAGTAAAGTAAAAGCGGGAAAATATTTTCTGCCAGACCTTTAAAATAGCCCCTTCTAAGCGGCTTCCAAAGTTCCCCGTTCCCCTTAGCATAGGCAGAAACTGCACATTTGGTACGTTAAAAATGGTTTACTTACAAATCCTTCAAAGATCAAATGCATGCGCTTTCTCATACAGCAGCAAGAAAAACACAGGCGGTGAAACTTAGGTTCCAAAAGTGGTAAATGTTTCGAAATTATTTGTATAGAAACACAAAGATGTAGGGGTCCACATGGCGGAATGGGAGGATCAAAGACTGGGGCAATCAAGTCAGATTGACAGTGTATAAGAAATAGATTATTATTATTATTATTATTATTAACCCTTCCTGCCAAGGTGAAGGGGAGTGACCTGGCTAAGCCTGGCAGGACAGCTTCCTCTACTCTTCATGCATTAGATTTAAGTATGCTGGTTATATGAGGCTGGATGTCCCACAGGGATTAAATGAGCCCACCCAGATGGAGTGAGCAAACCCAAAGGGTGAGAAAGTCCCACAAATGAGCTCACTCTCCCCTGTCTTTAAAAGCTTCAGAGGAGGGGATGTGAAAACTGTCAGAACATCTCTATAGCTTCCATTCGATCATGAAACTCTTGCCTGCCTCATGTACCCTGGAATCTTGACTTGGAATGATAATCTGCTGAGCCTGTCAGCCTTTCAAGTAAAAGTTACAACTCTGTTTTGGGATGTGTGCTTCTGAATTCCAGTTGCTGGAGACCTCAGGAGGGGAAAGTGCTGATGGGCCTAGATCCTGCTCATAGGATCTGCTTTCAGCATCTGGATGGCCACTGTGAGAACAGGATGAGGACTCTGGCCAGCTGCAGCATCAGGGTGGTTTTGTGGAATGCAAAAGGTGCCTTTCCAGACTCACACCCTGTGCTGGAACAATGTGTAAAGGTAAAGGGACCCCTGACCATTAGGTCCAGTCGTGGCCGACTCTGGGGTTGCGGCGCTCATCTCGCTTTACTGGCCGAGGGAGCCGGTGTACAGCTTCTGGGTCATGTGGCCAGCATGACTGAGCCGCTTCTGGCAAACCAGAGCAGTGCACGGAAACGCCGTTTACCTTCCCGCCGGAGCGGTACCTATTTATCTACTTGCACTTTGACGTGCTTTCAAACTGCTAGGTTGGCAGGAGCTGGGACCGAGCAACGGGAGCTCACCCCGCTGCGGGGATTCGAACCGCCAACCTTCTGATCGGCAAGTCCTAGGCTCTGCGGTTTAACCCACAGCGCCACCTGCGTCCCAACGTGTAAGAATAGTAAATCCCACTACGGAAGCATCATGTTCTCTGGTTGCAGCCCAGTGCTTCTCCAGATAGCCCTATGCCAATTTATGCATATTTAACCGAGAGAAAACTCTCACATAATTAATTGAAGCCTTTAATTGGGTAGTGCCCTTAATGGGTCGCAAAGTGACCTCCTGCCTTCAACCCGCCCTTAGTGCGGGGACTTGGCAGCGGAACGCTTCCTTTGGTTAAATCTGTCGCTTGCTGTGGCTAATCTCTTCTAATGCCACCATAATCCCATTATTGAAAACAACTGAAAAGCTAGGAGTTAAAGGGATGAAAAGATTTATTTAGTCTGTGCTGCTGGGTGAGCTTTTTTGTATGGCTGCCGTTCATCAAATCATCTTTGGGTCCAGTCTGCATTTCCCCAAATTTGTGATTGCTCTCCCTGCTTCAGCTAACTGGTGACTTTGCTGGACAGTTCCCAGAATTCCCTGGGGAGAGGAACAGACTGTTAACCTATCCCTCTGGGGAATTGTAGCTCTGTTCAGGGAACGGGGGTCTCCAAACAAATCTCAGCCCGTTTAACAAACCACAGTCCCCTAGGTTCTGGGGGAAGCCACAAGTGTTTAAAGTTGTGCATGCTCTAGTTATCTTCCGCTTGGATTACTGCAATGCGCTCTACGTGGGGCTACCTTTGAAGGTGATTCAGAAACTACAACTAATCCAGAATGCGGCAGCTAGACTGGGGACTGGGAGTGGCCATCCGAGACCACATAACACCGGTCCTGAAAGACCTACATTGGCTCCCAGGATGTTTCCAAGCACAATTCAAAGTGTTGCTGCTGACCTTTAAAGCCCTAAACGGCCTCAGTCCAGTATACCTGAAGGAGTGTCTCCACCCCCATCGTTCTGCCCGGACACTGAGATCCAGCTCCAAGGGCCTTCTGGCGGTTCCCTCCCTGCGAGAAGTGAGGTTACAGGGAACCAGGCAGAGGGCCTTCTCAGTGGTGGCGCCCACCCTGTGGAACGCCCTCCTGTCAGATGTCAAGGAAATAAACAACTATCTGACTTTTATAAGACATCTGAAGGCAGCCCTGTTTAGGGAAGTTTTTAATGTTTGAAGTTTTATTCTGTTTTTAGTTTTCTATTGGGAGCCACCTAAAGTGGCTGGGGAAACCCAGCCAGATGGGTGGGGTATAAATAATAAAATGATGATGATGATTATGATGATTAAAGGTAAAGGTACCCCTGCCCGTACGGGCCAGTCTTGCCAGACTCTAGGGTTGTGCGCCCATCTCACTCAAGAGGCCGTGGGCCAGCGCTGTCCGAAGACACTTCCGGGTCACGTGGCCAGCGTGACATCGCTGCTCTGGCGAGCCAGAGCCGCACACGGAAACGCCGTTTACCTTCCCGCTGGTAAGCGGTCCCTATTTATCTACTTGCACCCGGAGGTGCTTTCGAACTGCTAGGTTGGCAGGCGCTGGGACCGAACGACGGGAGCGCACCCGGCCGCAGGGATTCGAACCGCCGACCTTTCGATCGGCAAGCCCTAGGCGCTGAGGCTTTTACCCACAGCGCCACCTGTGTCCCCCGATTATGATGATTATACTGCTTTAAATGTTTAGTGTAGATAGGGCTTACATTTTGACTCAGGTATCCAGTCAAGTGACCTGCTTCGCAAGTCACCTGCTGCCTAGAAATTGCGTTGGAGCCAGAATTGCAGACCCATGCCATCTGAATTTGGCCAAAGCGAGCGAAAAACAGCCATGTGCTGTGGCTGGATATTACATCTCAGAAACTGGGATTAGCAGGCCCATCTTTTGGCAGCTGATACTGTTCCAAGGGTTAAACCACAGAGCCTGGGACTTGCCGATCAGAAGGTCGGTGGTTCGAATCCCCGCAACTGGGTGAGCTCCCGTTGCTCGGTCCCTGCTCCTGCCAACCTAGCAGTTCGAAAGCATGTCACAGTGCAAGTAGATAAATAGGTACCACTCCAGCAGGAAGGTTTCCGTTTCTGTGCGCTGCTCTGGTTCGCCAGAAGTGGCTTATTCATGCTGACCACATGACCCGGAAGCTGTATGCCGGCTCCCTCGGCCTGAAAGCGAGATGAGCGCTGCAACCCCAGAGTCGGCCACAACTGGACCTAATGGTCAGGGGTCCCTTTACCTTTACTATTCCAAGCAGCAGCAGCAAGTGTGGGAAGGCAGGCAGGAGGACGGCTGCCCCTTAGGAATATTCCCTAGAGAGGCCCCAGGGTCTGTTAGCAAAAAATAACTTGCTTCTCTGACCAGCGGCATTTGGATACGATGACAACATCGGGAGTGGGAGAGGCGCTCCCCATGCCAGCCGCAACCTGAAACCTCCCTCGGGGTTACGCGTTCCTCTTCCAGCGAAAGATGAAACCTGATTTTGCAGGTTTGTGATCCCTATTTAGCGTCACCCTTGGTAAGATGTTAATTAGCATGGCTTCATGGAGGTGCTGAGAACAGCGGTTTGGCTCTGAGCTAACAAACAACACTGCAGCTGCCTTCATCGCAGCAGATGTTTCAAGGCCACCTCCTTTTACTTCACTG
This sequence comes from Podarcis liolepis, assembly GCF_965112155.1. Lineage (NCBI taxonomy): Eukaryota > Metazoa > Chordata > Lepidosauria > Squamata > Lacertidae > Podarcis > Podarcis liolepis. The sequence continues at coordinate 62,709,979 of NC_139565.1, read as the reverse complement.
AGCAGAGGGGGGGGGATCTCTGAAGTCACCAGGTTCAAGCCCCAACTCAGTGCAATCTGACCCCTGCTTCAATATCTCTGCCCTCTTTCCCTGAGGAAGCTCTGCTCCATTGCTGCCATTGGCCAGCTTCTACCTAGAGCTTAGCCAGTCTGACACCCCCTAATTCCCACCTACTGACTGTATCCCTGTAGCAAACAGTATTGAAAGTGGGTTTGTGTGTAACCGCTGCAACACCATCCTGAGCACAAATCACCAGCAATGCACAGTAAAGGGGGGGGGCGTTCCTTTAGGGCCCCACATTTAAATGCTGTGCGTGTGTGCATTTAAGCAACCTTGGGCAGAACGGCCAGTAATGGATTTAAAGGCCAGGGACTACGGGATCCCTGTTCTTGGAGACGGGAACAAATCTGTCTCCTAAAGTCAAGGGAGCAGTTCTCATTCGTACAGGCAGACAGGAGACTTCCCAATTCTGCATTTGTCCTCTAATGCAAATATGGTGGGGAGGGCATTCTAGGATTTGCAGTACCTACGTGAAAGGCAATGTGTTGTGCCAAATTCAGGCATAAAGGCAGCAGGACAGTTGCCACTACAGGTGTGTGTGTGGGTGTGGGTGTGGGTGTTCGGGGGGGGGGGGTTATAGCATTCCAGCCACATGGAAGCAAATCTGTGCCTATGGCTCCCTTGCTGTTGTGTCCGTCCCCCCACGCCAAGCACCACCAGCTATTTTCAGCTGGCAAAAGCAGCAGCCACTGGGTTATGAGACCTTGCATTCATAAAGCCCAGTGGTTAGACAGCCAGGCCAACTTAATAGGCCACCAGCAGATATACTAAAGTAAAGGACATATAAACCTTTTAAGGTTTATAAGCCAGTGTGGTGTCGTGGTTAAGAGCGGTAGTCTCGTAATCTGGTGAACCGGGTTCGCTTCCCTGCTCCTCCACATGCAGCTGCTGGGTGACCTTGGGCCAGTCACACTTCTCTGAAGTCTCTCAGCCCCACTCACCTCACAGAGTGTTTGTTGAGGGGGAGGAAGGGAAAGGAGAATGTGAGCCGCTTTGAGACTCCTTAAAGGGAGTGAAAGGCAGGATATCAAATCCAAACGCTTCTTCTGGGGTCCCCAACATGGCACTCGTGGGCACGATGGTCTTGCCACCTACCAAGGCTCCTGCCCCCCCCCCAGTTTTTAGTTTTTATTTAGTTGTAAATTGAGGGGTGTTTTTTGTTTTTACTTTTGAGGTGGGTTGTTTCGGGAATTGCCTGTTTTTCTGTTTTTATATATATGTGATTTGCCTGTTGTGGGGAGTGGGAGGCAATTCTGAACATGTTTTAATTCAGTGATATTTGTATTTCGTTCTTCGATTCTGAAATGTGTCCTTAAAGGTTGGGGGTCCCTGTTTTCGCTCCATCGTTTTCCTGGCCTCCTTTCCTCATTCTCCCTCTTTTTCCCCTTCTTGCCTTCCAGATAATTGCATTCTGACATTGAATTGGACCGGAAGGAAAATGGTGTGTATTCTAACGAAGACAAACGCCCTTATTTCAATGAGAGAGACCCGGTCATAAGGAGTGGAGGGCAGAGAGCCTTTTGCTACAAGACAGATATTTGCAGATAAGGTGACAAGATCTCTGTTTTGGAAAGAGCTCCTCCAGATAAGACACGGCCATGTACTCGTTTCTGCCGGAGAACTTCACCCCCGTGAAGCAGAAGCCGGTCAAGGAGTTGAAACCCATGATAGTGGCCATTGTGCTCGGCCTCATCCTGCTCATCGCAGCCGTGGTGGCCTGGTGCTACTACGTGTCGTCCCTTCGGAAGGCAGAGAGGCTGAAGACGGAGCAAATGGACCTCCATCAGGACGGCTTCACCATCAAAAACCAGGATGGGGAGATCGTCTTCAGGTTGGCCTTCCAGTCAGGTATCCTTGACTTGGAGTCTTGCTCCAGGGAGGGTGCGAATCTAACCTGCACCAGGACTGACAAAGGGAAGCTCAACTTCTTCATTAAGATCGTCACCCCAAAAGACACGGTGATGTGCTACCGAGTCCGCTGGGAGGAGTTTGTGGCGGACACCGTGGTGGAGCACAAGATGTTCTGGGGGGACGCCCACTGGTATGGGGGCTGCGAGATGAGCGTGCAGCACTGGCCCATTAAGCTGCCCGGGTACCAGGAGCCCATGCCGTTTGTGACCAGCGACGTGTACTCTTTCAGGAACAGCTTTGGGGGCATCCTAGAGAGGTACTGGCTGTCCTCCAAAGCGGCCGCCATCAAGATCAACGACTCTGTGCCCTTCCACCTCGGGTTCAACGCCTCCGAAAGGTCCCTCGTCTTCCAGGCCAGGTACAAAGATTCCCCCTACAAACCTCCGCTGGGGCAGCCGCCGTTCCCAGAGCTGAGCTACCGTGTCTGTATCGGCTCCGACGTGACCTCCATCCACAAGTACATGGTGAGGAAGTATTTCTACAAGCCTTCAAAGATCCCCTCGGAAAACGCCTTCAAGTACCCGATCTGGTCAACCTGGGCCTTGTACAAAAACGACATTGACCAGGACAAGCTGCTGCGCTTTGCTGAGAAGATCAAAAAGTACAAGTTCAACTGGAGTCACATTGAGATAGACGACACCTACACGCAAGCGTACGGGGACTTCGACTTCGACCCGGTCAAGTTCCCGAACGTGACAGAGACGTTCAAGAAACTCAAAGAAGACGGGTTTCAGGTCACTCTCTGGACGCACCCGTTCATAAACTACAATTCCTCCAACTTTGGGGTAGGAATAGAGAGACAGCTTTTCATCAAGGAGCCGACAGGGAGGCTTCCTGCTATGGTCGAATGGTGGAACGGGATTGGCGCCATATTGGATTTCACCAACCCTGCAGCCAGGGATTGGTTCCAGAGCCACCTGAGGCAACTCCGGAGTAAGTACGGCATCTCTTCCTTCAAGTTTGATGCTGGAGAGACCAGCTACCTTCCCAAACAGTTCAGCACCTTCCGCCCCTTGTCGGACCCCAGCATTTGGTCCAGGCGCTACACGGAAATGGCCATCCCATTTTACGAGCTAGCGGAGGTCAGGGTTGGCTACCAGTCTCAGAACATCTCCTGCTTCTTCCGCATCATTGACAGGGATTCTGTCTGGGGTTATGAGCTTGGGCTGAAGTCCTTGATACCGACCGTCTTGACCATCAGCATGCTGGGATACCCTTTCATATCGGCCGACATGATTGGCGGGAACTTCTTTCCCAACAAGACGGATGGGGCGGTGGAAATCCCAGACCAAGAGCTCTACATCCGATGGCTGGAGCTGTCGGCCTTCATGCCTTCCATGCAGTTCTCCATTCCACCATGGCTCTACGACAAAGAGGTCATAGACATCGCCCTGAAGTTCACCAGGCTCCACGAGTCTTTGGTTGCCCCCCTCTTGCTGGAGCTGGCCGGGGAGATCACCGACACTGGGGACCCCATCATCCGGCCCATCTGGTGGATTTCTCCCCACGACGAGGCTGCACACAAGATCGACTCCCAGTTCCTGATTGGGGACACCCTGATGGTGGCTCCCGTCTTGGAGATGGGCAAGCAAGAGAGAGACATTTACATCCCAGCTGGCAAATGGCGCAGCTACAAAGGGGAGCTCTTTGAAAAGACACCCACCTTGGTGACGGATTATCCCGTCGATTTGGATGAAGTAGCTTATTTTGTGTGGGTGTCCTAACCGCCTTCAGCTACTGCTGCCACCACCAGCTCTGAAGCTTAGTGAAAGTCAACCAGGCCTTATTCTAGGAATATTAACAACAAATAATTCTAATCCGTTAAGGAGGCAGAAGGGGGTGGGAGACTGGAAATGGCTATATATTTGTCCCTCGCATATGCTGTAAAGATCTAGCTTCGTTCTTGTGATCTAGAAAAATGCTGGATCACAATGGCGTGGGATTTGCACATTCGAGGAAACGGTCTTTCCGGTCTCCCCTCGCAAGGCCCATAACTGCACAGGATCTCAGCCCCAAGCAAATTTGTTCCATTTTTCGATGTGGGTCTTGGGGGCCTTTGCAATGCCAGCTGCAATTATTTACAATCCCATCTGTAGTGTCTCTGGTGCCTCGGATTGGGTGCACGTTGCAGGCTGTTAGCCAGACCGTCCAGAATGGATCCTTTTTTAAGCTGTGGGAAGCTGTTCCCTGCCTATAGCTTTTCCAAATATGAACCAAGGGGAAACCTTGAGCTATGAGCAAGGGATCCCTGCCCTTCTAGGGAAGGGGTTCTTTCCCCAGATAGAGAGGTGTTCAGGGTTGCTACAGCACAACTAGCCTTACATTTTACAGTGCAGTAAGCTATTATTTGAAATAACTGGGGAGGTTTTCCTAAAGAGTATAACTTCGGTTTATTACAGGCACAGATACCCACACACATACATATATATATTCCTCGTCTGGTGTTAGATGAGGCTGGCTTATCATGTTGTGTAGGCCTTTAGGTACCAGGCTGGGCTGGTTACTCAGCTCTGGGGCTTTTGAACAGGACTGGCATCTCAGCTTTCCCCTCGCTGATGCCAGCCACCTTCTTGCCAAGGCAATCTTTGGCTAGCAAAAAGGATGATAATCTCCGATATATGGGTGGCATGCTTGCTCCCACAGCGAACAGGTGTGCTTTAGAGGTGTGGATCGGGACTTAAAAGCCCTTCCTTGCTGCTGTTGTTGCTGCTGCGCCTCCTCTGGGGTTATTTTCAAAGGTGCCTTTGCAGCTGTGTTGCCAATAAAGGATTGACTTTCAACTCATCAACGGTTCCCAGGAAGAAGGGCATCGCCAGACTCTCCCAGGCAAGACGGCAAGCTCTTGTTGGCAGCCCATGGGACTCTTGTGTGTTCAAAGAGGCAACTGGGGGGGCGGTGAGAGCAGGGGCATCAAAGCTCTACTGTTAACTTACTAATAGGACCCGGAATAAAAATGGTTCGTCCTGCTCCCAAGTGATGCTGTGCCAAATGGGCAGATTCGTGGTTTCTCCTTCTGGAAGGCAAACTGAAGCTAATGCAACCTGGTGTGTTTTTGTTTTCATTAGGATTTGAGAAGGGGAATCCTTCTCCTTATAGTCGACTGCAGTGAGGAATTTTTAAGGGGTGGGAGCATAGCTGTCAACTTTCAGATTTGAAAATAAGGGATCAGCAGCCTCACCTGTCCCAGCGACAGTCTACGGGATATCTAACAATCCAGGATAGCAGTGGGAAACGGTGCTGGAATAAGGGAATTTCCCGCAAAAAAAGGGAAGGTTGACAGCGGTGGGTGGGAGATCTACTCTCCAAAAGCCCCTACTTGGCTCCCCATTGCATCATGGTGACTGCCATTTTGGGGGGGGAAATTGGCAGGCCATATTACGATTTGCCCTCTTCCCTGAGTGGTAGACATCTTAAGGACCTTTCGCTCCCATTTTTACGCCCTCTCAAGCTATGTATTTTGCTTTTTAAAAGGAAAAGGGCTCAGAATCCTGAAAAGAGGAAGGATGTTCTGTGCTGCTAAGGACCATGGGGAATAGCGCCCAGGAGTAAAACGGAATGCAGAGGAACCTATTAGCTGGTTATTCAGGGCAGCATAAACAGTAAAGAAAACCCTTCACTTATGAAAGTATGGGTTTATTATTATTATTATTATTATTATTATTATTAAAAAATTTTAATGATATTTATTAAAGTTTCAAAGAAAAGATTACATAAATAAAAAGAAGGAAAAAAAGAAAAAAATACAAAATACAAAAAAAGATAAAAAACACTTTAAAAACACATCAATCTCCATGCCTTACATTTCATTTCCTTGCTTCCCTGACCTCCTCACGCCTCCCTTTTTTGTATTCCAGTTCTATTAATTAATTCAGCAATTCCTTTCCCTCTTTGTTTTTTCTTAATCCTTTAACTTAATATATTATAACTTTAGATTTTCACCTGTTAACAATCCATTTTTACATACACCTTAATAACATTGCTGCTAAAATCACTTAACTTCATTCTGACATCATTCTAACATTCATTAATTTTGTATTATTAAAAAAAAATTATACCCCGCTCTCCCCAGCCAAGACTGGGCTCAGGGCGGCTAACACCGGTATAAAAACAATTGATTGAAATACAACTTAAAAATAAGATTAAAATGCAACATTAAAATGCAGCCTCATTTCAGTAGAAACTCAAATCAAAAACTTTTGGGGGGGATGAAAACGTCAAGTCTTCACCAAGGCCAACTATCCAGACTGGTCCTACGTGGGCCAGAAAAAAGCCAGGGAAGTCCCCATATAGGAGTTCCATCACAGAAGGAGAAAGGAAAAAGGAAAGAGGGGAAGGGGATCAAGTTGATCCCAAGCCAAAGGCCAGGCGGAACAATTCTGTCTTACAGGCCCTGCGGAAAGAAATCAGATCCTGCAGGGCCCTGGTCTCATGAGACAGAGTGTTCCACCAGGCCGGGGCCAGTGTTGAAAAGGCCCTGGCTCTGGTTTATGGAACTCACTGCCACATGGTGGGGGGAGGGGCTGACCGCTAGCTTAGATCTCTTTTAAAAGAGACAGATCCAACAGCGGCTATGAGTCATGACAGCTAAGTGGAACTTCTATGTCCAGGCAGAGTACCTCTGAATTCCGGGTGCTGGGACATGAGCAGTGTGGTGGAAGGCTGGTGTCCTCATTTTCTGCTTGCAGGCTTCCCCCTGGGACACGTGAGAAAGGGCTAAGATGGGTCCCCGTTGGTCTGATAACTTTGGAGCTTCCTTGATGCAACAAGAAGAGCGGACATAAGCTAAAGGTCCAGCCTGGATGTCTTTGGGTCTTGTGCTTGCTTATTCACAGGGCTGCCCACTTCCCATACAAGGCAGGGAGTGAAACCTGACATTTACAACACGATGTGTTTGTGGGTGAGAGGAGCAGATCCTGCACCTCACGCCTTATGCTTCCAGCAAGTTTCTGCCCAGTTTCTGACTCCGTTTCTGGGCAGGTGTGTGGTGAAGGCAGGGGGTGAGGCTCAGATCACTCACCTGAGCACTCTTTCACAGGTAAAAAAACAGATCCCCCATCTCATAGACTGATCGATGGAGCGGTTGATGATGATGATAATCATCATCATCATCATAATTTATTATTTATACCCCGCCCATCTGGCTGAGTTTCCCCAGCCACTCTGGGCGGCTTCAAATTGGGTGTTAAAAACAATACAGCATTAAATATTAAAACCTCCCTAAACAGGGCTGCCTTCAGATGTCTTTTAAAGATAAGATAGCTGCTTATTTCCTTCTCATCTGAAGGGAGGGCGTTCCACAGGGCAGGCGCCACCACCAAGAAGGCCCTCTGTCTGGTTCCCTGTAACCTCACTTCTCACAGGGAACCGCCAGAAGGCCCTCGGCACTGGATCTCAGTGTCCGGGCTGAACGATGGGGGTGGAGATGCTCCTTCAGGTATACAGGACCGAGGCCATTTAGGGCTTTAAAGGTCAGCACCAACACTTTGAATTGTGCTCAGAAACGTACTGGGAGCCAATTTAGGTCTTTCAGGACCTGTGTTATGTGGTCCCGGCGGCCACTCCCAGTCACCAGTCCAGCTGGTACATTCTGGATTAATTGTAGTTTCTGGGTCACCTTTAAAGGTAGCCCCACGTAGAGCACATGGCAGTAGTCCAAGCGGGAGATAACTAGATCAGGCACCACTCTGGCAAGACAGTCCACAGGCAGGTGGGGTCTCAGCTCAGGTGGAGCTGGTAGATAGCCACCACGGACACAGAATTAACCTGCGCCTCCATGGACAGCTGTGAGTCCAAAATGACTCCCAGGCTGCGCACCTGGTCCTTCAGGGGCACAGTTACCCTGTTCAGGAACAAGATTTGAACATAGGGAACACATGAAAAGCAAACATAGTGAGTCCATGTTTAGGGGAAGGGCTGTAAGAGCATCTGCGTTGGAATCTGAAGCCCCCAAGTTCAATGCCTGATGTCTCCAGGTTGGGCTGCAAATGTCCCTTGCATGAAATCCCGGAGAGCCACTGCCAGCCTGTGTAGACAATACTAAACAAGATGGGCAAGGGTTTTGCCTTTGTATAAGGCAGTGTCCCGTGTCTTAAGAGCCGTAGCTCAGTGACAGAGCATCATCCACTCTGCATGTAGAAGGCCCCGGGTTTGAACTTCAGCCTCTCCCGGTACAGCTGAAATCCTGAAGAGCTGCTGCCAGTCTGAGTGGGCAATACTGGACCCTAGGTCGGCCAGTGGTCTGGCGCAGGATCAGCCAGCTTCCTGTGTTCCCTGTTCTCCCACCATGACTTTGTTGTTCTTTAGTCGTTTAGTCGTGTCCGCCTCTTCGTGACCCCCTGGACCAGAGCACGCCAGGCACTCCTGTCTTCCACTGCCTTCCGCAGTTTGGTCAAACTCATGCTGGTAGCTTTGAGAACACTGTCCCACCATCTCGACCTCTGCCGTCCCCTTCTCCTTGTGCCCTCCATCTTTCCCAACATCAGGGTCTTTTCCAGGGAGTCTTCTCTTCTCATGAGGTGGCCAAAGTATTGGAGCCTCAGCTTCAGGATCTGTCCTTCCAGTGAGCACTCAGGGCTGATTTCCTTCAGAATGGAGAGGTTTGGTCTTCTTGCCGTCCATGGGACTCTCAAGAGTCTCCTCCAGCACCAGAATTCAAAATTATGGTGACCATGACTGGGTTGGTCCAAAGATGATTGTCGTATGGAATCATAGCACCCTGCAATGCAGGAATCAACTAACAACTGATTTGCAGATAACGGTCTCTGAAAACTGAATAATGCAGTTTTGGGATGGTGATAGGTTGATCTTATGCTGACCACCAGATAGCCACATGAAGCCAGATTGTAAAGTTATAGGGGCCATTATTTAAAGGCATCTCAGCCCAATCTCTTGCAAGTTGGGCAGGTGGCCTGTTATTTTGTTTTAAAGCAACACATGTTCACTGATGGAGTCATCACTCGTGAAATATACTCAGAGTCGCAAAGTGATTTCATGCTCTTTATTCAGCTCATAGTGGTGAGGAGGAATGAATGGAAGTCCCCTCAAAGTATCTGCTTTATATACATTATTTACACAATGGGCTGCACATGATTGGCTAATTCCGGAATTCTACTGTAAGCCAATCAGGTTGTGGGTTCACTTCTATCTGGAGCATGATTCCTGCCAACCAATCATACTGCTGCATTGTTCTAGGACCAATCAGACTGCTGCATTTTGGATCCTATTGTTCTAGGACCAATCAGACTGCTGCAGTTTGGATCCTATTCAACTCCGTACATAACAGCTCGCTTTTCCCTTAAAGAAAAAAAGCAAGCCACAAACATTTAAAGTGCTCTGCAAATTCTGCGATTGTGAGGGTTTTGCCTTTGCTGCATAGAGGTTGCCACCCAAAACACGCCTCTGTAGCTGACACTTCCCTGTTGAAGGAGAGCCCCTTCAAAATAAAAATAAATCACACAGAGCTGGAAAATATGTCCTCACCCCCCACGCCACCCCAATAGATCATCCAAGGACAGAAATGTGTGTCTTTTGCGAACGGAACTGCAGAGTCGCTAGGAAGCTGCCTTGGCCGCCCCGACTGTGTTTCATTTCAGCTCCAGGGCAAAAAGGGATTTACCTGAGCTCATTTTTTTAAAAAATTAACATGTTAACATACAGTCTGTCACTGCCAAATAAGGACAACCCAGTTTAAAGCAGTGAGTTTGAACTGTATGGGTGGTTGTCTTCATTTCTGCTGTTTCATAACTTACCCAGGATTGAGATACAGCTTTTTCACACAAACCATCGGAAACACAACCTTCATCGAGTCACGGAATGGTAAGTTGGAAGGGACCCAGAGGGTTACTGAAATATACTCGGAGTCGAGAGTGGATTTCATGCTCTTTATTCAGCTCATAGTGGTGAGGCGGAATGGAAGTTCCCCCAGAATGTCTGCTATATATACCTTATTTACACAATGGGCCCCACGTGATTGGCTAATTCCGGGATTCTCCTGTAGGCCAACCAGGTTGTGGATTCACTACTATCAGGAGCTGGATTGGGTGGCTCCTGCCGACCAATCATACTGTTGCATTGTTCTAGGACCAATCAGACTGCTGCATTCTGAATCCTATTGTTCTAGGGCCAATTAGACTGCTGCCTTTTGGATCCTATTCAACTCAGTACATAACAGTTACCTAGTAGCACCCACTGCACTGCAGGAATCCTGCCCACAGCTACCCCTGGGTGGGCTTGAACCCCCAACCGTCATGTCAGCAGCCACACAGGCTGGCCCATCGCACCACCTGCTGCGAACAAGCCAGAGGGTCCTGGATTCACAATGGAGGTGATTGATTCTAGAAGAGGGGAAGGGGTTCTCAGGCTTGGGGGCCAAATGCGGCTCTTTATCTGGCCCTGGGACCCTCCACAGCCAACCCCTCTCCTCTCAGGCCACAGTCCTTTCCAGCTCTTACTTCATACCTCCCTTGGGTGTTTTTGCCTGGGTGGGATATATCCTTGAACTCTGGTCATGCCTCTTGGCTGTCTGGAGGGGGCGTGGACACCAGTCTGCTGTAGGTAAAAATTTACATCAATTGCTCCGCCCTCTCTTGCCTTTGGCTCCACCCACCACTGCCATTGGCCCTTGGGAGGTTGCCTAGACAAGAAAGTGGCCCTTGATCTGGAAAATGCTCCCGGCTCCTGTTGTTGAAAGTTGCACACTGTTAAGTTGTGGGCGAACATATCAGACAACACAGCTATTCTTCAAACAGCTCTTGTTTATTCACAGGCCAGAACAGAACTGAACTGAAGGGTTCAGTCAGCCTGCTTATATAGAGCTCCAGTACAATGTAACTGTAACAATTTTCTAAAACTATCCAATCACTGAACGTCACTTTCAATCCCTTATTTGCATAACTATCTACAGTATCCCCCTGCTGGCCCAGGGTGAGAACTTCACCACATAACACATACGATCACCATCATTTCTCCAGTGTCTTCTGCGCCCTGCCAAGGTGAGAGGCCTCCTTCGCTCAGAGAACTGCCCTCTCGTCTCTGGAGAAAAGGCTTGTCATTTTTTCCTTACAGGAAACAGGATTCTGCCCGATCTCATTGTGCCTTTAAGATGAAAGCTGCCTCCTCCAAATGCAGATTAAGTTCAGAGCAAGGCAAAGGAGGAAGTCCTGGCTGGTTTCAAAGGTTCTCAAATTGCATACCCTCCAACATTTCTCAAATGAAAATAGGCACATCTTATTCCACAACCATCAGCATTTTTCCGACGAAAATAGGAATGTCCTATAAGTGAGAGCAGGACCATAAAGAAGGCTGATCGCCAAAGAATTGATGCTTTTGAATTCTGGTGCTGGAGGAGACTCTTGAGAGTCCCATGGACTGCAAGAAGATCCAACCTCTCCATTCTGAAGGAAATCAGCCCTGAGTGCTCACTGGAAGGACAGATCCTGAAGCTGAGGCTCCAAGACGTTGGCCATGAGAAGAGAAGACTCCCTGGAAAAGACCCTGATGTTGGGAAAGATGGAGGGCACAAGGAGAAGGGGACGACAGAGGAAGAGATGGTTGGACAGTGTTCTCGAAGCTCCCAGCATGAGTTTGGCCAAAGTGCGGGAGGCAGTGGAAGACAGGAGGGCCTGGCGTGCTTTGGTCCAGGGGGTCACGAAGAGGCGGACACGACTAAACGACTAAACAACAATGACAACAAATTCCATTGCCTCCAGCATTTCTCCAGTGAAGGAAAAGAGGGACATTTCAGGATCAAATCCAAAATCAGAATGGCTTCTGCAATTCTGGGACTGTCCCTGGAAAATCAGGACAGTTGGAGGGTCTGATTGCAGGCTTGGGAAATATTGAGACAGCAAAGAGCCTCTGCTAGTCCTGGTGGACTATATGGGGCTTGATGAGTTGCCAGCGTAAGGTACCACCACATTTGGGTTGGAAGCGAGTAGCAGAACATCTTTCCCCCAAAGATCCCACATCCTGTCCCCGACATCTCTGGCGAAGAAGGATCTTGGGCAGTAGATTACTCTTTGTTTGCCGTGGAAGCTGCTACCAGCCAGAACAGGTAATGTTGGGTCTACATAGACAAATGGTCTGGCTTGGTCTAAGGCAGCTAAACCGCCTGTTGCTATGAAGAGAAGGAAGCCAAAGGGGTGAATTTCAGGGCTCCATTTTCACCACAGTTCTGCTAGCTTTAATGGTGCAATGTTTTGCTATCATGGAAAAGCCTCTCCCGCTGATTCAGGTACCTAGGGAAACATCTGACACGGCTTTTCTTTATATATTTCCACAAAGGGAACTACAAAAAGGAGCACCTTCCTAGCAGAGAGATTTGAACTGCTTTAATAAGCAGATCTGCTGTGGATAACGTGCTGCCAAGATTAATTATTCAGGGGTATTTTTTTAAAAGTCAGTGCAAAGGCAAAACAGCAGTTGCCTCACCTCAAAAAGGATATTGCAGAGTTTGGAAAGGGTCACAAAGGGCGAACAAAGTGACCCAGGGGAAGGAGCAGTTTCCCTATGAAGAAAGATTGCAGTGTTTAGGACTTTTTAGTCTGGAGAATAGGCAAGTAAGAGGAGACATGACCGAAGTTTATAAGATTATACACGGCATAGAGAAAAGGTTTTGTCCCTCTCTCCTAACACTAGAACTCATGGACATCTGATGAAGCTGAATGTTGGAAGGTTCAGGACAAATTAAAGTCCTCCTTCAAGCAGCGCAGAGTTAAACTGCGGAACTCATTGCCACAGGAGGCAGTGATGGCCACCAACCTAAAAGGTAAAGGGACCCCCAACCATTAGGTCCAGTCATGACCAACTCTGGGGTTGCGGCGCTCATCTCACTTTACTGGCCGAGGGAGCTGGCGTACAGCTTCCGGGTCATGTGGCCAGCATGACTAAGCCACTTCTGGCGAACCAGAGCAGCGAACGGAAGCGCCGTTTACCTTCCCACCGGAGTGGTACCTATTTATCTACTTGTACTTTGATGTGCTTTCGAACTGCTAGGTGGGCAGGAGCAGGGACCGAGCAACGGGAGCTCACCCTGTCAGCTTGGTGCAAAAGACTGACTTGGTGCAAAAGGTCGAGGATGACAAAAGGTACGGGTGTGCCTTTCCGGAACCGTCCTCTTAAAATCCGTATTTATTATTTAGCATTCCCGCAGGATTTCTGCACACACAAAGCCTTTTTGTCATCTGCATCTCATTCATTATAGAAGACCACCGAGGGGAACGTTAATCCGGAATGCGAAAATGTGTTCATTGCTCTCAGATAGCAGCAAAACATTTCTTTGCTGCCAGATTGTTGTAGAAAATAATTTATTTATTTTTAATGCATCGTGGGAAAAGAGCAGCCTGCTTTTTGCATTCAAGCTCAGCTTTTCCTTCCTTGGGTTTCTGTAATTAATGAGGTATGAACTGTAAAGTACTGTGTATACACAAAAGTGCCGTGCAAATCAGAGGTAATAAACAAGGCTTAAAGAACTGGCTTAAAGAGGTCTGTTGCCTGGGGTTACAAACTTAAGCAAAGAGCAATGATGCCTTTTTTATTGGGGTTAAGTAATCTGGACACAGCGGCCAAGTTAACTCAGTAACAGCTTCTTATTCTTAACCAAGTTAAGGCTTGCAGACACCCCTCCATTACCATCTTATCGATCCAATATCTGCACATGATTCCTTGGAATTAATGCAGTCGAATTCACAGGAGTTTGCTACCTATGAATAACCACCATCTTATGCATACTTATTTGGGTATGAGTGCCATTGAACCTAGTGGGTCTACTTACTTCCAAGTAAAAAATGCAAAGGATCAGGCTGCGTGGCTGCAAAATACAATTTAAGACTGAAACAATTTGCAGAGGGTGGCTTAACGGTTAACACCACAGTCTCTCTCAAAAGCATCTGTTTTCCCTTTTAAAAAACCCCAAAATCTTCAACATCTAGCCTGGGGGTGAGTTCTGTATAGCTCAGAAGTCTGCACATGGTATTTGTTGGTCCCAATAAAGCTATTGATTTTACTGATCCTGTGCCGTTTTATGGTATAGTGGTGCCTCAGGTTACATACGCTTCAGGTTACAGACTCCGCTAACCCAGAATTAGTGCTTCACGTTAAGAACTTTGCTTCAGGATGAGAACAGAAATCGTGCTCCGGCGGCTGTACCCATGGAAATGTGCAGCTGTCTGGAAGTGAACCAACCCTAGGTTGTATCCAGACTAAATTCAGGGTGCAAGGAAGGAAAGCGGAAGGCACTGTGGGGCACTGTATTGCAGACACATTCAGAGCTCCTCCTAAAACCACAACAGAATCATAGTGTCGTACAGCTGGGTGGGACTCAACCCCCTACAATGCACAAATCACAGCTAAGCACAACAGTTTGCACAATACAGTGGTACCTTGGGTTACAGACACTTCAGGTTACACACTCCACTAAGCCAGAAATAGTGCTTCGGGTTAAGAACTTTGCTTCAGGATAAGAACAGAAATCGGGCTCCGGCGGCCCGGCGGCAGCGGGAGGCCCCATTAGCTAAAGTGGTGCTTCAGGTTAAGAACAGTTTCAAGTTAAGTACAGACCTCTGGAACGAATTAAGTACTTAACCTGAGGCACCACTGTATTTTGTGCACTGCCCTCGGATCCCTGAGGATGAAGGGTAGTCTAGAAAAAGCGATCTTAAAATATTCTGTTCAAGTGGACCGGCATGGCTACCAGATTTTTATACTAAAATATTGTTATTTTTATAAAAGGTTAGACAAGTAAAAGGTTCTCGTTTCACTCGATCTTTTTTCTCATGCAGCTACCAGCAAGCTAATAATTTACTTCTGTGTCCTCACAAAGAATCACAGTTCTATATAATCAAGTTAGCAAAGGAATTGCACAATTGATGTTGAATCTAGTCTGGTCCTTACATGTGGTTAGTTACCCAAACGTCCGCCCTACTGCTACCACCACCACCCCGGCCAAATTTCTGGGGGTTATTTTGGATTAGAGAAGGGAAGCAGACCAAGGAGAAAATGTTGCAGGAACAGGTGATTTCAACTCTCCTAACACTGACTGTGTAAAAGTGTGTGCACATTTTGACAGAGAGAAAGCATTTCAAGATGTGATAGCAGACCCCTTAACTGCCCAAACTTAATCAGGACATCCCATTTTGGGGGGGGTGCATGGTCCAGAAAGACACGTATTTGGGGGGGGCATGCTCTCGTGGGGGTCACATGATTCACACAGGATTGTGGGCCCCCCAAAGACGTGCACCCTCATTTTCCTCTGGGACATGTTGGAGGATATGTGGGAGATGACTGGACCCTCATCTTAATCCTGAATAATTCCTAGGCTCTGGTGCAAATGTTGCTATACTAGTCAGGAACGAAGACTAAGGACTCAGCTATACAGCTGCAAATAAAACGTTTTAAATGTAAAGTGCAATGTACAAATGTGAAACTAGGTGGCGACAGTGAGCTATGCAAAATTTGATGGCTTTTTCACAACTTTTTTTTAAAAAAACACATTTTCACAGTGGTTCTTATATGTGTGCAGATTCCACCAAAGTGTTGTCAAACACTCACAAACCAACACCAACACACCAATATATCACCTCTCCCCCAAGCAGCTAAAAGTGGTTCCCCACCCCCAATTTTATCCTCCCAACACCCCTGTGAGGTAGGGTTGGTCTCTCCCAGGTCACGATCCAACACTTTGACCATTACACAACACTTAGAACATATAAAGATTATGGTACAATAGCAAGGCACTATATTTTCAAAAACGGGGAGCAGCTATTGCTATTTGCTATGCCCCTCACAGAACTACAATTCCCAGGCAGTCCTTCCTCCTCAGGAACTCTGGGAACTTTAGTTCTCTGAGGAGAATGGGAGTCTCCTAGCAAATTTCAGCCCTCTGAATAAACTACACCTCCCAGGATCCTTTGAGGGTGGTCATGCACTTTAAATGTGCATTGAATATGCTCTAAATGTATAGCGTGCATCTGAAGGCCCCAAGCTGTGAAGCTGGATTTAAGAATTGCCTATATATCTGCATTATGGTCTGAAGCTCAACATCAAAAAAGCAAAGATCATGGCCACTGGGCCCATCACCTCCTGGCAAATAGAAGGGGAAGAAATGGAGGCAGTGAGAGATTTTACTTTCTTGGGCTCCATGATCACTGCAGACGGTGACAGCAGTCACGAAATTAAAAGATGCCTGCTTCTTAGGAGAAAAGCAATGACAAACCTAGACCGCATCTTAAAAAGCAGAGACATCACCTTGCCAACAAAGGTGCTTATAGTTAAAGCTATAGTTTTCCCAGTAGTGATGTATGGAAGTGAAAGCTGGACCATAAAGAAGGCTGATGGCCGAAGAATGGATGCTTTTGAATTGTGGTGCTGGAGGAGACTCTTGAGAGTCCCGTGGACGGCAAGAAGATCAAACCTCTCCATTCTGAAGGAAATCAGCCCTGAGTGCTCACTGGAAGGGCAGATCCTGAAGCTGAGGCTCCAAGACGTTGGCCATGAGAAGAGAAGACTCCCTGGAAAAGACCCTGATGTTGGGAAAGATGGGAGGGCACAAGGAGAAGGGGATGACGGAGGACGAGATGGTTGGACATTGTTCTCGAAGCTACCAGCATGTGTTTGACCAAACTGCAGGAGGCAGTGGAAGACAGGAGTTCCTGGCGTGCTTTGGTTCAGGGGGTCACAAAGAGGCGGACATGACTAAACGACTCAACAACAACATATAACTGCATCTAGCCTGAATGCAAAGCTCCCCCTTCATGTCAGTGGGGCTTACGCAATAAGCTGGCAACAAGGGGACTGGGCCTTCAGTTGACATTTACGTCAATCATCTTGCTGCCGCTTACAGTCTGGGAATGGAGCAGACAAACTTCCAGATGGGGGAGCCAGGACGGCTGGCGTTGTGCGAAAGTCTTGTTGTGCTTCCAATCTGCTCTTCAAACTAGAAATAGACTTTGCTGTTCTTCCCACACACACCCCACACACTTCTCACCCTCCGAGATGAAGAATGAAGCTCCTCAGAGCCAATGGGAAGATGGCAGAAAGAACACTCTGTCTTCAGTTATTTAAGAAAACAACCACCACTTTTTAAAATGGTGTGTTTGCATCGACTCTCTATTTCTAGTACAGAGAAAAAGGGAGAATTCTCCTCATTATGAGATCGAGTAAGTCAAGGTTCCCACCTGTCTGGAACTTCCATCACCAACACGGCTGGTCCGATACATTTTAATGTATTTATATATACAAAATATTTCTATACCTTTATTTCATTAAAAAACAAAACAAAACAATAGCATTTTACTGCAGTTATAAGAACAGGCCAGCATTCTGTTCTCACAGTGGCTGCGGGTGTGATAAGAATTTTAAGGTCTTAGATGTATAATAAATGTTCATATGTGTACCAACCAAGCACATACATAGATCAGCACAGGAAGACCGACCTGAAACCATTTTTGATTCCCAAACTGAGCAAATGTTTTCTCTGCAAGGTCAAAGGAAAATGGAAAAGTCTCCCCATTGTCTTTTCCTTCACAAATTCTGTTTTAAGGGTATGTCTGTCTGTGTATGAATAGGGTGAGCCTGTGACCTGGCTCAGGAACTAAGTATTTGTCATTACAAAAGACTGGCCAGGTTTCCCAGGGTATCCAATCAAGTGAGCATTCACAGGTAACCTGCCAGACAGGAGATAAACAATGCACTCAGCTTTCTGCTGTAGACCGTCCTTTCTGTGATGTAGGTATGGTGTGTCTGGGGGTGGTCTTGGACTCCAGGGTGGGCAATTTAAAATGTCTGTCTAAGGACAGGCATACCTTGGTTCTGGGTCCTCCTCCTTTCCTGCGTGTGGGGGGAGCACCCTGTTGCAACAGTTCAGTAAAGATCAGGCTTACGAGCTGCTTTGCTTCTCAATATTCTCTGGTTGGCCTCTGTTATTTTCTCCTACCAACAGGGAACCTACGTAAGGACTCTATATGGGCTCTTGGATACCCCATAAGGGGAAAAGGGCAGATTTTTGTTTACAATACGGGAAACCAGCAAACAGGATTCGACCGCAAGAGCCCCTCTCCCCTCCTGTGGTTTTCAGAAACAGATTCAAAAGCATTGCTGCCTTTGATCATGGAGGCAGGGCAGAGACTGTAATAAACCCAGATGCCAACTTTGCTGCCACAGGCACCCAGACAACACGATCACTGGACCCAACAACATCAAACATACCATCTCAGGACTATTTAATTGCTCATCTTCTAACATTGTGTATGCTATCAAATGCCAGCAGTGCCCTTCAGCTCTCTATATTGGACAAACAGCACAATCCCCACGCCAAAGGATAAATGGGACATAAATCTGACATCAGGAATCACAAGACAGAGAAACCAGTAGGAGGACACTTCAATCTCCCAGGACATTCTATACAAAATCTCAAAGTAGCTGTCTTATTACAAAAGAATTTCAGAAACAGACTGGAAAGAGAAGTTGCCGAATTACAACTTATTACCAGACTTTTCCCAGTAGTAATGTATGGAAGTGAGATCTGGACCATAAAGAAGGCTGATCGCCGAAAAATGGATGCTTTTGAATTAGGGTGCATGGAGGAGACTCTTGAGAGTCCCATGGACTGCAAGAAGATCAAACCTCTCCATTCTGAAGGAAATCAGCCCTGAGTGCTCACTGGAAGGACAGATCCTGAACTGAGGCTCCAGTACTTTGGCCACCTCATGAGAAGAGAAGACTCCCTGGAAAAGACCTTGATGTTGGGAAAGATGGAGGGCACAAGGAGGAGGGGACGACAGAGGACAAGATGGTTGGACAGTGTTCTTGAAGCTACCAGCATGAGTTTGACCAAACTGCAAGAGGCAGTGGAAGACAGGAGTGCCTGGCGTGTTCTGGTCCAGGGGGTCATGAAGAGTTGGACACGACTAAACGACTCAGCAACAACAACCACAACAACAACCAGACTTAAAACCATGGAGAGACCTGGTCTGAATAGAGACATTGGATTATTCTCTCATTATACATGATAAAGCTATTTTTGGCCATCTCACCCTTTGCTTTTTCCTGTAAGACCAATGGTCGTCAACAAGTTTACCACACCTTTCAGCCAATCACCCATTCCCACCCCCCTTCTGAGTAATACCCCTCCCCACCCTCTCACTATATAGAAGGATCTGGCAACTTCTGTTTCAGTGTATCTGAAGAAGTGTGCATGCACACGAAAGCTCATACGAAGAACAAACTTAGTTGGTTTCTAAGGTGCTACTGGACATTTTTTAATATATATATATATGTATATATATATATTCCATCCTGGCTGGTCGCCATCAATAGCCCTCCCCTCCATGAATTTGTCAAACTTGTAACATGAATTTGTTGTAGGTAAAACTATGTAATGAAATCCACTCCGCCGTAAGTTATTTACTTTATTATTGTATCTTGATACATTCCCTGATAACAGAAACATAGGCAGCTACTGCACAGCAGGCCAGACTGGTTTGGTTTGCTTGTTACACGCAGGAAAACAAGAAACCTCTTTTTTCTGGCCCTGCCCTCTGTACTGTTTGCAATAGCATTACCTTCAAGCCATGTCTGTCCGCATGCCACTCATGCAACGACTTTGTATTTGTGTTGGCCTTTTTTTCTTTCTTTCTAGTAGATACACCTCTATTTGTCCAACCCTTGGACCATTAAATACAGGCCCTGATATTGTGGTAGGAATGTTGAGGTCTTAGATACATGTTAAATGTTCATAAGTGTACCAACCAAGCACGTACATAGATCAGCACAGGAAAACCGAAACCATTTTGATTCCCAAACTGAGCAAATGTTTTCTCTGCAAGGTCAAAGGAAAATGGAAAAGCCTCCCCATTGTCTTTTCCTTCACAAATCCTGTCTTAAGATATGAATAGGGTGTGAGGCTGTGACCTGGCTCAGGAACTAAGTATTTATCATTACAAAAGACTGGCCAGGCTCCCCAGGTATCCAATCAAGTGACCATTAAACAGGTAACCTGGCAGGCAGGAGGTAAACAAAGCACTCAGATTTCTGCTGTAGACCTCCCTTTCTGTGATGTAGGTATGACCTCTCTCCTGCGTGTGGTGAGTGAGGACCCTGTTGCAACAGTTCAATAAAGATCAGGCTTACTAGCTGCTTTGCTTCTCAATATTCTCTGGTTGGCCTCTGTTATTTTCTCCTACCAATAGGGAACCTACGTAAGGACTCTATATGGGCTCTTGGATACCCCATAAGGGGAAAAGGGCAGGTTTTTTTTGTTTATAACAACGCAGACTGTAGCTTTTGGAAAACATCAGTGTTGCTCAGTTTAAAGGAGAAAGCTTCTAGACCTCATTGAGAACATTTTGTAATAGGCCAGGCAGGGTTTCCAGTGTCTCAGCAGCCAAAGGACACTGAAGGCAAGGATGGAGAACGTGCAAAATCCTTGTTGAACTCGAACCCATCAGCCCCTGCCAGCACGCCCAATGGTCAGGGGTGGTGACAGGAGTCATAATCCAACAACACTTAGAGGGCTGCAGGTTCACCATACACGACTTAACGCCTTCTTTCTTCTTGCCAAGCGGCAGGTGCAAAGCCCCATCTCTTCCTGCCTCTTGTGCCTACTATCCAGCCAAAGCCTTAACCACAACCATCACTCGGCTCCACCTCAGCCCTTGCTAGATTCTTCTGAATTCTGCAAAACACTCTTTATCTTGTCCTGAAAGACCTACATTGGCTCCCAGGACATTTCCGAGCACAATTCAAAGTGTTGGTGCTGACCTTTAAAGCCCTAAACGGCCTTCGTCCTGTATACCTGAAGGAGAGTCTCCACCTCCATTGTTGTGCCTGGACACTGAGGTCCAGCGCCGAGGGCCTTCTGGCGGTTCCCTCCCTGTGAGAAGTGAGGTTACATGGAACCAGGCAGAGGGCCTTCTCGGTGGTGGCGCCCGCCCTATGGAACGCCCTCCCAGCAGATGTCAAGGAAATAAACAACTATCTGCCTTTTAGATAGACATCTGAAGGCAGCCCAGTTTAGGAAAGTTCTTAATGTTTGAAGTTTTATTCTGTTTTTAATCTGCTGGGAGCTGCCCAGAGTGGCTGGGGAAACCCTGCCAGATGGGTGGGGTATAAATAATGAATTATTATTATTATTGTCAGGGGTTTAGGAGCAGAGGCAAGGGCAAGGGAGGAAACAGAGAGCGAAGGGGAGGAGGCAGAAGAAAAGATGAGTGATGACGACGACCCGAGATCTCCGAGTCTTTCCAGTGAATCAGAGGATTCACAGAAAGGAGCACCAGTGGCCAGGGCAAGGGGGGAGTCTAGGGGGGCACCCCAGGAAGATAGAGCCAGAGGGGACTCAGAGGAGAGCAGTTGGAAATCGGGACCAGCGTCACCGCCAGAGAGCAGGGAAGAGGAAGGGAGCCAGGGGGCAAGCGCTGGCAGCTCACCACAGGAGGGAGGGCACGAGTCAGGAGTGGCCACACCTCCATCGGGGAGCGAGGAAACGGTTAAGCGGAAAGTGGAAGGTTGGGCGCGCGCGCCAAGTTCAAATGCAGAGGAAGGCGGCGCAGTAAGCAGCCCGGAAAGGGAGCCAGGTCCTAAAGCCCGGCGCAAGGAGACAGGAGGGTCCGGGGGCTCAGCGTCAGAAGAATCCCGGAAGGAAGAGACCCCGGGGGGTAGAGGGACCCAGAGGAGGACAGTCAGGCGGAAAAGGTGGAGCCGGGCTAGGATATTAAGTTGGTGCACACGGGGCGGAGACTCAGACGGAGCTTCGCCGATCTAGCTACTAGACGTAGAGTTGCGCGCAGCAGCGTGAGAATGGAAACTGTAACTCAATAAAGACTTTTACTTAATGATCGCTGGCTAGCGTGATCCTCTGTGAGCTAGGATCTTCAAGCAGCTCTGACAATTATTATTATTATTATCATCATCATCATCATCATCATCATCATCATCATCATCATCATCCACCGGGCTTGGTGAGGGGCGTGGAAGAAAGGCAATTTAACTGGAGGAAAGGCAATTCAGATTTTCCCTGGGTTGACATTTGTTCTGATCTATTGCTAAACTGTAAGGAAGGGGAAAGCCACATGGTACAAAGCAGAAGGGAACGAGCCCTCAGTTCCATCTAGTGGTGCTAATTATTGTGCAAAAGTGCATGCATAATTTATTTTGAAAGAGCTCACAACAGAAATTGCTTTGACTAGCGAGAAGCGTCCAGCTCACAGAACTTTCTTTGCAATGCCCGTATCTATTTTCCGTGATGCTGTCACTGCGTGGTCCTCTGTGGAGAATCATACCAAAGCACCCCCATTGCAGTGTGCGCGCACACATCTGTGTGTAGAATTGGACCGTGATATCGAAAGCCTCCCTCCATACTCACAAAACGTCAATGAGTTAACCTGGTCCTGACTTTCGCCTTCTGCAACATGGGAGATAACAGCCCTTCCCCATCCTGGAAGAGGGAGATAAAAAGATTGCGAGCTGCACAGATTCAGCAGAACTAAAAGCCAGATGAGGTCTGTAACGAGAATACATTAGCATTAAAAAAAAAAAAATCTATGAAGAAAGAGCTTTTCTTTTAAGATAAACTGATTAAGTCAAAGTCACCTTGAGGGCTAGAGACGAGGTCGCTCCAAGGCCTTTCCCTGGCCCCAAGGCAGCTTAAGAATTCAAAACAAAATAAGGCGCTTCGTCCAAAGGGACAGAGTAGTCCTTAAGAAGAACTGGCGTTTTTTCAAAAAGCTCCCCTTTATAGCTGCGCCATTTGCCAGCTGGGATGTAAATGTCTCTCTCTTGCTTGCCCATCTCCAAGACGGGAGCCACCATCAGGGTGTCCCCAATCAGGAACTGGGAATCGATCTTGTGTGCAGCCTCATCGTGGGGAGAAATCCACCAGATGGGCCGGATGATGGGGTCCCCAGTGTCGGTGATCTCCCCGGCCAGCTCCAGCAAGAGGGGGGCAACCAAAGACTCGTGGAGCCTGGTGAACTTCAGGGCGATGTCTATGACCTCTTTGTCGTAGAGCCACGGTGGGATGGAGAACTGCATGGAAGGCATGAAGGCCGACAGCTCAAGCCATCGGATGTAGAGCTCCCGATCTGGGATGTCGACAGCACCTTCCGTTTTGTTAGGGAGAAAATTCCCGCCAATCATATCGGGCAGTACAAAAGGGTATCCCAGGAGGCCAATGGTCAGCACCGTCGGTATCAAGGACTTCAGCCCAAGTTCATACCCACAAATTGAGTCCCGGTCAATGATACGAACAAAACAAGAGATGTGCTGGGACCGGTAGCCGACTCGGACTTCTGCAAGCTCATGAAATGGAATGGCCATTTCCGCATAATGCCGGGACCAAATGCTGGGATCTGCCAAGGTGTGGAAAGTGTGGAATTGTTTGGGAAGGTAGCACGTCTCACCGGCATCAAACTTGAAGGACGAGATGCCGTACTTAGTGCGGAGTTGCCTCAGGTGTCTCTGGAACCATTTTCTAGCTGAAGGGTTGGTGAAATCCAATATGGCGCCCACACCGTTCCACCACACAACCATGGCAGGGAGTGTCCCTTGTGGTTCCATGACAAAAAGCTTCTTCTCTATTCCCACCTCAAAGTTTGGGGAACTTTCATGTACAAAAGGGTGTATCCAGATGGTGACGTTGAAGCCATCTTTCTTAAGCTTTTCGAACATATCTGTCGCCTGAGGGAACTTCAAAGGGTCAAAGTCAAAATCACCATAATTCTGTGTGTACATGTCGTCAATTTCAACGTGGCTGTATTTGAAACCGTGCTTTTTAATCATCTGTGCAAATCCCAGAACTTTCTCTTGGTTAATCTCCTTCTTGTACATGGCCCACGTTGACCAGATTGGAAACTGGAACATCCTTTCTGAAGGCATCTTCAAAGGTTTCTTGAAATGGACCTGGGCCATGTACCGGTGGACAGAGGTAATGTCTGAACCTATGCAGACATGGTAACTCAACTGTGGGAAGGGCTCGTTCAACGGCTCATATGGAGAATCTTTATACCTGGCTTGGAATGTGAGGGACCTTTCTGAAGCGTTGAACCCAAGGTGGAAGGGCACAGAGTCACTTATCTTGACGGCAGCTGCTTTGGAGGACAACCAATACCTCTCCAAGATGCCCCCAAAGCTGTTCCTGAAAGAATAGACATCACTAGTCACAAATGGCGCAGGTTCTTGGCTTCCAGGTAGACTGATTGGCCATTGCTGTCTGCTCATCTCGTAGCCTCCATACCAGTGGGCGTCCCCCCAGAACATTTTGTGTTCCACCGCAGAGTCTGCCTCAAACTCTTCCCAGCGGATGATGTAGCACGTCACCGCCTCATTGGGTTTGACAGTCTGGATGAGGAAGCTGAACATCCCCCTTTCCGTACCCGTACAGCTTAAAACTCCCCCTTCCTTAGAACAAGATTCCAGGTCAAGGACGCCTGATTGGAAGGCCATCCTGAAGACCACTTCTCCATCCCGGTTTCCAATGGTGAAGCCTCCCTGCCACAGGTCCACCTGCTTCACCTTCACCCTCTCTGCCTTCATAGGAGGAACCGTGTAGCAATGCCAGCAGACGGCCACAGCTATGATGAGTCCTGTTGTCAGTAGCGCAGCTCTTCCAAGATAACTCTGCCGCGATGTCTGAGACTCCAGAGAGGAATGGAGAATTGGTTTTGTCCCGGAGCCATTTCCCCTCTGACGCTTCTCTCCTTTTCCTTGGCGACGGGACAACTGAGCTTCCATAATATCACAGATCTAATAGCTGTGGCCAGTGGTTGCTTGGCCCTCGTGGTGGCGAGTGTTTTTCCCAGCTTTATAAAGACTGTGTTTAAAAACAGCTCTGCCCTCTCTCCCCCTTGCTGTATCCAGGAATGCAGATCACTACCCTTCAGAATGCAGTGACAAAACACATCTCAGCCAGGCTAATAAATGAGCCTAATAAATTAATCCTGGTTGCTGGGAGCAAGACTTCTCTGCCGCTGCAACCTCTGCTGTAGCCAGCATCCTGCTGCTTTCCTCGACTCTCGATGAGGTGATCAGCTGACCGAGGAAGGTTATTACGCAAGTGAGAGATGGCACAACTCCCTGCGAAGCCTCAGCCAGGTTTTCTTTTTCTGGATGGGGAGAGGGAGCAAAGAAATTGCTTCGGAATGAGAGGCCCCAGGAGTAGGAAACCAGGCGATACAAAGACCTACAGCTGTGTGCAAAGGCCCCAGGAGCAGGCTGCCGTTCTCTCTGAAGGCTGGGGAGTCCTCTGGCGGCTGCATCTCATGTCTTGATAGCTGCCCTTGAGATGTCTTAGTGTCGCCACTCCCTGCCCTGCCAATAATTTTCTCTGCGGCAGTTCAGCTTCATGAATGACTCTGGCGATTTGGAGTGATCGCCCTTCCTTTTCTCTTGGATTGGGTTTCTTGTGTGATCTTTGGTGGCTCTCTGGTTGTATTACTAGATGCATGCCTTAACACACTGAAAAGTTATATTTCTGATAAATGGAGATACGTCCGAGGAGCTAACAGAGAGAAGAGGGAAGGGGCTGGTATGAGAGCCAGGCCAGAGTGGGTCTTCTCAGGGTGGGAGACTGAGGAAGAGGAAGGTCTCCCAGGTGGGAGCTGGGAAGATTAAACTTTTAAAATGAATTGATTTTAGAATGCTGTGTTACTTTTATTGTTGTTAGCTGCTCTGAGCCCAGCTTCGGCTGGGGAGGGCGGGATATAAATAATTTTTTGTTGTTGTTATTCTGTATGTGTGAAGATTAAGAGAAAATGCTGAGTGCAGCATAGATATATTTATAATTTTGTGTTTTATGAGGATCATATGAGGATTGTTATATGGAAAGCCCAGCCAGATGCGTGGGGTAGAAACAACAACAATAAAAAATGTATTTTCTGATTTTTTTTCTTTTCTGATTTTTTTTAAAATTCTCTTTATTTTAGTTTCAATTTTTTATTAGGTTGAAAACCTTTAATAAAATTGATTAAAAGATCCTTGGAGGCTTTTAATCAGAGGTTGGGTGGCCATCTGTCATGGATGCTTTAGTTGAGATTCCTTCATTGCAGGGGGTTAGACTAGATGACCCTCGGATGCCCTTGCAACTAATCTAGTCTATTATTCTATGATAAAAATGCTCTGTTGCCCTAGCACATCCAATCCACTTTTTTATTTATTAAAAAACAGACTTTTGAGGCCTCTAGGTTGAACATTCACCCTAATGAGCCTCCACCCTGATTTGCTTGCACAGTGCTTACATGCCTTCCTGTTAGTCATTTTTGCATTTTACATTTCTTAGTGCGTTACCGTGTCAATTTTCAAGCTGCCTAACCTTACCATAAACTTTTCCCTAACCAAGGTTATGGAAAATTGGTTTAAAATTTACAGATTGATCTTTGCTGAAAGAAAATTATATGAAGACGATGTATAGATGGTATATGGCACCAGTGCAGTTAGGAAAAATGTATAAAACCAGCTCAAATTTATGTTGGAAGTGTAAGAAAAAGGAGGGGACATTTTACCACATATGGTGGGATTGTAATGAAATTAAGAAATTTTGAGAAATGATATACAATGAATTGAAGAAAATGTTCCATCTAACATTTGTTTAAAAACCTGAAGCATTTTTGTTAGGGATTGTAGGAAAAGACCTGCCAAAGAAGTTGAAAAACATCTTCATGTATGCGACAACGGTGGTGAGAGTCTTAATAGCACAAGGATGGTGGACTTCCGGAGGCGGCGCGAAACAGTGATGGCGGTCCTCTTCGATCTCTGAAGAGGGGCTCCGCAGGAAAGGGTCATTTCGCTACGGCACAGCGGCGACCCATTAAGAAGAACCACGGGTAGAGTGAGCCCGTGGCCGTGGGACTCGGCGGGCACCTGGAGCGACCCTGAAATCGTGGAAGGGACCCCGTAAGGGGCTCCGGAGTGAAGGAGGGGTAGCGGTGCTGTGAGTTCATCGCTCTTTCTGCGGAAGCGAAGCCGCGCGGCTGTCACAGATGAGCGCCGACCTTTCTTCCTTAAAGGATTTGACTGAGACAACAACCCCGTGAGTAAGGACATTAAGCTTGGGGACTAAATTGCTTTTAAATTGGCTGAAACCGGGAGACGATAAAAAGGAAGTCAGCCTTCCGGTACTGCTTACAAGATCAAAGCAAAGGATCTGTCAAGCGGAAAGCAGTTGAAAAGGGAAGTTCTAAAGAGAGTCTTTCATGCACTGTCAGAAGTGATTGCGGAAAAGGGAAGATAGATCTACTTGTGAGTAAACTTTTAAAAGAAATTTGGAGAGATCTCCCCCGGTTAAGGGACCTTGAAAGTTAATTTCTAAATTGTCGGGCTGCCGGAGGGGAAATTGTCTTAACTGCGGAACTGCTACAAATTTTTATGAAAGTGATACTTTTGAGCTTAAACAAGTTGGAGTGGATACAATTGGCAGGCACCTCTCTGAAACTTTGTTAAAAGTTAAAAGTACTCTGCAGGACTCTTTTTTCGTTATCTTTTTTGGGACTATTGTGTGTTTCTAACACAACAGGGACTTTAATGGCGGAAAAGTTGCCTTCTTCTTTCTGAACTTTTTGTGATACTCCCCCTAGAGGACTTTGGGAATATAAAGGCCTGGGAACAGCTTTGCATGTTTAGTCTCTCTTATAGGATTGTTTTTAAATTGGACCTGTCTTTCCCATGGGACAATAAAAATTTGACCTTGAACATTGACTGATGAGTGGCTCAGGAAAAACAAGAGCAGCTAAAGCTAAGGAAGCAAAAGAGAAGGAAAAGGAAAAAAAACAGACACAGCTCGTACAAACAACTCTGACTCAGGGACGTAGATCTTCGGTCCCAGCAGTGCTGGGTGCAACAAAGGCAGAAGTCGATAGGCCCCAAAATCCGGCAGCGGAGGATATGGCAGCAGGAGGATCTGAGGGAGTATTGAAACAGATCCTGGAGCAATTGGCAGCTTTAAATCAAAAGGTTGACAATCAATCACTAAAAATTGATCAAGCTACATCCTCAATCCAGAAATTGACTGATCAGGTTTCCCAGCACACACAAGCAATTGAAAAATTGCAAGGTGCTACAGCAGAGAATCGTAACTTAGCTGGGGAAGCTATCCAAATTGCCACGGCAGCTAAAAAAGAGGTTGAGGAAGTTAAAGGTGAAGTCAGGCCTTTGCAAAAACAAATTGGTGAACAACAAGCCTACCTTTCCATGGTGGAACTGAAAGATCGCCAGAACAATCTCAGATTAAGAGCAATTCCAGAAATTGAGCAACAAGATTTGATTGGATTTTTGACAACAGAATTCTCAAAATTCTGGAATATAAAGGAAGAAAGCGACTTTAAAATTGTTTCAGCCTTTCGACTGGGAAGATTGGTAAGGAAGGACAGATCCAGAGACTGCTTGATAATTTTGAGATCAAGGGAAGAGAGAGACAAAATATTAGGCCTACATTTCGCAAACCCATTGGAGATTCAGGATAAAAGGGTGCAAATTTACAGAGATATACCAAAACAGTTATTGGACCTGAGAACCACCTATTCAGAGCTGGCAAGACTGTTGAGGCTTAACACAATTCGCTATAGGTGGGAGTTCCCGCAAGGAATATCTTTTACCTACAAGCAGAAGAAGGTAAAAATAAGAACACCAGAGGATTCACAAAAGTTCCTGCATGAGCACGGAGAAGACCTTCAAAAAGAAGCAGCAGCCCATTGGCCTCTACCACAACCTGAGTTACCGCCTGGAGGTAGACAAGGCCCAATACCCTCGGAACTACAGGACAAGGAAGAAACACCACTCTAGGTGCAACAAAATAGTACAGGATGTCTCTGCAGCTATTTAGTTGGAATATAAATGGCGGAAATTCCCCGGAAAAAAGAAGGAAAATATTTCACATACTCAAGAAAGAACAATTGGATATTATTTGCTTACAAGAAACTCATGTGACCAGGCTCCACAGGAAGGTTCTAGTCAACAAAAGACTAGGCCAAGAATTTATCTCATCAGACAAGGTCAAGAAAAGAGGCGTGGTGATTTATGCCAAGGAGAGCCTGGCACCAAAATTTGTATTCAAAGATGAACAAGGAAGAATTTTGGCGATTGAAATCCAGACACAAGGAGAGAAATTTTTGATTGTAGGAATATATGCGCCAAACGATGGGAAATCAGAATTTTTCAAGAAGCTGCATGAGATTATGCTGGACTACATGGACTACAACAACATCATAGTGATGGGTGACATGAATGGAGTGGTGTCTACACATATGGACAAGTCTCAAAGTCAAAACTTAACATCAGACGGCAGACTGCCTAAAACTTTTTTTGAACTGATTGAGAATCTGGACCTGATCGACATATGGAGGACAAAGAACCCCCTAGGTAAAGAAGGAACTTTCTTCTCTGAGGTCCACCTGTCTTGGACACGGATCGACCAAATCTGGATGTCTAGAGGGCTGGCACCTAAGACCAGAAAGGTGGAAATCTGCCCAAGAACATGCTCCGACCACAACGCCTTGAAAGTAGAACTTAGACTAAATCAACCCGGTTCCTTCAGATGGAGAATGAATGACGCCTTACTAAGAGATCAAGAGATTGTGAAAAAGGCCCAAAAAACGTTAAAGGACTATTTTGAGATAAATTTGAATACTACAGTAGAAAAAAGAACGATCTGGGACGCAAGTAAAGCCGTTATGAGAGGGTTTCTGATTCAACAAAATACAATTAAGAAAAAGCTCTGGAATGGAAAGAAGGATAAAATATTGGAGAAGATACATCAAGGAGAGAAAAAATTGAGAACCAAACCAAAGTCAAAGGAGGTGCTGAGAGAAATTAAATTCCATCAAGCACAATATTCTAAATTGATAAATCAAGAGATTGAATGGAAAATCAAACAGATGAAACAAAGATCATTTGAATCAGCAAATAAGTGTGGAAAACTGCTTGCTTGGCAGTTAAAGAAAAGACAGAAACTAAACACAGTTACAAATCTAGAGATTGAGGGAAAAATGGTGCAGAAACCAGAAGAAATTAGGAAGTGCTTCCACAGATACTTTAAAGAACTCTATGCACAAGGGCCTCAGAAAGAACCTGAGATAGACCAATTTTTAAAGACAAACGGACTATTAAAGATAACTCAAGATAAAAGATCAATCTTGAACTCAACAATAACTTCACAGGAAATCGAAGGTGCCATTCAGAATATGCAACTAGGCAAATCTCCAGGCCCGGATGGACTTACCTCCAAATACTATAAGGCTCTGAAGGACTATTTGATACAACCTCTGTTAGAGGTTTGTAACCAGATTATGGAGGGGAAGAAGACACCGGAGTCGTGGAAAGAAGCCTTCATCACATTGATTCCGAAAGTGGAAACGGAAAAGAACCAACTTAAGAACTACCGTCCCATCTCACTCTTAAATGTGGATTACAAAATATTTGCTGACATTCTGGCAAGCAGACTTAAAAAGGTCTTAAATGAAGTAATTCATAAAGACCAAGCTGGCTTTCTCCCTGGTAGACATTTATACGAGAATACCAGGAACATCATTGATATCTTGGAGCTTTTGCAAACTAACAGGAACACAAGGGCGGTGTTAATTTTTATTGATGCGGAGAAAGCATTTGACAACATATCTTGGTTGTTTATGAAGAAAAACTTGGAAGGGATGGGAGTGGGACGGGGGTTTGAAAATGGAATACAAGCAATTTATTCTGAGCAGAAAGCTAAACTAATAGTGAATAATGTGGTGTCGGAGGAATTCAAAATTGAAAAAGGGACACGACAGGGGTGCCCTCTATCCCCTCTTTTATTCATTTCAGTCCTGGAGGTGCTATTGAACATGATGAGGGAGGACCGGAGGGTACAAGGGATAGAGGTCGGAGTGAAACAATACAAACTGAAAGCTTTTGCAGATGACTTAGTTTTGACACTGCAGGAGCCAGAACCCAGTACAAAAAGAGTTCTTGAACTTATATCTGAGTTTGGTCGAGTGGCGGGGTTTAAACTGAATAAACAAAAAACTAAGGTTCTGACTAAGAATTTGACACTTACAGAAACAGAGGGATTTCAGAGAGAAACAGAATTAAATGTGGTTAAAAAAGTGAAATATCTAGGGATTAATTTGTCTTCCAGAAATTTGAATTTATTTAAAGATAATTATGAGAAATGCTGGCTGGAAGTTAAAAAAGATTTAGAAATTTGGTCAAGATTGAAACTGTCCTTGTTGGGAAGAATTGCGGCTATAAAAATGAATGTATTGCCGAAAATGTTGTTTTTGTTTCAAACCCTGCAGATCGTGGACAGAGTGGAATGTTTCGGAAAGTGGCAGAAGGATATATCTAGGTTTGTCTGGCAGGGCAAAAAGCCCCGAATAAAGTTCAAAATACTAACTGACTCAAAAGAAAGAGGGGGGTTTGCCCTGCCGGACTTAAGGTTGTACTATGAAGCTGCAGCCTTCTGCTGGTTGAAAGACTGGTTTTTGCTGGAAAATACTGATGTCCTAGATCTGGAAGGTTTTGATAATGCTTTTGGTTGGCATGCATATCTATGGTATGACAAGGCTAAGGTTCATAAATTGTTCAAAAACCACATTGTCAGAAAAGCAATTTTTGCAGTCTGGATGAAGTATAAAGACTTATTAGAGTGCAAAACACCGAGGTGGTTATCACCGGTGGAGGCCAAGGCCCGTAAAAGACCCAATATGGAGGCCTATTGGCCGAAATATTGGGAATTAATAGAAAATATTGGAGACAATTGGAAGCTGCAGAGCCAGGACAAATTAAAAAATAAGGTGCGAGATTGGTTACATTATGCTCAAATTCAAGAGGTTTTTAAAATGGATAAAAAGGTGGGTTTCCAGGTGGAAAAATCGAAACTAGAGACAGAATTGTTAGAACCAAAGACTAAGACTTTATCGAGAATGTATAACTTGCTGCTTAAATGGAATACACAGGATGAGGTAGTTAAATCTGCCATGATAAAATGGGCACAGGATGTTGGACACAACATAATGTCTGAAGACTGGGAAAGGTTATGGAACACCGGAATGAAATTCACGGCATGTACGGCCTTGAAGGAAAACATTATGAAAATGGTATACCGGTGGTACATGACCCCAGTCAAGCTAGCTAAAATATATCACCTGTCTGACAACAAATGTTGGAAATGTAAGGAGGCAGAAGGGACATTTTTCCACCTCTGGTGGACCTGCCCAAAAGTGAAGGCCTTCTGGGAAATGATACATAATGAATTAAAAAAGGTATTTAGGTATACCTTTTCTAAGAAACCTGAGGCCTTCCTGCTGGGTATGGTGGACCAGAAAATGTCAAAGAAGGATAGAACTTTGTTTATGTATGCAACTACAGCAGCAAGAATACTCATCGCAAAGAGCTGGAAGACACAAGATTTACCCACGCTGGAGGATTGGCAGACGCAGTTGATGGACTACATGGAATTAGCTGAGCTGACTGGCAGAATCCGAGATTTGGATGAAGAAACAATCGAGGGAGACTGGAGAAAATTTAAAGACTATTTGCAAAAACATCATAAGCTGTATGAATCTTAAGTTAGTGCATGATTGGGAAATACTATGCTTTGGCAAATATGATTAAGTAAATGGTAAAATAAGTGATAAAAAAGAAAAGGAGACAATTTGAATTGAACATGTTACGTTTATTTTAAAAGTATTGAAATTAAGGTACAATATATTGAATTTGGATACATAACAAATTGAAAGGTACAATAAGGTATGAAACAAGGTAACAAATTGCTGACATTACTAAACTATAAAGAATGCAGCTCCGGAGGGTGTGGGGAAGTCCAAATGTTTATATATTTTTTCTTTTTTGGTGGTTTGGTTTTTAATTTGTTTTTGATGTAAAAGAAAAGAAAAATTGTTTCTTGTATTTAATGTATTTGTGGCGTTTGGATTGTTTGAAGATATGGAAAGGAACGCAATAAAAAATTTATTAAAAAAAAAAAAAATAATAGCACAAGGATGGAAGGCTGAGGAAATCCTGACTAAAGAACTGTGGCAAGAGACACTGATGGGCTATGCAGAACTGGCAAAATTGACAAATAAACTACGGGACAAGGATAACTGTGACTTTAAAGAGGAATGGGAACCTTTTACAAAGTACCTAAAGACGCAACAAAGTGAATTGGACTCCTTGGCAGGCTTTGAATAAACACTCACAAACTTTTTATTGATAATAATCAGTTAGATAAATTAAGGACTTATACAATTCTGTAACATGCAGAGAATAGCATTTATAGAGAAACCAGAGATTGGAAAAATAAAAAAATTCCTTCCAGTAGCACCTTAAAGACCAACTAAGTTAGTCCTTGGTATGAGCTTTCGTGTGCATGCACACTTCTTCAGATACACTGAAGAAGAAGTGCATGCACACGAAAGCTCATACCAAGAACTAACTTAGTTGGTCTTTAAGGTGCTACTGGAAGGAATTTTTTTATTTTGACTATGGCAGACCAACACGGCTACCTATCTACTACAGAGATTGGAACTGAGGGAAGTCAGGGGGTGGGGTGGGGGGGTTGTTTATGGGAGGAAGGGGGAGGGGGGAAATGAGGAAAAAAATTAAGGATGATATGTTTTAAGATAATATGTTTTGTTGAATTACCTAATAAAAATTTTAAAAAAATTCAAGCTGCAAAAAGTCTGGTAAACTCCCCACAAGCAAATCAGGGTGAATGCAGAAAGAATGAACACTAAATAAAGACCAGATATAATCTAACCTCCATGTATACTTTGTGCGAGCAAATTGAGATGAATGCTCAATTAATTGGCTGGCTTGAGGGAGCCCTTGGATAACAACCAGAGGACAAACTGTACCACCCGGTCAAAAATGTTTCTGAAGTTTTCCAGCTGCAATTGAACTTGGCTCCTGAAGGTGGCAACGGAGGAAAAGCAATTTAGATCAAGGGAGTGAAGGCTGCATGAAGTCACCAACACAAAAACAAGAGAGGAAACTCTTGATGTACAAGATTAAAGTTTATTAAGCTCCATGCATTTCAATCTAATTTTTCTGCAAGGGGAATAAAAGGCTGGAACCTTTCTGCAAATTCTGTGTTGCAAAGGAGGTTCTGACTTGACGGTTGGAGCAGCTGGGTGGAAATCCATCTCCTACTGCAGAATTTTCCTGAAACTCTTGGAAGAGTCTGCTTGCTTGCACAACACGCAGCATAGTTAATGCTGCTCTGTGGTTGTGCATTTAAATATATTGGGCTGGATCCAGGAAATGGCTTGGAATTTGGCCCCATATAAATCAGTGCGGAAAAGTCAAGTCTGTTGATTTCAATGAGAACCGAGCACAAGGAAGTTTGAGTGCAATCCTGAGCATATCTAGGTAAAAGTAAAGGGACCCCTGACCATTAGGTCCAGTCGTGGCAGACTCTGGGGTTGCGGCGCTCATCTCGCTTTATTGGCCGAGGGAGCCGGCGTACAGCTTCCAGGTCATGTGGCCAGCATGACTAAGCTGCTTCTGGTGAACCAGAGCAGCACATGGAAACACCATTTTCCTTCCCACTGGAGCGGTACCTATTTATCTACTGGCACTTTGACGTGCTTTAGAACTGCTAGGTTGGCAGGAGCAGGGACTGAGCAACGGGAGCTCACCCTGTGGCGAGGATTTGAACCGCCGACCTTCTGATCGGCAAGTCCTAGGCTCTGTGGTTTAACCCACAGTGCATGCAGCATCGTTAATGCTGCTTTGCAGTTGTGCGTGTAAATATATTGGGCTGGATCCAGGAAATGGCTTGGAATTTGGCCCCATATAAATCAGTGCGGAAAAGTCAAGTCTCTTTTTTTTTTTTAATAAAATTTTTATTGGTTTTACAAAGTTTTTACGAAACAAACAAACACTTAAAAAGACAGACATACACGTATAATTTCAAACATATTTTCATAAACCTCTTTTCTTGGACTTCCCCATACCCCTCCTTTCTGCATCCCAAAGTCCAAAATCTCGCAGCAACTCCCAATTATTACTTTCCAACCTCTGTCATCTTAGTCCTCTTTATATTCTGGCCTTATATCACTGTACCCCTTTGTTCCTAAAAACCATAACATTTTAACATTCATTAAGTTTATAGTAGTCCTTAAGATAACTTTTAAATTTCCTCCATTCTTCTTCCACCGTCTCTTTTCGTTGGTCGCGGATTCTGCCTGTCATCTCAGCCAATGTCATATAGTCCATCACTTTCATCTGCCATTCTTCCAGAGTGGGTAGATCTTGCGTCTTCCAGTACTTTGCGATGAGTATTCTTGCTGCTGTTGTAGCGTACATAAAAAAAGTTCTATCCTTCTTTGACACCGATTGGCCGACCATGCCCAAGAGAAAGGCCTCTGGTTTTTTAGGAAAAGTACATTTAAGTACCTTTTTCATTTCATTATAGATCATTTCCCAGAAGGCCTTAATCTTCGGGCATGTCCACCAAAGGTGGTAGAAGGTACCTTCAGTCTCTTTACATTTCCAACATTTGTTGTCGGGCAAGTGATAAATTTTTGCCAGCTTGACTGGAGTCATGTACCACCTATAGACCATTTTCATAATGTTTTCCTTTAAGGCATTACATGCCGTAAATTTAATACCGGTGTTCCATAACCATTCCCAGTCAGCTGACATAATGTTATGTCCAACATCCTGTGCCCACTTAATCATAGCCGATTTAACTGTTTCATCCTGTGTACTCCATTTCAGCAACAAGTTATACATTCTAGATAAATTCTTAGTATTGGGTTCTAACAGTTCGGTTTCTAGTTTTGATTTTTCCACCTGGAAACCAATTTTCCTGTCCTGTTTGTAAAATTCCATTATTTGACGATATTGAAACCAATTTTGTACTTTATGTTTCAATTTCTCATGACTTTGTAGTTTGAACTTATCT
Source organism: Podarcis liolepis (assembly GCF_965112155.1). NCBI lineage: Eukaryota > Metazoa > Chordata > Lepidosauria > Squamata > Lacertidae > Podarcis > Podarcis liolepis. The sequence goes on along the minus strand of NC_139565.1, from coordinate 62,674,143 downwards.
CCATCCTGTTCTAAAATTTCCCAATACTTCGGCCATCCGACCTCCATATTGAGTTTCTTCACTGCTTTAGCCTCCACTGGTGACACCCATCTAGGGGTTTTGTTTTCCAATAGATCTTTATATCTTATCCAAACATTGATTAATGCTTTTCTGACAATGTGGTTTTTAAAGGCACTATTGACTTTGTCATACCATAGATATGCATGCCAACCAAAAGCATTGTTAAAACCTTCCAGATCCAAAATGTCCGTGTTCTCGAGGAGCATCCATTCTTTCAGCCAGCAGAAAGCTGCTGCCTCATAATACAATTTTAAGTCTGGCAGGGCAAAACCCCCTCTTTCTTTGGCATCTGTCAATATTTTAAATTTAATTCTGGGCTTTTTGCCCTGCCAGACAAATTTCGAGATGTCTTTCTGCCACCTCTTGAAGCATTCCATCTTGTCAAGAATCTGCAAGGTCTGAAACAGAAATAGCATTCTAGGCAAAACATTCATTTTGATCACAGCGATTCGGCCTAACATTGACAATTTCAAATTTGACCATATTTCTAGATCTTTTTTAATTTCCGACCAACATTTTTCATAATTGTCCTTGTACAAATTCACATTTTTAGATGTTAAGTAAACCCCTAGATATTTCACCTTCTTGACCACTGTCAGCCCTGTCTCCTCTTGGAATTTCTCCTTTTCCATATCTGTTAGGTTTTTCCCTAAAACTTTAGTTTTTTGTTTGTTCAACTTAAATCCAGCTACCTGGCCAAACTGTTGTATTATTTCTAAGACCTTTTTCGTACTAGTGTTTGGCTCTTGCAAAGTCAATACTAGGTCATCTGCAAACGCTCTTAACTTGTAATGTTTAGCTCCGACCTGCACTCCTTTAACCTGCTGGTCATTCCTTATCATATTCAGCAAGACCTCCAGAACTGAAATAAAAAGTAATGGGGAAATTGGGCACCCCTGTCTAGTTCCTTTTTCTATCTTAAGTTCCTCAGTCACTACATTGTTCACAATCAATTTAGCTTTTTGTTCAGAATATATTGCAGCCATACCATTTTCAAAACCTTGACCTACCCCCATCCCATGAAGATTCTTTATCATAAAACTCCAAGAGATATTGTCAAAGGCTTTCTCTGCGTCAACAAAAATCAATACTGCTTTAGTGTTTATATTCACCTCTAGCTTCTCCAGAATGTCTATTACATTCCTTACATTGTCTGCCAGGTGTCTTTTAGGGAGAAAGCCTGCTTGGTCCTTATGAATCTTCTCCATCAACACTCTTTTAAATCTTCTTGCCAAAATGTCTGCAAAGATTTTGTAATCCACATTAAGTAATGATATTGGGCGGTAGTTCTTAAGTTGGGTCTTTTCAGTCTCTGACTTTGGTATGAGTGAAATATATGCTTCTTTCCACGATTCAGGTGCCTTTTTCCCCTCAAGTATCTCATTACAAACTTCCTTTAGTGGTTGAATCAACCATTCCTTCAGCGATTTGTAGTATCTAGAAGTCAGTCCATCTGGTCCTGGAGATTTGCCCAGTTGCATATTCTGAATGGCAGCCTCTATCTCTTGTTCTGAGATTCTCTGGTTCAAATCCATCTTACTTTGATGAGAGATTTTTTGTAATCCATATTTATCGAGGAATTTGTCTATGTCTTCTTCGTTTTGCGGGCCTTGGGTATAAAGTTTTTTAAAATAACTCAAAAAACAGTTTCTAATTTCATTGGGTTTAGATATATTTTTTCCATCCACCTCTAGGCTTGTAACTGTGTTTAATTTCTGCCTTTTCTTCAGTTGCCATGCCAGAAGTTTACCACATTTATTTGCTGATTCAAAGGTCTTTTGCTTCATTTGTTTTATCTTCCATTCAATCTCTTGGTTCATCAATTCCATATATTGTGTTTGATATAACTTAATCTCTCTTAAAATCTCCTGGGACTTTGGTTTTGTTCTTAGTTTTGTCTCACCTTCCTTTATCTTTTCCAAAATCTTTTCTTTTTTCTCAGCTTGCTTTTTCCTCTTTATTGAATTTTGCTGAATCAAGAATCCTCTCATCACCGCTTTACTTGCGTCCCAGATCACTCTTTTCTCCACTTCGGCCCTCATATTTATTTCGAAATAGTCTTTTAAAGTCTTCTGGGCCTTCGTGAGGATTTCCTTGTCTCGAAAGAGGGTGTCATTCATTCTCCATCTGAATTGACCAGTTATTGTAAGTTTCATCTCCATCTTCACGGCGTTATGGTCGGAGCAAGTTTTTGGGCAGATTTCCACTTTCTTAATCTTTGGAGCCATACCACTAGTAATCCAGATTTGATCAATTCTGGTCCAGGTCATCATTGCTTGGGAGAAAAAGGTTCCCTCTCTTTCCAGAGGGTTCCTTGTTCTCCAAATATCTATCAAGTCCATGTTTTCGGTCATTTCAAAAAAAGTCTTAGGGAGTCTCCCTTCTTTGGTAACTGTTAGTCTTTGTGCCTTGTCCATATTGGTGGAGACCACGCCATTCATGTCTCCCATGATTATCATATTGTAATCCAGATAGTCCGTCAAGGTTTCATGAAGTCTCTTAAAGAAGTCAGATTTGCCTTCATTTGGTGCATAAATTCCAACAACTAAGAATTTTTCTCCTTGTACTTGTATCTCCACAGCCAGATATCTCCCTTGTTCATCTTTGAATATCATTTTTGGAGCCCATTTCTCCTTCACATATATTACAACTCCTCTCTTCTTAACTTTGTCTGATGAAATAAATTCTTGTCCTAGCCTTTTATTTGTAAGTAATCTCCTGTGGGCTCTGGTTATGTGAGTTTCTTGTAGGCATATCAAGTCCAGTTGTTCTCTATTCAATATATGAAATACTTGTCTTCTCTTCAAAGGCCCATTGAGCCCATTACAATTCCAACTAAGGAATTGCAGAGCCATCTTGCTATTTTCCTGAGGCTCCTCCAACAGCTCCAAGTTGTTGCTCTTCTTCTGATGGTGGTGGTTTTTGTCCAATCGAGAGATTCAGGATATCCAGTGCTCTCCTCTGTTCTGCAAGTACGTCCACAGTCCCCTTCTGTAGGTCCTCCTGGTATCTTGCCAAAAATTTGTCTCTTGCATTTCTCCAGCAGTAGCTTTGGCATCTTCGGCAATTTTACGCGTGGTGGCGTTTTCCTCTACAAGTTTATTTATAGATTCTGTATTCTGGTTTAACCTTAATGATATTTCTGATAATTTTTGTGTATTTTCTGAAGTCTGTTTTGTCAAAGACTCCAGAGTTTGGTTTATCTTAAGCAGAGCATCTGTCACAGCTTCCATAGAAGCAGCTGCTCCCTTTTCTTGTTCTGTTATTCCTGCTGGTCCTGCAGTAGCAGCTGAGATTGAGCCTCTTTTCTTTGGTTGCTGTTGCAGCTGTTGTTGTTGCTGTTGTTGCCTGATTTTGGCTCTTGTAACTATCTCTTCTTGTGAGCCACTCATGTCAAGGTCAATTCCCACGGGAACTATTTCCCGTTGGAAAATTCCACTGTCCCAAGCCGTGCCAAGGTTTACTTTACCCTCTAGGGGGAGCAAGTCAAAATGGCCATAAAGCAAATTATCCAAGTACAAAAGCAAAAGAGAATGTCCAAAGATGTAAAAAAAAGAGAGATTAGCACAGTCAAAGTCAGTATTATTAAAAACTGTAACTGCAAATTGCCACAGTTCCAATTTACACTGTTTCTTCTTGTAGTATAATGTAACCAGTCACTATGTAAACTTTGTATCACAGTCTCACTTTGCAGGGAGAACTCAGTTCAGTGTCCTGTTGTTCTGAAAGGCAGACCGTTCCGTACTTTCAATAGATGAGACGGCCGAGGATTTTACTTCAAATAAATCATGCAGTTATTAGAGTCTCATTCACCTCCCCTCTGCCCTGCCAGCTAGAGGGGAGATCTAAAGTCTCAATGTCCGGTTTAATTAATTAAAGAGCAGGTTTCAACGGATGCAAGTTTAGAGTTCCGTTGCTTTCACTTTCATGCAGTCGGGGGGAGGCAGACTTCCTTGATTTAATCTCCCCGCTTTTAGCTCAATTTTCAAGATTTAAAGAGTCCCAGTTGGTTTTCAATTCTTACTCACGGGAAATCAGTCCAAATTTTCTTTTCAGGAAGGAATCGGCGCTCTCCGCTTATGGCGACGCGGCTTCACTTCGCAGGCTGGGTAGCGACTCTCAGCACCGCGCTCACTCCCGATGTCGATCCGTAGCCTTTAAAAAGGCTCTTTCACGGTACCGGGGGGCGCAAAGGTGCCCACCGAGTCTCCTTGTTCTCAGGCTTCAGCGCCTGAGATTTTAGGGGTCCCCCGCTCGCCGTAGCGGGTAAGACCCGAACTTGCGAAGCAGTCCTTCTCCGGAGCTCGGAGGTAGGACCGCCATTAAGCGCTGGCACCGACCGGAAGTCGGAAAAGTCAAGTCTCGTCGATTTCAATGATAATCAAGCACAATGAGGTTTCGGTGCAATCCTGGGCATATCTACTCACAGGTAAAATCTTTTTGTTTTTGAGCTTTTTCGGTTAATTTGTTTTTGTGACTGTGTGGAACCCAGTTCAGCTACTAACTGGTTGATTGTGCGACTGCGGAAATGGATAAAAGCTCCCCATCCAAACAATGACTATCATCAGTGCAGGTAAGAGGAAAAAAATAATTTTAATCTTTATCATCTACAATACCATCTTATTTATTTTATAGTACAGTACATTGATTATTGCTTTCCTTTTATGGATCAATAGTCTCGTTGTTGTTGTTGTTTAGTCGTGTCCGACTCTTCGTGACCCCCTGGACCAGAGCGCGCCAGGCCCTCCTGTCTTCCACTGCCTCCCGCAGTTTGGTCAAACTCATGCTGGTAGCTTCGAGAACACTGTCCCACCATCTCGTCCTCTGTCGTCCCATTCTCCTTGTGCCCTCCATCTTTCCCAGCATCAGGGTCTTTTCCAGGGAGTCTTCTCTTCTCATGAGGTGGCCAAAGTATTGGAGCCTCAGCTTCAGGATCTGTCCTTCCAGTGAGCACTCAGGGCTGATTTCCTTCAGAATAGAGAGGTTTGATCTTCTTGCAGTCCATGGGACTCTCAAGAGTCTCCTCCAGCACAATAATTCAAAAGCATCCATTCTTCGGCGATCAGCCTTCTTTATAGTCCAGCTCTCACTTCCATACATCACTACTGGGAAAACCATAGCTTTTACAATGCGAACCTTTGTTGGCAAGGTGATGTCTCTACTTTTTAAGATGCTGTCTAGGTTTGTCATTGAGAGTAAAATTCATGTTAAATTGCTGTTTTAGGGGTTTTTAAAAGTCTGGAATGGATTACAGTAGAGCCTCTCTTTACAACCACCTCCACTCGTGGACGTTCCAAGTTGCGACCATGGCAAACCTGGAAGTAACCGGCGAGTTCGCCGCCGTTTGCGCATGCGCAGAAGTGGTCAGTCGCCACCCGTACCTGCACACAATGGCACCTCTCCCAGCGACCTGTTTCGCCATAAGGACGGACCTCTGGAACGGATTGTGGTCTTGAGTAGAGGTTCCATTCGTTTTCCATTACTTTCTATGGGAAAGCGCACCTTGGGTTTGGAACGCTTTGGTTTTGGAACTCTGGGGTTGCGGCGCTCATCTCACTTTCCTGGCCGAGGGAGCCGGAGTACAGCTTCCGGGTCATGTGGCCAGCATGACTAAGCCGCTTCTGGCGAACCAGAGCAGCGCACAGAAACACTGTTCACCTTCCCGCCGGAGCGGTACCTATTTATCTACTTGCACCTTGATGTGCTTTCGAACTGCTAGGTTGGCAGGAGCAGGGACCGAGCAACGGGAGCTCACCCCGTCGCGGGGATTCGAACCGCCAACCTTCTGATCGGCAAGTCCTAGGCTCTGTATGGTTTAACCCACAGCGCCACCCGCGTCCTACGAGAACCAAGGTCCCCCTGTACAAATTAATTAGCCCCTGTGAGAAGGATCATTTCCCCCCCCCCCTTGTGCTTTTTAAGGATGCTTCCAGGAGGGGGCTGAATACTTCCTAGAAGCGGGTTGCTGATATATTGCAAATGGGTTGTTGGCAACACAGTTGTTATTTTTTTAACTTACTGGATTTCTACTGGAGAGGGTAAATCTGGATTAAATGAGGGAGGTAAAAATACATTACAGATGACAATAACGGGATGTGAAAGCTGGGGAAATAAAACCCGAAACTTGCATGCATGGGGAGGGCAGATCTCATCATAATGGCCTGTTTTGAAGCACCCAAAGTTTCCTCCTGGAATCCCCACTTGTGGTCTCATGATGCCATAGCTCTGATCTAATTTACAGCATTCACTACCAGAATATTAATATAAAAAGTTAATAAATGGAAAGAACGTCTTTCATTCTGCAGCAAAAAGAGCACAGCTAGCCAAAGGCAGGTGCAGGGAGATCAATACAAGGATGCTGAGGAATAAAGCAAAGGATCTTTCAAAAGTCTCACTTTCTGCATTGGCGAAAAGGGTTTCTCAGTATATTTCCTATTTCCCTACAGCTGCAGCTAGCGATGGAGGATATATTTGGTTCGAGGTTTAATGTGAACTGAAATATACCCAGAGACGCAAAGTGATTTCATGCTCTTTATTCAGCTCATAGTGGTGAGGAGGAATGAATGAAAGTCCCCTCACAGTATCTGCTTTATATACATTATTTACACAATGGGCTGCACATGATTGGCTAATTCCGGAATTCTACTCTAAGCCAATCAGGTTGTGGATTCACTTCTATCTGGAGCATGATTGGGTGGTTCCTGCCAACCAATCATACTGCTGAATTGTTCTAGGACCAATCAGACTGCTGCATTCTGAATCCTATTGTTCTAGGACCAATCAGACTGCTGCAGTTTGGATCCTATTGTTCTAGGACCAATCAGACTGCTGCAGTTTGGATCCTATTCAACTCAGTACATAACACCAACCTACTTAATTTGCAACACACAAACTGAAACATGGCACTTCTTGGAGTTTTGTGAACCAAAAGATACATATGAAAAGGCATTTGTAAGTGGAAAGTGTGTACATATTTGTGCTATGCTCTTCCCCTGCACTATGGTCCTTTCCTTTAAAAACGAGCTAAGATTCTAGTCCTCATTGTTCTGAATACAGATGCTGGTTCCAATAGGAACATGGGGAGGAAGCTGCCTCATACAGAGCCATCCTGCTCAGTATTGTCTACAATGGCCGACAGCAGGGGTTTCATGCAGGGTGACTTCCCAGCCCTGCCACCAGGGACCTTCTGCAGCAAAGCAGGTGCTCTCTACCGCTGAGCGAAGGACCAGACTGGATGGGCCCCTGGCATACACATTATGTATTCAGTGGTCTCTGTTTGCCTGAGTTTGAGTCTGAAGCTCCTTTGTTCTGATTCGATACAGGATGTCCAATAAACAGAACATTTCAGGATTTTGGCCTCTGCCATTGGCCCTTGAACTCGTGAGTAGTGATTCGCAGCTTGGAAGTTTAGCCAACCAATCATGCTGGGAGTGGGAGTGGCCCAGGCTTTCAGAAATGTATATAAGCAGTTGCTTTGCCCTTGTTTTCCCAGTTATGTACAGTCATACCTCGGGTTGAAGTAGCTTCGGAATAAGTATTTTCGGGTTGCGCGCTGCGGCGACCCAGAAGTAACGGAGTGCGTTACTTCCGGGTTTCACCGCTCACGCATGTGCAGACGGTCAAAATGACGTCACGCGCATGCGCAGAAGTGGCGAGTCGCGACCTGCGCAGGAGCAGACACGCGGACGCAGGTTGCGTTCGCTTCTGGATGCGAACGGGGCTCTGGAATGGATCCCATTTGCATCCTGAGGTACCACTGTAGTTCAGTAAAGGTTCTTGCTGTTATCACTGTGTCTTGCCTCGTGGGAACCCACATGTGATGGCCTGGGAACCTGATTCAGAGGCTGAACCGGAGGAATCCCAGCCTGCACAGGAGTCCCCGCCTCCAGGGCCGGCTGAGCCAGGGCAGGGGCTTGAATCTGAAGGGCCCGCACCTGTGCCGGATCCTCAGGAGCAGACACCAGATGAATCCACTCTGGCTCCGGGGGTGATTGAGGACCCATTTTCTGCAGGTGCTCCTCTCCCAGCCCAGTCAGGGGAAGGTGAGGCTGCCTCTGGGTCCAGTAACCCTCCAGCCTCTCCTGAGCTGCAGAGGCTCAGGGCAGAGAGACGGAGGGAACTAAATTCTCACAGGAGGAGTGCTTGCCTTAAGGCCAGGAGAGGCGAGTCACCTGTGGGCCAGGACCGCCCTAGGCCCAGAGGAGATAAAGGCCAGTCAGCCCAGTCCCAGGTTGCGGGAGCAACGTCGATGGAAACCTGTTTCTGCCAGCACCCAGACCTGTTCTTCCGGAGTTCCCGACCACGCCCGGCTTCTTGCTTTGGACCCCGCTTCACCCTTGGTGTACAGTCTCCAGACCCTCGACCCAGGACCGGACTCTGACCACACCTCGCGGTAACCTCCCCCCGGGACCAGCACACCACGCTTCAATACGGGCAGCTTCGTAAGTTCTCGTGCAAACGCCACAGGCTTTCTAAGTGTGAAAAGAGGATCCGCAGCAAAAGGGAACGTCCTAATCTGGGAGCCCAGGGGCCTCCCCTTCGCCTTTGTGGGCTGAAGTAGCTGTTCTGGCTCCCCTCCAGCTCCCAGCAGCGACCTCACCAGCAACAGCTCGAGTTCTTTAGAATTCTCTGTCCCTATTCAGGAATCACAACTTGTAAAGAACGGAGCCCAGCAGCTCTGTTGCTTCTCCCTTCCCACTCCCCACGTTGCTGCTGCAATTACTGCGCTATAGTTTTTTTATATCCTTTTAGGGCACTACTTGCCACCCGGGTGGGAAGGTGGTCTTCTTCCCCAAACCCACCATCACCCTGCCTGAAGAAGAAGAACTCTGCGCTTCTCAAAAGTTTCCCTTCTCTTCCATCAGCAGGAGCTGGCCAGCACTTTTTGCAATTTTTGCTGGGAAAGCCAGGATGTGATTTTCCTCAGACATGGGCTTTCTCACAGCACTTCCCCTGGGATCACCACCCTGCTGCTATCTTGGGTGCTAAAGGGTGCTGGCCGGGAGAGACAGAACTTGCTGCCTTAAATTGTATCTTCGTCTTTTGTCGCATCTTGTTCCTCCCTTTGGATGAAAGGCAGGCAAAACAACTTCCACCTCGCAGTTCACTTTGCCCTTTGCAAAGGCTCTTCTCCCCATCTATAACCCCCCTCAATTTCTTTCTCCTGAGAGACAATGAAGCTTTTCAAGCTGAGCTGGAGTTGGACTTTCTTCCTTCCTTGGCTGCAGGGTAAGTTTGCTTTCGCTGCTTCTTCTTTGCGCCCCTTTTTTCTCCTTGTCCGTAAGATTCTTACTTTTACATACAAATACTTCCCCTGCATGGACAGTGTTTCAGTTCGCCTTCGCTGGCTGATCTGTGTTTGTTTTGATTGTGAAACGGATTCTCCTGGCAACGAGAGGTGGTTTTTTTTTTTATGTACCCTTCTGTGTGTGTGTGCAGCTAGGTGACCATTGAAGGCTATTTGAAAAGGAGCAACGAAACTGTTCCAGGAATTCTGGGACCTACAAAGGTTGTTAGGCAAGTCATGAATATGCAAACCACACATCCTAATTTTTTGAGATCCTGCGCAACAAAATCAAAAGGAGGTTGCAGTTGGACCAGGGAGCGGTCACCTAAAATCTGTGTGAGTTCAGCCTCCATGAAACACTGGGTGGCCTTAGGGAAATCACGAGCTCTCAGTGTAGCCTACCCATAGCTGTCAACTCTTCCCTTTTCTTGCGAGGAATCCTATTCGGAATAAGGGAATTTCCCCTTTAAAAAGGGAAACGTTGACAGCTATGAGCCTACCTCAAAAGAAAGTTGTGAGGCCAAAATGGGATCTCCCACTGTGTTCAGTCTCAAGGACTTTGCAGGAAGGTGATAAAATAATAAATAAGCACTCATATTTCGGGTTGTCTCCAACGCATATTTTAGCTCTACTAATTTGGAATGGGGAATCTGGGATATTTAACTGTTTTAAGCATTGCACAAATGTTGGGTGCTTTCTGGGTGGCAAGCAGAGCGCTGGCTTATTCTTAGCGTTAGCTTCAATCCTGCACAGTAGTCCGCGATGCAGTCCGTCCTCCAGATGTTTTGAACTACAAGGTGCTGGAAAAAGTTGTCATCCAAAACATCTGGAGCATACCAAGGTTGGCGTAATATGTAGCAGAATCTGCAATGGATGGAGCCCTTCGGATGTTTCTGGAGTATCCTCCCTCTTTTTCTGCAATTTATGTATTTATTTATTTTGTTCTGTTCAATCATCATTCAAAAATTAATTTAAGAACCTACAAAACACACTCATAAACAAATATACCATATATATGGTATATTTATAAACAAATATACCGTATATACTGTATTTTTCGCCCCATAGGACGCACCGGCCCATAGGACGCATCAAGGTTTTTTTGGGGGGGGAATAAAGGGGAAAAAATTATTTCCCCCCCAGGCGCTTGTGGGGCCGGCAGCGGGGAGAAGCGCTCTTCACCCCGCAGCCCGCCTTCAGATCAGGTCCGGGGACAGCGGGAAGACACGCTGCGCCTCCCAGCTGTCCCCGGAGCTTGCGGGGCTGGAGGCGGGGTCTCCCCGCCGTCAGCCTCCAAACCACTTCGGGAGACAGCGGGATGGCGGCGTTCCGCCTCCTTCTGTCCCCCGACCTTGTGGGGCTGGCGCTGGGGCTCTCCAGGCTTCAGCGAAAGCCTGCATACGCCCCATAGGACGCACACACATTTCCCCTTCATTTTTGGAGGGGAAAAAGTGCGTCCTATAGGGTGAAAAACACGGTGTGTGTGTGTGTGTGTGTGTGTGTGTGTGTGTGTGTGTGTGTATATGTGTGTGTGTGTGTATGTGTATATATATATATATATATATATATATATATATATATATATATTGCTTTATCTCTTCATGTTAGATGATGCAGATCTTCATTTTCTTCCAATGTGTCAATAGTATCGCAGTGCTCTCTGTGCTATCTGATCTCAACTTTCCCATCATACACCTCACTGCTGGATCCCATTTCCTTGTCCAATATTTTTTGTGAATGTGTCATCAAGGCAACCAGTTTTTTACTAATGCCCCTGCCACTCCCAAACCTCAATGAAGTTTGGCCTTACATTTGGTTACTTCCCTCTTTTTAGCAAACACATATTTCAGCAAGGAAATATTAGCAAAATATTAGCCAGCAATCAGTTTGAGTCTATCAGGGCTGTCTATCAGCAGCTATAAATCCCTAAGGGCAACCTTCCCAACCCTGGCATCTTCCAGTTGTTTTGGACCACAACTCTGCTGCTGGCTGGGGCTGAGGGGAGGTGTATTCCAAACATCTGGAGGGCACAAGCTTGGGGAAGGCTGCCTTAGACATGCCCTCGCAGGATGGTCAACAGGAGAGGCTCCTGGCACCAATGTATGGAAACATTTTTAGAAGATGAAATCGGACCACTTTCTCTGCCTGGTCTTCCTCCATTTTCAGTGGGTGGTTGAGACATCACCTCAGTCAACCCTCAGCAAAAAAAGCTCCTCTTTTCCTTCTAAATCCAAAAACTGGGAGGAATGCATATCAGGCGCATCAGATTTCCTTTAAGAAAGCAATCCTTTAATCTATTGTGTGCTGTTCCCCAACCTGGATTCTGTTTATACTGCAGATCCGTTGTTTTGGCCTTCCCTGGTACCTCCACATAAGGGATTGTTCTTGCAAAGGACAGGAAATTCTGCAGGGCTTGTTGTTTGCTCTGTAGCAAACTTCTCCCCACCCCAGCCCTGCCCCCACTGGGTGCCCCCCTGGAGGTAGCGGGCAGGGTGCCAAATAATTTGTTGTCATTTAATCGTTTAGTCGTGTCCGACTCTTCGTGGCCCCCTGGACCAGAGCACGCCAGGCCCTCCTGTCTTCCACTGCCTCCTGCAGTTTGGTCAAACTCATGCTGGTAGCTTCGAGAACACTGTCCCACCATCTCGTCCTCTGTCGTCCCCTTCTCCTTGTGCCCTCCATCTTTCCCAGCATCAGGGTCTTTTCCAGGGAGTCTTCTCTTCTCATGAGGTGGACAAAGTACTGGAGCCTCAGCTTCACGATCTGTCCTTCCAGTGAGCACTCAGGGCTGATTTCCTTCAGAATGGAGAGGTTGGATCTTCATGCAGTCCATGGGACTCTCAAGAGTCTCCTCCAGCACTATAATTCAAAAGCATCAATTCTTCGGCGATCAGCCTTCTTTATGGTCCAGCTCTCACTTCCATACATCACTACTGGGAAAACCATAGCTTTAACTATACGGTCCTTTGTCGGCAAGGTGATGTCTCTGCTTTCTAAGATGCTGTGCCAAATAATATACCCGTCCAACTGTTGCAATATGCCTACAGGGTTTCTCAAACTTGGGTCCCTAGCTGTTGTTGGATTACAACTCCCATCATCCCTAGCTAGCAGGGGAAGTTGGGAGTTGTAGTCCAACAACAGCTGGGGGGACGATGACCCAAGTTTGAGAAACACCATAGGCTTTCCCAACCTGCTGCCCTCTGGGTGCTTTGGAGTACAACTCCCATCAGCCCCAACAAACACGGCTGTGCTGATAGGAGTTGTAGTCCAATACATATAGCAGACTCGCATGGCAGGGGGTTGGACTAGATGACCACTGGGGAACGCCTTCCGATCCTCCGATTCTGTGGCAATGCGTATAAATGCAATGCAGTTGCTTGGAACGGGCTCCCTCGGGGCTCTCGCTTCGCTGGAGGTTTTTAAGCAGTGGTTGGGTGGCCATCTGTCATGATGCATTACAGGGGGTTCGGATGGATGACCTTTAGGAGTCCCTTCCAACTCAATGATAGTACAGGATAGTGCGCACCCTGGAAATGATCTCTTTCAGCTTCTGCCTTCTGGAAGAAGGTACAGGGGTTATTAAGATGAGGACTAGCCGCCTGAGAAACAGTTTCTATCCAAATGCAATTTTGGTTTTAAACGCAGTGTAAGGTAGTCTTTGGGATGCGGGTGGCGCTGTGGGTTAAACCACAGAGCCTAGGGCTTGCTGATCAGAAGGTCGGCGGTTCGAATCCCCGCGACGGGGTGAAGCTGTACGCCAGCACCCTTGGCCAGTAAAGCGAGATGAGCGCCGCAACCCCAGAGTCAGTCACGACTGGACCTAATGGTCAGGGGTCCCTTTACCTTTACCTTTAAGGTAGTCTCTGTGGGAATATAGTGTATTCAGTTATGGGGTATCAGAGTTTGTTGGTTTTTGAATGTCTGATGTAGATGTTTTCAATTTCGTTGTTCTGTATGGGACAATGACAATAAAGATTATCGTATCGTATCGTATCGTATTCTTCCCCAGTGCCGGGAGGTGATGGCTTCCTCATCAGGAACGCCCGTTTGCAAAAGTGCATCCACGCCTCGTCTCACGAAATCGGAAGGGTTGGTCTGGCCGACTGCAAGCCCCAGTCTGCGCAATATCACTGGACCTGGGATGCCGCCACCCGGGCCATCGTCCACTGGAAGACCGGGCTGTGCCTGACGGTCCCCGAGGCGCAGGCATTTGCACCCACTCAGCTGGAGTCCTGCGGAGGAGACAAGGCGCGCCAAGCCTGGGTGTGTAGCAGGAAAGGCCACCTCACGTTGCAAGGCCTGGGGCTTCACCTGAGCACCAAGCAGGAGGGACACAAGGCCTTCTTGGCCCGAGAGAAGGACAAGTTCAGCAGGTGGAAGACGGAGACGGAGGAGATAGTCTGCGCTGCAGACCTGGCAGCGGCCCCTGTGCTCAGCATCCCAGTGGAGGAATTTGTAGACCCCCAGGTGTGGGTCCCTGAAGGTAAGGCAAGAGGGATTCGCCAGCAGAAAACCACTCCCATCTGTAACCGAGAGCTCTCTTCTCGCTCGCTGCTGAATGTGGTTATTGCACTTAGAACCGGCGCTGCATTGCTGCAGCTAGCTAAATCCAGCAATGCATGAGGTGGGAAGCTGCATCGTGAGGAATAATAATAATAATTTATTTATACCCGCCCATCTGGCTGGGTTTCCCCAGCCACTCTGGCAGCTTCCAGCAGAATATTAAAATACAATGGTTCATCAAATGTTAAAAGCTTCCCTAAACAGGGCTGCCTTCGAATGCCTTCTAAAAGTCCGTTAGTTGTGTGCTCGCTTCGGCAGCACATATACTAAAATTGGAACAATACAGAGAAGATTAGCATGGCCCCTGCACAAGGATGACACACAAATTCGTGAAGCGTTCCATATTTTTGCTTTAAAAAACAAACAAACTAAAAGTCCGTTAGTTGTTTATTTCCTTGACATCTGGTGGGAGGGTGTTCCACAGGGCAGGTGCCACTACCAAGAAGGCCCTCTGCCTGGTTCCCTGTAACTTGGCTTCTTGCAGTGAGGGAACCGCCAGAAGGCCCTTGGAGCTGGACCTCAGTGTCCAGGCAGAATGATGGGGCTGGAGACGCTCCTTCAGGTATACAGGACTGATGGCGTTTAGGGCTTTAAAGGTCAACACCAACACTTTGAGTTGTGCTTGGAAACGTCCTGGGAACCAATGTAGGTCTTTCAGGGCCGATGTTATGTGGTCTCAGTGGCCGCTCCCAGTCACCAGTCTAGCTGCCACATTCTGGATTAGTTGTAGTTTCTGGGTCACCTTCAAAGGCAGCCCCATGTAGAGCGCATTGCAGTAGTCCAAGTAGGAGATAACCAGAGTATGCACCACTCTGACAAGACAGTCCACAGGCAGGTAGGGTCTCAGCCTACGTACCAGATGGAGCTGGTAGACAGCTGCCCTGGACACAGAATTGACCTGCGCCTCCATGGGCAGCTGGGAGTCCAAAATGACTCCCAGGATGTGCACCTGGACCTTCAGGGGCACAGTTACCCCATTCAGGACCAGGGAGTCCTCCACACCCACCCGCCTCCTGTCCCCCAAGAACATGGATTGCCCTCATATCCCTCTCCCCCCCCCCCACCTTCCAGATAAAACTACTGCGTTGTCAGAGATCGGCACCTTCTTTATAGACACCAGACCCACATCTCCAGCCATCGTTGAGGAACCTAATATCACCAGCAATCTTCCAAAGAACGAAGATGTCATCCTGGAAGCAGATGACGGTGAGTACGATAAGCAGGGTGGGGACTTCAGCCTGAAGCACAAAGGAGCATAGGATTGCAGAGTTGGGAGGGAACCTGAGGGTCATCTAGTCTAACCCCCTGCAATGCAGGAATATGCACCTGTCGAACCTGCAACCTTGGCATCAGCACCATGCTCTAGTCAGCTGAGCTACCCATGCAGGATAAAGCAAATGGTCCCAAGCAAGCCAGAGCTTCCCGTTTCCAACAGGGCTTAGGGGACTCTCCTCCGGGGCTTGCAGGAAACAGCTCTCCTCAGCAACTGGTATTCGGAGGTAGACTGCCTCTGAACTGGGAGGTTTTACTTAGCCACCACAGTTAATAGCCAGGGATAGACGCGTGCTCTTCTATGGGTTTGTGTAATCCTCTTTCAAAGCCATGCAAGCCAGTGGCCAGCACTGAATTAGATGTTTCTGAATTAAGCATTAATTCTGGGCGCCTTCCAACAGAAAATAAAACAACGCAGCAGAACATCACACATTTTAAGCTTCCCGAAACAGGGCTGCCTACAGATATTGAATATTCATCTCCTTGACATCTGATGGGAGGGCAATCCACAGGGAGGGTGCCACCACCGAGAAGGCCCTCTGTAACTTCACTGCTTGCAGTGAGGGAACCTCCAGAAGGCCCTCGGAGCCAGACCTCAGTCTCCGGACTAAATGCTGGGAGTAGAGATGCTCCTTCAGGTACGCAGCACAAAATCTGGCAGAAAAAGAGATATTAAGCTGTCCTCTTTGCTTGGATTTAACTTGTGCAATTTCAACCAGCCTGCCTTCACACATGTATGGTTGGAATTGTGCAAGCTGCATGCATGTAAGGTTCAATTGTATTGTAAGTATCGCCCTGCTTGTGAAAAACCTAGCTCACCAGAATGTAGGGTTCTGTAGGCTGCTGTAGACTATCATGTTTTTTAACAGGGGCGTCCTCCAACATGTAGGGATGTGGGTGGCGCTGTGGGTTAAACCACAGAGCCTAGGGCTTGCCGAACAGACGGTTGGCAGTTTGAATCCCCGCGACGGGGTGAGCTCCCATTGCTCGGTCCCTGCTCCTGCCAACCTAGCAGTTCAAAAGCACGTCAAAGTGCAAGTAGATCAATAGGCACCGCTCCGGCGGGAAGGTAAACGGTGGTTCCGTGCGCTGCTCTGGTTCGCCAGAAGCGGCTTAGTCATGCTGGCCACATGACCCGGAAGCTGTACGCCTGCTCCCTCGGCCAGTAAAGCGAGATGAGCACCGCAACCCCAGAGTCGGCCACGACTGGACCTAATGGTCAGGGGTCCCTTTACCTTTACCTCCAACACGTCAATAGTGCATTTGTGGTGGATTTACAGGTATACTGGACCTTCCACACATAATTTCGCTCTCTCCATTACTCTGCAATCTTCTTCTGAGTTACTGCATTATTGCCATTTGCAGGCAATAGGGATGGAAGAACTTGCCCTTTGCATTTCTCTCCATTTCTTATCTTTCCAATTTTAATTTCAGTTCTCACCATTCCTGGAGCAAACTGCGATTTTAAAAACCCTCGTGAAAATTCACCAGCATTTTAGTGCAAAGTTCTCCAAGCAAACACATTTTTGTACGCAGTTCTGAGTGACGTACATATTTCTGCAAGCGATTTCCCCTAACAGAATGTATTTCTGTAGGTTATTTTCACTGCAGGGCCGATTAAAGTTGAACCTCCTTCAGGTAGACTATTATAGGAGCAGGAGTCCTGGCCACCCTAGTGTGATTTCTTGCCCTCCTCCTCACAGTACCTGCCTGGGCTCCCCGGCCTTGTTCTTGCTGAAATAGCCAATCTACATCCGGTGAATTGCATGTGGCATCTCACAGGAGAGAACACTCCTCCAAACAAAACAACAACAAAACAAAAATCCCTGCACACAGAAGACTAGCATGCCAAGGACACTTTTCCCTGACACACTGTTTTTCTATGTGCAGGGATATTTTTATTTTTTTATGGAGGAGGGCATGCCTTTGGCAGCACCCTGAAGAAGCCAGGTCCGCAGCCCACCCAGAGGTTGACCTCTGCAGTGACAACAAATCCTGAGTGTAGCTGGTCTGGAAACAAAGGTGCAGAGGCGAGCGAAGAACGCAAGATTTTCTCTTCTTGCTCCAAATCCTTTAGTTTCATTCTCCCTCTTTCTCTCCTTGCCAGAAAGGCACATGCCTCATAAGAAACATCAGAGGAAGGGTGCAGCTCCCCGATCTACAGGTATGATGGATAGCAAGTGGAAAATGGAATATTCACTGTAGTTACTAGTCTTTTGAAACAATAAATAAATAAAAGCCCGTATTAAATTCACAAACACAAAATGTGGTATTAGCCACTGGCCTGGATGGCGCTAGGATTAACTGAACTCAATAGGGAGCTTAGTAGAGCCTCCCTGGGCAGAGGCATTGTACCCTGAAATACAAAGTGAGTTCAGTGGCAAGAGCCACATGCCCTCATAGCTGAATTTCCGGGGTCTGTACGTCAGTTTTGGGTGGGGTCTCCCAGAGGGAGCCAGATGGGTGGGGTATAAATAATAAATTATTATTATTATTATTATTATTATTATTATTATTATTATTATTACTACGCACACATTCAGATACACCCATTCTCCTCCGTAATGCACATCCATTCATTGACTCTCTGCTCCCGCCTCCCCATATCCCAGCAATCCAGCTTGCAGGGAAAACCGTCTGGGAGCCCTTCTACACAACCCCTGCTGCAATTTCACAGAATCATAGAATTGCTGGAAGGATCCCCTGCGGTCATCTAGTCCAACCCCCTGCAATGCAGGAATCGCAGCTAAAGATGGCTAATCCAACCTCTTTTTAAGAACCTCCAGTGAAGGAGAGGCAGGTCGTTTCCCCAAAGATTCACCACCCTAAGATGGTAATACAGGAGACGTACATAGGCGCTGACTCCATGGGGCTTGAGGGGGCCCGAGCCCCCTCAAAAATTCGTTTGGGGGGGCTCCGCCCCCCAATAATATCCGGCGCCCCTCCAGCAGAGCGCCATCGCCGCCCCTCCCCCAGCCCAAAATGCACAGGGAGGGTCGGGCTGCATGCCTCCTGCCCTCCCTCCCGAGCAAAAGCTCCACCCAATTTCCTTCGGAGCTGATTAATAGGGGCAGCACACTCTCCCCTATTGGCTCACGAGGAGGCGGCGCCACTTTATTTGCATATTCATGAGCTTATTTATTATTCATGAGCTTTCCCGGGCCCCCCCAATATTTTTTATAAGTCCGCGTCCCTGGAGACGTAGGCAGAGCACAGGAATGATGTAATTAAACATACAGGGTGCAATGCACTTTCAGGGACCAACTGGAAGACGGTCATACTTGTCCTGAGCCCGCTGGCCTTTATCCTGGGAGTGACAATCCTCATTCTCAATATCCGGTACAACAGGTAAGAGGACCACTCATCCCACAGTGTTGCTGTCTCGCCAGCAAAGTCTCTGTTTTGCTCCGCTTTCTCTCCTCTGCATCACAAAGGCCCTGGCTTCCGATTCTGCCTCCTCTGCTGTAAGTTCCCTCCCTCCTTCCGGGGCCTCAGGCTACAATGTGGGAGCAAATAACGCTGACCCCCACCCCCCATGGCTGTTGCACAGATTGCAAGGAGATATTATCTGTTGAGTGCTTGAGCTCTCCAAAGCGCCACAGGAGTACCAAGCCAGAACGCCTAACTCTAGGTGCGCCCGCTTGATCGCTTTGATCTGCAGAACTGGCACTATTACACGTGCCACATATTACCTGTTCCGCATTTGTAAGAAAAACGATCGCTTACTGTTGGACTTTGGAACTCCTTGCCTCTTGATATCAGGCAGACGCCTTCACTGCACTCTTTCCAGCACCGGGTAAAAACATGGTTTAGACTAAACTACCCAGAAAGTTTTAATGCTTTTAGTCTACAGGTAACTCACATCTTTCACTTATTTTAGTTGCATGATTGCAGTTTTGCGCAGGTGGGGGGAATAAATAAATGGAGAGTGGAGGAAACTGACTCTTGTTTTACCTGCACAAAACTGCGCTCATGGACTTAACCAGCTTTTGGAAGGTGGCACGAGGGCCCTGGCAGCACCCCAGAGCCCTCACGCTGCCTCCCCAAAGTCTCGCAGGGGGACCAATTCCAAGGGTTTCTGGCTCTACACGTTTTTGCATATACATGTGGACCCCCTGAACTGTAAGATGTGAGTTAACACTGTTGTTCTTTTAACAATTTGACAGTCTTAAATCGTTATTAATTCTTCTTGATAATTTTCTTTCTTTTTTGCAAACTACTGTGAGGGCTTTTCTTCTAAAAACAGCCGAGCGGTGTATGCATTTTATAAAATAGAATAAAATTTAAATTATGCAGTGACCAAAACCACCAGGTTGCAAAGAGTGGAGAGTTTGGTGGTAACTGCAGTTACTTCTCTACTGGCATTTCATAAGAGTTTAAGAGGAGCTCTAATTTTTTAGTAAGTACTTGCCTTGAAAATAACCAAGCCTGCTGCCCTGATGATCAGGATTGGGGAAACCCAGTCAGATGGGCGGGGTACAAATAATTAAATTATTGTTATCTTTCAAATGGATCAAAACTGATTCATCAGTTCAACTTCGTGGCTGCCTTAAATTGGCCCCACAGAATATTCAAGACGCCACTTGCCATGTTCACTTGCCTAATAGGCCTCACAGGTACTGTGCAAATACCATTCTGGGTCTCTCAGTAATTTCAAAGCATAACCTGCTGCTGCTTCCTGATTTAGGAAGAAGCGGAAGCAGAAGCTGTCTCCTCTGAAGACCTGCCGCTTGGTTCACGAGGAGCGGCCACCCTTACCTAGGGCACCTAGCCCCAGCCCCAAGGGGCAGATCATCCCAGCGTCCCCCACTCCTTCGCTAAAGCATGGCGAAATCTTGATCGAATGGAAAGATGGGACCGTCACACCGCTCTTCGACAACATGAACTATCAAATATGCTGAACATGACAGGCGCTGACTCAAAGCAAGCGTTTCTGGCAGGGCTTGTTTGACCGAGATCCATGCAGCCTCTTTCATTAGACTAACAGTCCTGATAAGAAAGCAGGTCACTTAAGATAATTTTCTTAACAATCACATCTGCACTGCACAGCTAGGCACAGAGCTTTGCTTTGTCTCAAAATGTACAGCCAGGGTTGCCTGCATTAAGAAACGGCCGAGGGGCTAGGCTAGGTTGCTGCTCTGAGATGGTACGGTCTTCGCACAGGGGATGTATTTGCATGAAATCTAATTCTGGATCAGGCAAGGTTAGTTATCAAGCATATCTGCCACCCCCATGCAGGTGGCAGGTAGGTCAAGATGGCATCTTCCCATCTCACACCACTGTGGTACAGTCCTCCCATTAGAACCAGTCAACCTCAGAAATGCAAGTATGAAATCAGCCTCTGAAAGGACCACCTTGATGGAGATTGTTTGCGTCACAGTTCAGGTCCTTGTGCTTCTTACTGTATGACTGCAAAGGGCTTTTTCCAGTCCACACAGGGTGTGGCGAGCCTGAGACAACACCGGAGAGAAGGGTTGGGATATCTGTGCCCATGTCAGACCTAAAAGAGGAGGACAGCAGCAACAAAAAAGAACCAGCTTTTTGTGCAAGGTCACCTTGGGGCAATCTTTACTCACCCCAAGGTTTGCAAGCAGTGAAGGAGCATTAGAATGCAGCTGTATATAGAACTTTGCATTCGGCTAACACAGCCCTTTCTGGGAGGCTAACAAATACAGTCTCCTTGGCTAAGGCTTAGTTTCTAATAAGGACGTACCAGGCATTACAGAATGATGCAGGGATGTTAGTTCCTTGCCTGGAAGTTTTTCACTCTCCAGGTCTTCTCTAACCCTGATGCTTAGGGCCACACCTCCCATTATCACTCACTGTTGGCCATGGCTGCTGGGAGATAGTGCCCCAAACCTATAGGAGGGCACCAAGTTGGAGAAGGCTGCTCAGGAAAAAAGAGGTTTGAGGGACAGCTGAGTGATGAGCAGCCCCTTCGGCAAGAGGATGCACAAGGGAGAGTGAGCTGTTCTTAAGGACTCTGTAGCTTGCTTTACTCATGTCTGGTTTTCAAAGGCAAGCTGTGGCTCCCGGAAGCAGTGTGCAGTATTAAAACCATAGTGATACAATTACATCCTTAAAAAAAAAAAGCAATTGAATTCTACCGTGCATGACACGCATTCCCATCACTCTCGGCAGATATTAACTGGAGCATGCTGCTGCTCCCAGCTTGATTGTTCTGGATGTCACTAACTCCAGCCTGGCACCCTCTGCCTTCACTCAAGCAGCTTGTTTTAAACCAGGCTCAAAATAAAGGACTAAATCTGAATGGGGATTATTTATTTATTTTTTAACAAAAAGCACACATCCACACACAGAGAATTGATCATGAGACATGCTAGTTTTGTGCGATCACTGTACAAGGGATTTCCTGTTCCTGACATGGATTTTCCTCAACTCGCTGTAAACTAAGTGGAGTCCAGTGGCCTACAGGCAAGACCTGACTTGACCTGTGGGATGAATGGATGGACTTCTGCCCAAATTGCAGCACTGCAGTAGCACTGGGGACGGCATTGGTGCAGAGAGGACATCTGTGCCACACACAGGAACATTAGCAAGCTCTTGAGCTTCTGTGCTTTGTCAGAAAGGGGGGGGGTGTAGCAGCGCGATCATGTCGACACGTATTTTATTATTTTTATATCCCGCCTTCTTCCCTCCAAGGAGCTCAAGGTGGCGTACGTGGTTCTCTCCTTTCCCATTTTATCCTCATCACATCCCTGTGGGGTAGGTTAGGCTGAGACGCAGCAAGTGGCCCAGCGTCACATCCAGCAAGCTTTATGCCTGAGTGAGGATTTGAACCCTGGCCCTAGCCTGAAACTCCAGCCACGATACCAGTCCTGGCTCAAAGGCAACGATGAAAACCCACAAAGGCGTTAAACAAGGATTTTCAGGAAAATGGCTAGGTTTGCCTACGTGAAAACTCTCTATCTCACATATGGGCAAACTGCTTGTGGCCCTTGCAGGACTTCAGCCTGCGAGGGCAGAGGGTGGGTTTCTCATATGTGACTAATTTGTCCCTGCTGCTGCTGCTACAAGTTTATACAAATGCATAAGACACTGCCTTGCTGGATCAGACCAGAGGTCCATCTAGACCAGCATTCTGTTTCCAACAACACAGAAATGCCTCTAGGAAGCTCACAGTCACAATGTCGACAAGTGTGTCTCTCTCTACTATTTGCTGCCTGCCTCTGAACCTGCCACTTAGTTAGCATAGCTAGCAGTTCTTGATAAAACTCTCCTCCATGAACATCCCTGAGCGCCACAAACTGTAGGTTGCATCCAGACCCTGTTTCGCCAATTGTCAATGCCCAGTATAAAGGCTCAGCATATAACTTATAGAGGCTGTTTTGAATTCTGCTCGCGCTAAACATCCCTCTCTAAGAATTCGGGGGGATGGAAACATCCATGCTTTAAGTAGCTTGACATAATTAAAGTGCATCTTTTAAGGTTTTTGCATTTCCCCCCCAGTATTCTCTGCTTTTATTTTTATGGAATCGTCAGTTAAACTTTCAGCTAAAACAAAACAAAACCCCATTCCTGCATCCCCTGGAGCATTCAGCCTTTGGAGCAGAGAAAGTTGTGTGCTTCCCTCAAGGCGCCTTGCATGTCCTTGAACTCTGCAAGCCTGCAAGCGTCATTGAGGGTCAGCCAGCAAAAGGCCTGGTGCTCCGATGAGAGCTTGACCTCCGTGTTGTTGTCCTTCATTTCAGCCAGCCAGTAGATGACGGTTTTGGCTTTGCCGTTCACAGTGTAGTTCAGCTCCTTTTTAAACCCGTCAACGATGGTGAACTGAGTGGAGTCCAGCCCAGCCTCCTCCTGCGTCTCCCGGAGGGCGGTCTGCAAGTCATCTTCCCCAGGATCAACGTGGCCTGGCACGAGGAAAGGAAAGAATTTTCAGGAAAGCAAAAACAATGGGCTATGTTTTTTATCTCCTCCTGACACTTGGTTCTAGAGTATTTTTTATGTTGTCACAGAAAAAGGAAGTGTTTTGTGGTTGGCTCCAAACATCACCATGCTTTACTGCAGAGCTGCCTGCATTTAATGTGTCTCCAACATATTTACAGACCACCTTATCCCCAGGGCTTTGGACAGGTAGCAAGTCAGAACCATTCTAAATCCACACTTTCCAGATTTAAATCTGAACACCAAAGGCCAGTCTAAACAGAGGAAGCTGCCTTGTGCCAAACCAGACTATCTGCAAATCCAGCTCAATTCTTTTCTACCCTGATAGTCAGAAATGGCTCTCCAGGCTCCTTCTCATAACTTGTTACCTGATGCTTTTTCGAAATGGGAGATTCTGGGATTGAGGCTAGGATGAACAGGGACTTTCTGCAGGCCCACTATTTCCTTTTCACACACTTGCTGTCTGCAACTGACACAGCAAAGGCCTAATGGGTCACAAGTACAGTGGTGCCTCGCAAGACGAAATTAATCCGTTCCGCGAGTGTCTTCGTCTAGCGGTTTTTTCGTCTTGCAAAGCAACCCTATTAGCGGCTTAGCGCTATTAGCGGTTTAGCGGCTAAGCTGCTAAAAGGCTATTAGCGGCTTAGCGGCTTAGCAAAAGGGGGGAAAGCAAAAAAAAAATTCTCAAGACTCGCAAGACATTTTCGTCTTGCGAAGCAAGCCCATAGGGAAATTCGTCCTGCGAAGCAACTCAAAAACGGAAAACCCTTTCGTCTAGCGGGTTTTCCGTCTTGCGAGGCATTCGTCTTGTGGGGCACCACTGTAAAGAGACAGCATTTAAGGTGTGTCAGATCTAAGCCATTTATTCCCTGAAACATTAACTAGCAGCACATATGCTGTGGCCTTTTAGAAATGGGCGAGATGTGTTTCATATATTTCCTTTTCCTCTTGGTTTTAATGTATTTACGTGGGATGTCTTGTCTGTTTGTTTGGTTGTAAGTCACTTTGGGTTGCCGTGAGCAAGATAAAGCAACTAGCAAATAGATAGGTCGATGGATTAGATAGATCAATCGATAGATAGTAAGGCAGTGATGGTCTACCTGCAGCCATCTTGGACTCCAACTCCTAAAAGCCCCAGCCAGGATGACTAAGAGTCAGGGAAGATGAGAGTTGTAGTTTGGCAACATCTGAAGCGCTACATATTAGTCACCAGAGTTTAATTTTTGCAATGGTCACTAGTGCAAAAACAGGAGTATCACTGCCATAAAATTAAGGAAAATGCTACACTTAAGTTATTTTGAGGAAAGTGAGTAGGGCTGGGCAATATATCGATATATCCAAAACCGGTTTGAAGTCCGTATCATGATATTGGTTTCATAACTTTTTACCTAGCGATATATCATGAATGTGTGGGATTGTTATGCAAAAATCACAATACTGTATGGGGGAAAACCATAAAGTCAGCCAGTGCCTCTGCACAGCTCTATGCATATTTCAGACACTGTTATATATCAGGGTGTTGTGATGTTTAGTTTGTGATATATCGTGACGTTGAAAACTAAGTATTGCCTGGCCCCAAAAGTGAGTTGAACATGGGGAAAAGCACATCTGGGGAAGGCAGCTATCCTTGCCAGCTACACCATTATTTTTAACACAAAGATCCCATTTTCAGTCAGGTATAAATATAGCCTGTTTTCAAGCTAGCTTTAGCATTCCCTGAGAAAAGTCAGTCTTTGCTTTCACACAGATATATTACGGACAGAAATATAAACACAGCAAGCCACATGGGGTCTAAGAAAAACAAAGGCAACATAAATAATGCCTAGGCCAGAGCTCCTGCCCTGAAATATCATAAACAGCCAGCCAAGGAGTCTTATCTGTAACACAGCGACTCCAAGAGCAGTTTCCAGGAAGCAACAGTCCAAAGAAGACTCAAGAGTCAAGGGGAAAGGACTTCTGAAGTCACAGCAGAACGGCATGTATCACACTATGTCAACATTATTATTATTCACTTGCAAAATACAAGAAAAACATGCACTTGTCTTAAAATACAGATGGATTTAATTCAGCCATAGGCAAACTCGGTCCTCCAGATGTTTGGGGACTACAATTACCATCATCCCTGACCACTGGTCTTGTTAGGTGCGGATCATGGGAGTTGTAGTCCCAAAACATCTGGAGGGCCGAGTTTGCCAATGCCTGATTTAATTCCTTGATCAGTTGACAGCCCTGTTGAGAATCTCTCTGAAGTTGCTAGATACAATAAAAACTTATGACACACCTTTCGGAGGGGTCCAGTGATGAGACCCATAGGATGTCTGCAGGAGAAGGTACTCAATGTTGTTCCCAGCAGCAGAAGCAGACGATGTCTCATGCAGCTTCCTGAAGATAATCAAGCCACATGCTCTCAATGACATGATTGTCCTGTCCAGAACAAGTACAAATGAGAGGTATTAGTAAGTGCAAACTCGTGGTGGGCCAACGTAAGGTTGGGCGGGACTGGAGAGGCTAGACTTGTGGGTCACAGCGAAACTCCATATCTGACCATGAGCCATGTGAGTTGTAGTCCAAAACACCTGGAGGGCACAAGGTTGGGGAAGTCTGCTTTTGAGTGTTTAGCTGATCGTTCCTAAGAATCTTCCTAATTTCACAGGGTTCCTGATTTGGGGATGGGGGCTTCTAAGTTCTTCTGAGAATCCTCCTAAAGAACTTCCTGCTCAAATGCAGAAATGTCCTGATTGGAGCAGGAGGATCTGGCGTACTCAGGGACGGCTGGGGTTGGCAGTTGTGCCCCCACAAGTCCAATATAATTTATTCCACTGGGGTGGAAACCCTTCCAGTGCTTTATGTTTCCATGGAAGATTTTTATTATATTTGGGTATCATAGGTGGTTCACAACATAAAAATACAAAATGAGAACCCAAAATACATTATAAAAGAAAAACCAATAACACTCCTCTCACAAACATAGGTCATAGAATGTTAATCAGCCAAAGGCCTGGTTATGGAGAAATGTTTCTGCTTGGAGCCTAAAGATATATAATCTTGGGGAGAGCATTCCACAAGTGGGGAGCCCCATTCTAGTGTTGCCATCCTCCACCTTGGAGAAGGCACAGACAGAAGTGCCTCAGATGATGATCACAGGGTCTGGGTCAGTTCATACGGGGAGAGGCGGTCCTCGAGACAGTCCTGAACTGTTTTAAGGCTTTGTGTCAAAACCAGCTAATTGGTAGCTAGTGCAGCCGAGCCAGGATCGATGCAAAAAAAACCATCTTGTCCCGGTGAACAGCCTGGTTGCCAAAATCTGAATGAACTGAAATTTTCAAACCATCTTCAGAGGCAGCCACACTTTTAACGCGCTGCAGTAATCTAAACTAGAGATTACCGTAGCAAAAATAACAGGCTGTCCCTGTCCATGTAGGGGCACGGCTGGGCTACTAGCCAAAGCTGATGGAAGGCACTCCTTGCTACTGAGGTCATGAGCCTCAAGCGACAGCAATGGATCCAGAAGCATCCCCAAGCTACATACCCACTACTTCAAGAGCTGGCCATTTCCCATCAATCCAGTCTAGGGAACCACCCACTTACAGTGCCTCAGTCTTATTTGGATTGGGCTTCATTAGTAACAATGAACAGATACCAACTGCAAATAAGATGTTAGGCAAGACTGGCAGTCTTAAAGTTGCAATTAATGTTTTTTAGGTGATTATTCCAAACAAGCATGTGAATTAGCATATCATGCACCATTCTCTGGGCACCAGGCTGGCGAAGTACTAATGGAAAGATAGTCTTTTAAAGTCAGTATTTTTATGTATTTTAAGTAGGTCCCCCTCCGTCATTTTGCTGCTTTAAATTGCCTTGGTCGCAATCAAAACATGCTGCTTCCACCTCAAGCTGCATTACAACTATGATGGCAAATCATGATTACTGAACAATTTTAGATCAGAGGGGTAGACGAGCAAGTTCTGCTGCAGCCAGAACGTCAGTCTTGCGACACCTTGAAGACATTAATAACTTTTAACATGGCATAAACAGCTCACTTAATCAGATCCAGGAAGTGTTATACTGAGTTGAAGGCATTCATATCTACATTGTTGGAAGGGTTGTGTATGTGCAATTACAAAGTAGGGTCAAAAGGAAATGAAAACCAGAGAAGTACAGGGGATTATAATTGCACTATTAACCTTGGACATTCACTATTAATTTGTTTACTGACTTTTCACTGGTCTGCATTTTCATTTACCTCTGATATCACCAATTACTATTCCCAAGACCAGGGCCAGATTTAGGTTTGATGAGGCCCTAAGCTACTGAAGGTAATGGGGCCCTTTATATGTCCAGCTGTCCTTTGTCAACAACAAATTGTCCCTGTTTTTTGTGTTGAATATATGCTATCTGGTAATTTATGGACCTAACAGATATCTAAAGCTATTTGCACATAACAAAATATATATTTTATCAAAGTAATTGTTGAACTGAAATACAATTAAGAAGTAGTATATTTGGGGGGGGGCAAGAGGGTGGGGACCTAGCCATCCGTGGAATTTTTTCATTTTAAACCTTTAAAGGTCCTTTTTTTTTAAGTGCACTGGAGGCTCAGATTCAGGCACAGGCTTTGGTGACAAGAACAAAAAAAAGCTCAACAACTTTGGGGCTCAAAAACTGTTTGGATTTTTACTTCTTTAAATATGGCAACCCTAATGCATACATTATGCATCTGATGAAGCATACAGTGGTACCTCTGGTTAAGAGCTTAATTCGTTCCGGAGGTCTGTTCTTAACCTGAAACTGGTCTTAACCTGAAGCACCACTTTAGCTAATGGGGCCTCCCTCTCTTGCCACGCCTCTGCTGCGCGATTTCTGTTCTCATCATGAAGCAAAGTTCTTAACCCAAGGTACTATTTCTGGGTTAGCGGAGTCTGTAACCTGAAGTGTCTGTAACCTAAAGCGTCTGTAACCCGAGGTGCCACTGTAATCTACGAAAGCTTATGCCGTAACAACATCTGTTAGTCAAGGTGTTGCGTGACTCTTTGGGTGGGATCCTAAGCCTGTGCGCTAGCAGAGGCCAGTGCAAGGTCTCCCACTAGCCCAGATGGGCTTCCCTCCTCCCTCAAATCCACTTGAGGGTTGGGAGACCCCCTCAGAAGGTCAGCAGGAGGAAGAGAGGGGAGAGCCTGACATCTGGAAAGCAGAAATGTTTCGCTGGTGGAACAATTGCAAAAGCACAACATCAAATTTCACCCTGTTGTTGTTACTGTAGTAAAGATGTTAACATATTTATTAACCATATAACTGCAATTAAGATGCCCAATACCAATAATATTGTAATTGTTAGAATTGTTAAGCGATCTTACTGTGATTATTATTGGTATTACTGTAATTAAGATACTGATAATAATATTACTTTGCAGCGTACTCTGTCAGTACAGCATGAGACTCTTAATTGTGGGTTCGAGCCCCACATTGGGCAAAAGATTCTTGCATTGCAGGGAATGACCCTTGTGGTCCCTTCCAACCCTACAATTCTCCGATCAACAATATTACCATAATTAAGATATCGATTAACAACATTGCTGTCATTATTAACAATAGCATTGCTATTATTTGAGTATATAACTAAATTGTGCGGCGCAAAAAAAGCAGTCATTAAGATATGAAGCAAATAGTAACTAACTAAACAAATTATGTACAGCACCAGAATTATTTTGATAATCATAAATAAACAAGAATAAAAATGTACACCCCACCCCAAGACCATTCCATTGTAACTACCCAACCTCCGAAAATTTCAACACCTCTTGCGATGGTTTGACTCCTTTTCGTTTTAAGAGTACAAATTCTATGAACACCCTCCATATCTCCTCAAAACCATTTCTCCTGCATATTCCCTATCTTAATGGCACATTAATTAAATAGCTATAATTAATAGCTATATCCCACACCTCTTTATACCATTCTTCCCTTTTATATTCTGCTTGCCCCTTCCACTTCCTAGCTAGAAATAAATTTGTGAGCAAGTCCTTCATAGGCTGCGAACCTTCCACCCCATCGTAAATTGATAATAATGTTACCTCTGGACTTTCGGTCAACTTTAACCCAGTGATTTCTATTATCTCCTTACAGGATTATTATTAAGATATTGAGCAAATAAACTTTTAGGTGAATAACTGCAAACTAATGAAACACGAGAATGCAGTGCTGCTGTTGTTATTGAGATATGGAGATCTTGATGAGTTATTGCTATTAATTCACCAGATTGTGAGGAGAATTATTAGGACTGTTTATTCTTAAAAAATCAGGTTATTATTATTTCTTAAGGTACTGAAGGAATATTCTGATTACGTGAAGCAGGAAAAGGAGCAGCTCAGGGGAGCGGGGACAGGCGCGCGGCCTCTTCCAGGCCGGCCTAGCGAGCGCTGACTGGAGCTTCTCCAACTTCCCAAACTGTGACCGCTTCCCTCACCTCGAGGCAGCCCGAATGGGAAGGAAATTTCCCTCACCAGAGCTCGCACTCAAAGGGGCTTCCCCATTGGGCAACGGGCCTGCCAATCTTTTAGTCACCTCCGGCCTCAGCCCAATCACAACCCGCCGGTAGCGGCAGAGGGGAAGTCACGTGGCTGACCCTTAGCAACAGCGCCCGCCGCCGTGACTACGGAATCCAATCAGAAATCGGGAGGCGGTGCAATATGTCAAAGTCGAAGCACTATTGGATTTTTTTTATCGCAATTGACGTGCGCCGGACGAATAGCAAAGAAGCATCCGCTTCCGTCTCCTGCTGCGCGAACAGCCAATAGATGCTGACGCGCGAGCAGAGTGCCGCCACTAGGATACCCGCTTCCCGCCTTTTTTTGGTCGCCTCTCCAATTGGCGAAGAGCGGGACTCCCCCCCCTTGCTCAACGTCCTATTGGGCGGTTTGAGGTGACGTCTTGCGGCGCGACATATAGGCGCGAGTCTTTGAACGTAGGCTTGGCGGCGTCGCCATGGAGACGCGGCCTAGCCGGGCGGACGGAGCGTTCCCAGCGCACCCTGAGGGAGTCCTTAGCGGGGGTTCGGACAAATCTGGGGAGGGGGAAGACGCGCGGCGGGAGAGCCGTGGCAGAGGAGAAAGAGGCCCAGTTGCCGCAGCCGTTCCCCGCCCCACACTCGGCTAGCTCCGACCTCTGCCCTGTTGCCATGGCGACGGGCTCCTAGAAGCGGGAGCGTCCTCCACGAGGCCTAGCGGCGGTTCAGGGCCTCCGCTTGTGAGAAGTTTCTGAGGAAAGTCCGGAGAGGCCGGCGCTGGTTTGGCGCTGCACCTGCCGGAACCCGCATATTCGTGCAACCCTGTTAGGATAATACGCTTTTCGGATTTCGTTGGCCCTTGAGCCATTATTTAAATGTGCAGCCAGGCCTTGTTTTAAAACCGGTTTAAAATTTCTAAAGTTTGGGGCATGGAGGAACCGACCTCAGATCTGAAAAGACTGACGGGCTGCCGTGCTTTTCCCCTCTCATAACGTTTGGCAAGATTTTGGAGGCATCAGTTTTCAGCAGGTAATGCTCCTTGCACGTATCTCTGGTGCTGCCGTTTATCTTCAGTGAAAGCCTGATTTAAGGTTTGTTTTTGTTTTTTGTCTCCTTGTATTCCTAGAGTCTGGCAGCCCGCTCTTCAGTCCAGGAAGGATTTTGTGCAGCCGTTTGTGCGAAATCCGAGCTTGCCTAAAGCGATAAACTCCGAAAATCCGAAATAACGATGAAAGTGGAGTCTGGCCTGGATGGTATGAAAAATACAAAATTTGGAAGAGAATGAAAATCAGCAGTTCTGAAAGACCTGGGAATATAAAAAGAAAAGAAGAAAAAGGTATCAAACTTGTTGTTTGGCAGATCTCCCTGGGGAAAGAATTGCAGAGCTGGTGGCATCACCACAAAGAAGGCTCTGCCATTATCACTGTCTTTGTCACCTCTGCTTCTACTGGATACAAATAAGGTCTTAAAGAACCTATATTCATGGGCAAGTTCATGTGGGAGAAAGCACTCCTTATGATGCCTGGGTCTTTAGCTATTATCTGCTTTGTGGTGGTGGTGGGGAGCGGTTAGAGGGGTCGCAGAGACCCAGGTTCAGATCCCCATGAAATATACTTTGTAGCTGGTCAACTCCCTCTCTCACCTAACACGGCATTGTTGAGAGCAAGAATTGAGTCATGGGAAAAACACTTTTGCCACCCTGAGCAGAGATAGAGAGTTGAATATGGCCAACAGGGCAAAGTCACCACGATGTCAGGTAATCTGTTTTCAGTTGTGCAGATAATCAGTTGATTACCAGAGCTTGTAAACAGCTGCTGATCAGCTGGTTGTTGGTGCTTGCAAAGCACTGTGCCCGCAGGTCTGCAAATTCCCTTTAGCTCAGCTTCATTTTTACCTGCCCCACACCTGATATCATATGTGGTGGGTGTGGCTTGGCCAATAGGTTCATCACCCCTTTAAGAGAAACGGCAGGATATAACTGCCTTGTCTCTTCCCAATTCATTGCTCCTGCAGAATCTCTCTCTCAACACTGAGCAAGGTTCTAGCATGGGGAAAGCTCTGCTTAGCACCAGTAGATGGGACATTGCTTCTATGAGACTGACCTCATTTTGAGCACGCAATCTTTGTGCAATAATTGGAAATGAACAGGGCTGAGGCATTGTTTCTTGTAACCTCAGCTTGTATCGGATAATGCATTCCTATTTGGAAAAGCAAACGGGCTGAGTCTCCTCAGCATCTTCTAGGCTGCAGTCTTATGTACTGTGTTGCAGCCTAAAGATAGAGAGTGGATTCTATGCTGGGGTCATTCTGTTTATGGTTCTGTGTGCTTATACATGCCCAGGAATTACTGAAACGCAGCTGCCTTTGGGGAGGGGCCTTGCAGATACTTGAAAGCAGTGCTGTAAGCACATGTGCGTTAAACTTTGTAGTGCCAAATTCTTTGTGTGGCACAGTTGGCTATACTGGCATACCATACTAAGCCTATTCCTGCTTCTTGCTGGGAGTCTCACCAGTGCTGTGCTTTGCAGTGTGCTGAGCTGTCCTATAAGAGGGAGAGAAGCTGTGGGATCATAGCACCCTTGGTGGAAAGCCAGAGAAAGATAGGGAGTGATCTCTCCACCCTGTGCCCTGCTTCTCCACCAGTGTTTTCCATGAAATAGGAAAGGTCAGTATGTGCTGAATGAATTCCCCATTCTGTTTGTTCACTAGTTTATCTTGTTGGGATTCACATTGTGTCCCGGTGCTCCTCTAAATTTCCTTTGGCATTTCAGTAACACATCACTTCAGTCTTCCAAGCAGTATACTGCTACGCTTCCTCCCAAGTAGGTTTACTTTAGTGGGTGTTTCTTTGTATGCCAAAAGGACTCATTCTCTGTCCTGAAGCATTCAGGCCTCCCTCCACCTTAGCTTGATTGTCGGGAAGACCCACATTGATCCTAGTGAGTGACAGTAGGCGTTCCCCTCCTCGGCCAACAAATATGGCAAACTTTGAGAGGATCCTTCTTCAGTGCTGAGATTTGGACCTGGTGACCAAAAGATGAATCCTTTCATCCCAATGGATGTTGTGTGAGACATGTGCACTGAGGGGATTCTGCTTGCCCAGGGGTCTGCAACCCGTGGCTCTGGAGCCGCATGTGGCTCTTTTACACCTTTGCCACGGCTCCGGGATGGAAACTAGCGAGGGGAGGAGGCGCATTATGCGCCCCAACACTCCCCACTGTGGCGGGCGCTGTACTGGCTGTGACGTCACATGGGGGCGGTGCGTGCGTTAGTCACGCACCGTCCCAACGTCACCTTCCCGCCTGCCCACTACATTGTAAGGGGCATGTACGCTGGTCACCGCATTGAAAGGGGGCATGTACGCTGGTCACTGTTTGGAAGGGGAGTGAAGAACACACACACACACACACACACAAAAAGGTAACTTGTTAATTTAACGTTTATTTCTATGAGGAGGAGTAATTCTGAGGGGTCAAACAAAGAAATAATTTTTAAAAAGTGACAAAAAAGTTATTTTTATAATGACGAGTTTTGCGGCTCCCAATTTTTTTTCCTTCGGAAACGGGCCCAAGTGGCTCTTTTTGTCTTAAAGGTTCCAGACCCCTGTGCTTGCCCTTGATACCTCTTGCCCTAAAGTCTGAATACTCATTACTGCCTTTGTCTGTGGGCAAACTCAGTAAAAGGCAGAATGTTCCTTGTACCCTCTCTGTTGTTCGTTAGTTATGAGCTACAAATTGAAGCATAGCTTAAAAGCCCCATTAGAGCTTTGGAATGTCTTTCCCCCCTGAGCTGGAACAAGAACTTAGTAAAGTATAGGCAGCTTTCCTCCCTCCTATCATTTCTATAACTCAAAAGGAAGAAGCTGGTTGCTATGTAACAGAAACCATTAACATGGCAACTGAAGCACAGGGAATGAAGCAATAATAGCTTCAACTGTGTAAAGACAGATTTCCTTTTATACAGAAGCATAATGAAGAAAGCATTCTTGGATTTCTGAAAGCTTTCCTTGCAGGAAAGAATTGCCTGCAATTTTTAAATGATTAGCTGCCCACTATAACTCAGACTTGTTTTATTCACGTACCAGGAAAATGAGAAGTTTCCAGGAACCACAACAGCTGTTGTCTACAGCAGTTGTCCTACATCGGCTGTGGAGCAGAGGCTTTTTCACTGAGGTCATCAGGCTATAATTAATGTGAAAGAATGATCAGAAAATGGATCAGGCTGCAGTATTTGAAATTAGTGATGAGAAAGAGTAATGCTGACTGGCTAGCTTTTAGCCACAGTTACAAAGTAGGTTGTGATTTCATTTTTATTTGATAAAACTTTTATTAGCATTTTCAGTTTTACAGATCTATTTATGTAGGCAGTATGAAGAACTTAAAAGCACAGACTAGAATTTGTGAGATTAAAAATAAATGAAAAATGAATGGATTAGAAAGATCCTGGATTGCTATGATTTGCACAGGCAGACACATCCACACACACACACACACACACCAAGGGTGTAAAATATTTTATATGCTAAGGGAAGGGTAAGCAAACAATATTACTTTGTGGATTCCACTGGCAGCTTTCAAGGGGCAACAGTTTATGATCATCCGTGCAGTTGAAGATGGGCAATGATACTGTATTGGTAATAAGCTCTTCTCTTCCCACTCCCATCTCCGAGTACATCAGGGTACCATTAGGTGAGGCAGAATATATATCCCCACTACCCCTTTCAATGTAATGCTGGTCATGCTCCCTAATGTTGGGAATGCCCTCTTGGGTTCATCGGTTGGGTGCTAGGTTAGAGCTGGAAGGATCATACAGTGGTACCTCAGGTTACATACGCTTCAGGTTACACACTCCGCTAACCCAAAAATAGTGCTTCAGGTTAAGAACTTTGCTTCAGGATAAGAACAGAAATCGGGCTCTGGCGGCGCGGCGGCAGCAGGAGGCCCTATTAGCTAAAGTGGTGCTTCAGGTTAAGAACGGACCTCCGGAACGAATTAAGTACTTAACCCGAGGTACCACTGTATAGGGAGAGCTTCTCGGCTGCTTCTGTCAACCAGGGTTGTGCCCAGTGGTGTCCACACACATGCATACCACTTGCACACAGGCATTTCTCCCTCCCCCCTCCCCCAGTCTACAAATCTGTCATTTAGACAGAATACCAGAAGATTCAAAATATACCGTATTTTTCGCCCTATAAGACGCACTTTTTCCCCTCCAAAAATGAAGGGGAAATGTGGGTGCGTCTTATGGGGCGAATGCAGGCTTTCGCTGAAGCCTGGAGAGCGAGAGCGGTAGGTGCGCACCGACCCCTCTCGCTCTCCAGGCTTCGCGGACCTCTCCTCAAGCAGCGGGAACGTTCCCGCTGCTTGGGGAGAGTTGCCGGCATCCCGAAGCCTGCGCGCGCTGATCTCAGCGCGTCCAGGCTTCGCGGATCTCTCCCCAAGCAGCGGGAACGTTCCCGCTGCTTGGGGAGGGTTGCCGGCATCCCGAAGCCTGCGCGCGCTGATCTCAGTGCGTCCAGGCTTCGCGGATCTCTCCCCAAGCAGTGGGAACGTTCCCGCTGCTTGGGGAGGGTTGCCGGCATCCCGAAGCCTGCGCGCGCTGATCTCAGCGCGTCCAGGCTTCGCGGATCTCTCCCCAAGCAGCGGGAACGTTCCCGCTGCTTGGGGAGGGTTGCCGGCATCCCGAAGCCTGCGCGCGCTGATCTCAGCGCGTCCAGGCTTCGCGGATCTCTCCCCAAGCAGCGGGAACGTTCCCGCTGCTTGGGGAGGGTTGCCGGCATCCCGAAGCCTGCGCGCGCTGATCTCAGCGCGTCCAGGCTTCGCGGATCTCTCCCCAAGCAGCGGGAACGTTCCCGCTGCTTGGGGAGAGTTGCCGGCATCCCGAAGCCTGCGCGCGCTGATCTCAGCGCGTCCAGGCTTCGCGGATCTCTCCTCAAGCAGTGGGAGCCACCGCTGGGCTCCCACGGCTTGCAGAGAGCTGCCTGTTTGGGGGCTGGGGTCGGGGGAAGCTCGGGCTGCCCCAGCCCCGCGCCTGGGGGGGAAATAATTTTTTTCCCTTTATTCCCCCCCCAAAAAACTAGGTGCGTCTTATGGGACGGTGCGTCCTATAGGGCGAAAAATACGGTAGTTCCTTTGTGAAGGAGATGTGGTGGAGCTATTTCACTGTGTCTGAACAAGGAAAGATAATCTGCTTGGCTTTGTTGTTCCACTATGTGCCCTGTGGCCACTTTGCACTAGAGTAAAATAGAGCAGAATAGAAAGCAACAGCTGCCCCTTGTGAAGCTGAAATTTATATCTGAGCAGCAAATTCCTCCCCACGCCCTAAGCCAGATCCTCACCCTGGTGCCATTTATTCCTGTGAATGAATTTCCTGTGGGAAATGTATGAGGGCAGGAGGTGTAAATGATATTCAGCATGCATTATTAAATTTAAAGTGATTTTTTTCCCTGGAGGCCAGGGTTTTCTCTCTTTTGTTCTTACGTGGATATCATTGCCTCATGGGTCTATAGCATGGGTAGGCAAACTAAGGCCTGGGGGCCGGATGCGGCCCAATCACCTTCTAAATCTGGCCCATGGACAGTCCGGGAATCAGCGTGTTTTTACATGAGTAGACTCTGCCCTTTTATTTAAATTGCATCTCTGGGTTATTCGTGGGGCCTGCCTGGTGTTTTTACATGAGTAGAATGTGTGCTTTTATTTAAAATGCATCTCTGGGTTATTTCTGGGGCATAGGAATTCATTATTATTTTTTTCCAAAATATAGTCCGGCCCCCCACAAGGTCTGCGGGACAGTGGACCGGCCCCTCGCTGAAAAACTTTGCTGACCCCTGGTCTATAGCCAAATACTGTATTTACGTGATATGATAAGTGGCTTTTCCCTTCTGTACCAGCAGGTGGCACTGAAGATAAGAATGTAGCTTTTTTCAATTACTATTTTAAAGAACTCCTGTTCTTTCCTCAGTGTAGCTGGAAATATATACTTGCTTTTGAGAAACACTTTTTGCATTTTTAAGTGGGGGTCACAACAGTTAGGAAACAGATGAGGCCACAGGCCATGTTTTCAAACTACTGTTGTATAACAGAAAGTGTTTGGGCAAAAAATTGTAATTCATTTCTGCCATGAAATTTGCTGAATGGCCCTGGTGCCTAGCCTAACTTACAGGGTGGTTGTTAGAATAGATGAGAGATAGAATAGAATAGAGGGAGAAGGAGACCCATGTATAATGCTCTGGGGCCCCTGGAGGATGGGTGGGATAAAAATGCAACACTTTGGATTAATAGGCTGGAGTAAACCTGACCCATAATGGCTAGCTGCTCTTGAATACAAAATCCAGTGGCTGCAGTCCAGCTCAATTGTGAACAATGGGAATCCTGCCATTGGCTTCAGGGTAGAATGCTTCCTAAACATGCATTTTGCATAATAAATTGAACTGATTCTGCTTGTAGCTCAGAATTAATTCTCTATGTCCCTGGTAGGTGGTGGCTTGATCATTCAAATTCAACTGCTGAATTTCTAGATGTAGCATAACATTTTAAAACGTCTATTTCACGAGGCACCGGGGCATAATCAAGATAAATAAGTGAAATAAACATGTAGAGAATGGGGAAAGGTTGTTTTTTTACAGCCTTTTTTACAACCTGTTCTTATGCTTTGTTTGAAGCAGATCCCGTTGATTTCTGTATGCCTAGTTCTAGGTCTTAAAACCACTGTGTGCGTCCAAAATTGGTATTCTTGTAGATCAGGTGAATTTTCTTACTTTGCATTTAGGAGAAATAAAAAATGCTAACTAAAAATTATGTGGCTAGTGCTCTCTGCATCTCATTATCCAGAGATCCCTCCCATGTAGCAAATGGTTCTGGGTAGTTAAAACACGTTGTTGAGCCAGTGGTTGTTTTAGCCCAGGGGTCTGCAACCTGCGGCTCCGGAGCCGCATGTGGCTCTTTTACACCTTTGCCACGGCTCCGGGGCGGATACTAGCGAGGGGAGGAGGTGCATTGTGCACCCTGACACTCCCCACTGTGGCAGGCACTGTACTGGCTGTGACGTCGCATGGGGGCAGTGCGTGCGTTAGTCATGCAGCGCCCCAACGTCACCTTCCCGCCCGCTGTCAGATCGCGGCTCCAGAGATATATGTTTTAAATGTTGCAATGGTTTTGCGGCTCCCAGTTCTTGTTTTTTCTTCAGAAACGGGTCCAAGTGGCTCTTTTTGTCTTAAAGGTTGCAGACCCTTGTTTTAGCCTCATTCTTTATAACTTGTTCCACCACCCCAGGAATGTTTAATCATCCTTTTGCCCATGTTTCTGGCCTCCCAAGTGAACAGGATATTATTAGAAGCACCTTTTCAGGTGCGCTTGTTGGCTTGATTGCTTCAGTCTTACTTTGTTATTGGATTTTGACAGTTTGGGGCTAGTTGTTTTGTTTATTGTTGCTGTTTTTATTATGTTTTGCTGTATTCTGTTTTATCTTGTAACCCACGTTGAGGCTTTTATTTTTTTATTTATTGCACAAAATTCATATACCACTTGATTGTAAAAATTGCCCCCAAAAGCCCTCAAAATGATTGCTCTGAAAGGTGACCTGAAAATATTTTAAATAAACAATAGAGCATTTGATTTCAGTAGATTCAGCTAACAATTTGCTTTCCTTCCAGCAAGTCTTCTTTCTTTAACACTGAATTGCTGGTGACTGAGATCATAATCGGTTGACAAAGCACGTATGAAGCTTTCAGCATTTGTTTGATCAAAAGGGAAATTCCACCAAGAAACAAATGGAAGTTTTGTTTGGGGATTTGTGAGTTGCTATCAAATAATTTTATAAGAATGCATCCTGGATGTAGGTAGAGGGAAGTGTCATTAGCTTGAATGTGAATATGAATATGAATAAAATCCTATTTAGTGCATCAAGATTGTAAGATTTTCTCAATAATAATCAAATGGTGCGCAATAAAAAAGGAAATATAAACTTGAAATTGTGTATAGTTGCTCATCTTAAATACACTTAGGTTGGAGTGAAACTATTTGATTTCCAGAGCAGCAGTAGCACACTTAAGATTGGAGCAGAACCTCTTTTATATATATATTAATACATGCAGGCACCCCTTTGTCTTTGTGACATGATGACCTTTTGAATTTGTCCATATCCATTTCACTGCCTTTTGATCATTAGCTGTGGGGAGCCTTTGGGACACATGGTTGGCCTGGAAGAGGCACATCTAAATTTAGGCACATCACTTTCCTTAGCCGGTGGAGTCCATCTCTGCAGCTTGTAGCATTAGTTGTAGATACTTTGCAAGTGTAAGAAGCCGGGAGACACAAGTAAGTGATTGCACGTTCTAGTATGTGCTTCTCAGTGTAGTGTTATCGTATACTGTGAATATTTGTGTATGACTAACTGTCTGACTTGATTAATTGACTGATTCCATTTACACACTGCAATACTTCATTAGAGGTGCTTTTTAAGGCTCCTGAATGAGGGTCACAATTTAAGAAGATCTACTTATCAGTTCATTGGAGAAAAAGAAGCAGTATTTATTATGATACAATTTGTGTTTGAAGTAGGCACTGTTCTGCCTTAGGTTCATAAGTTTAATGGGTAGATTTGGGGCTTCAGGATTCCATTCTCCTCATAAACTCGTATTCTACATCTGTGATTTTAAAGTCACTTGTTTGTTAATTTTGTCAGAGTGACAAGGTGAGCACAATGAGAAGCATTGCTGATATACCTGGATATCCAGAGTTTCCTTTCTCTGTTTTCTGTATTATTTAGCTCCAGAAAATGATTTATTTTCCTTTGATTTGTTATTTTAAATTACTCAAAGCACACACAAAAATCATAATATGGTAAAACAGTAATCCAGCAATAACAACAAAACAATTAAAAATCTAAAAATTAATAAGCAATCAGAATAAAAAGGGGAACCAAACCCATTTACAACAAACAGAAACAAACCTAGTACTTCCTAATGTGTTAAATGTACTGAAGTAGCCAGTGCAGTACCATTTCCAGAGTGTCTGCTGATGTTCAGTGGGCTGGAGTAAGATGGCAAAGAGTCTTGTGGGACCTTAAATGCTAATTTTTATGGGAAGCGTCAGTAGCTTAGTAACAGAGCTACTGGCACCTCCAGTTAGGGCTGGGAATGTCTCCTGCTCCCAGTCAGTGTACAGACAATACTGAACTAGAACTAGCAGTCTCACTTAGAATAAGGTAGATTCCGAGATATCAGTGGTGTCGGCTTTTGTGGAATAGAGGCCACTTGGTTGGAACCACAAATTGTTGTCCTGTTGGCAGGTGCACATTTCTAAAGGGAAATGAGATGCAAGCCAGAAGGCTTCTGTTTCCAATCTCGTCAGCTGTTCGCTCACTGGGGAGTTTCGCTAAGCCACTGTTCTTCAGCTCCCTCCCTGTAATAGGATAGTAGTATTACTGGCCTACTTGACAGAGTTGATGTAAGGATTACTGAAATGGCAGCTTCACAGATGAATGGGGATCTGAACTTGGGTTTTCCTTTTCCGCTGGTACTAATGACGGTGTTATTTTCATGTCTAGAAATAATTTAAATATGAATAAAACTTTGAATGGTGAGGTACTATCCACCAATAAACTCTGCCATCTAAGCACTGCTGCTGCTGCAAGACCCTGATTCATTTTTTGCCGGATCTTTGCCCTATTTCCAGTCAGCCCTTTAGCATGAAGCAGATGCTCTGTTGCAGCTGCCCTTAATGGATAGTTTCCATGTTTTAAAAAAGTCACTGTTTCATACAGGCATGTTTCACTTTGTCTTTTTTGCTTTATTTAGCAGACCTTGAATAGAAGATGGCCTCCTGTCTATACGATTGCCTTTGTGAAGCAGAGCTTGAGAAATACTTTCCCCATTTTAGTGCCCTTGGCTTTCAGAGGATTGATGAACTTGCCAAGGTCTCCATGAAAGATTACACCAAGCTGGGAGTGCATAACATGAAGGACCGCAAGCGCCTCTTCCAGCTCATTCGAATAATCAAAATGTTGCAGGCAGAAGAGGAAGCAATGAGGAAAAAACAGCATTTTCAGACAGGTTCTCTCTACCTCCGGCCTCAGGCGACTAGATGTGGCCCTCGAAGACAACTGCACTTTGATTCCCTCTCGGAGGAAAGAGATGGAGGGAGAAAGCAGCTTGAGCCCGAATTGTGTGCCTTATCCAATTGCTCTGTAAATGAAGATAAAGATGATTTAGCTGCAGTGTTGAGCCACAAAGCTGAATACAAAAGACCTAGGAAAGACTCTTTGAATGCTGCTGCAACATGGACAGAACATAAACTGGGCATTCCAGCTATCAGTTCATCTAACGATATTGCTCCTCTCCTAGGGGATGCTGAAGCCCCCATTGTACAAAGAGTAGCTCATATTTCAGGTTATAATTATGGAGTGCCTCATTCTTGTACCAGGTAATAACCATTTATCTGTATTCCTTTACATGGAACAATGTAATTTTCTCCTTCATACATGTGGGGGAAGTTAAAAGTTACAAAATAAAATAAAATTCTGCAACCAATTATCCTACATACTCTTTTAGGAATACAATGTGCATACATTTAATTTGCACGTATAAATTTCTATAGTGTGGGCTGACTTTGAAATTGCAAATTTAGCATTTTTGCCATCCTGTGTTTCGCAGACCTAACGCTTCTGAGAAGGAGACCCCGTGGACTGAGACGGACAAGATCCGTGTGTGCGTCCGAAAGCGTCCCCTTGGCTTAAGAGAAGAGAGGCGTGGGGAAGTGAATATCATCACAGTAGAAGATAAAGAAACCCTCCTGCTCCATGAGAAGAAGGAGGCTGTGGACCTCAGCCAGTACATTTTGCAGGTTGCAGTATTTTGGCTCCTTTCGTCTTGTATCATGTCTTAAAGTGTTCAAGTAATGGTGTCAAACTGATCTATTTACAATCAAAGAGGAGATAAAACAACAACTTCCCACAGCAGAACTTGGAGTACTAATCTGTATTCTTAAAATTTTGTAAAAAATATAATAAATCTGAGCATACAAAACAGTAAAAACGGTTAAATCCAGAATATTCATCAACACCATATCCCCTGAATATTAAGCCCTTTTTTGAAAATGAGAACTTTTGCATGGACTTCCATAGGCCCAGTGGATAAGACTTTAGAGACAGGAAAGGTGAGAGAGGAAGCTGCTTGTGAGAGAGGGCATCTTCGTGCTTTTGCAGTGGCTTGCCTACAGGTGGAGAAGGATCTCCTCCAGAAATCTGAATGACTGCTTTAGTCCCTGGGGTCTTCTCTTAATGGATGACACTGTCCTTGGGCCTAGGAAATAACAGTTTGAAAGTTGGAGCCAACACCTCGATTTGCTCCTGGAAGCTGAAAAGGAGCAAGCGTAGTTGCAGCAGTGATAACAGCATTGCAACAGTACTGCAGTCTGTAGGAGAATGCTACAGTGTATTGTAGGCCAACAAAGGGGCAGATGTCCTCCCAAGGTCCATGGACCCCATACTCTTTTGTTTATTTTAGATATTTTGGGACGTGAGTGACACTGTGGTCTAAACCACTGAGCCTCTTGGGCTTGCCATTCGGAAGGTCAGCAGTTCGAATCCGCACGACGGGGTGAGCTCCCATTGCTCTGTCCCAGCTTCTGCCAACCTAGCAGTTTGAAAGCATACCAGTGCAAGTAGATAAATAGGTACTGCCACAGCAGGAAGGTAAATGGTGTTTCCGTGCACTCTGGCACTCGTCATGGTCCTCTGTGCACCAGTAGCAGTTTAGTAATGCAGGCCACATGACCCGGAAAGCTGGCTGTGGACAAACGCCATCTCCCTCGGCCTGAAAAGCACCGCACCCCATAGTCGCCTTTGACTGGACTTAACCATCCAGGGGCACTTCACCTTTACCTTTTAGATATCTGTTACATTTATAGCAGCAGGGAATTTGACATTACCAGAAAATGATTGCATAATAATTAAGTGCTGCTGTATTATATTCTCATATTGCACGACAGTGTTTCACGAATCATTCTGGTGTGAATGCCTATGGTACAGTAGAAGACCATATTCCAGATGCCATATTGTGCTCTAGGGAGATATTCCTGCCACATATGAGCCACAACCTGTGATTGGCGGGTGGCGAGGGGAGGCATCTCAGACCAGTACTGGAACACTCCCCAAATAACATTACAAATGGTGCTATAAGGATGACATGATCCAAACTTTGACTTATCTAGACTGTGATAAACATGCAGTTTCTCTTGCTTGAAACTTTTCTGTAATTCTGTTGCACCTGCCTCTGATTTATACCCTCCCCCAAAAAAGAGAAATGGGCATTTCTAACGATTAAATGTTCTTCCTTGCATTGTCTTCTCTCTTTTCTGTTGGAAAGTGAGCATATTGTAATTACTGCCCGAGGCGCCTGTGCTTAACAAAGGCAACAGAACTGGGCTGCCAGCCTAGTGAATTCCCTTTCCCCCGGGTTCCATTGTACTAGAGAGCAAGGTTCTCACAGGCCTTCAGTGCTCCAGTTCTCGCTGAATGATCTATGCTCTCTCTTCCTCTGCCCTCCTTCCCCTCTGTGGTTAATGATTTTTCAGCTAATAGTCTTGCATCTTTTTTCTCTCTTGGTCCCAGGTACCTTCTGCTGCCTAGATCAAATTCTCATTCCGATTGACAGCAGCAGGAAGGTAACCAGTCTGCAGAGCAGCATGTTATGTACACACATGCCCCTCCTTCCCCTGGTGCTTCAGTTCAGTGGAGCTCTTGCCAAATAATAAATAAAGTCCTCATAGATTGTGCCTACTGACACAAACAGCTTAAGAGGAAGAAGCCTTAAGTACAGGAAGTTTTACTTCTGAAATGAGGATTTCCTGGAAATGTCTTTCTAGGTTTCTAGTTTCCTTTGCCTCAAAAATACATCAGAATTTGGTAGTGGAAGTTCCTTTTCAGCAGCAAGAATCCACGGCTTAATTTTGGACCTTAACTTTTATTTTGCATCATTCCATGTTATCATTGCATACCTGTTCGCTTAAGGCAAGATGAAGTATTCTCTTCTGCCTCCCTCCCTCTTCCCTTTCTTATTTTAGCTCTGCTCACAGCTTTGTTTCCAGAGACACTTGCTTGGTACAGTTGCTGAATCCATTAGTTTGCTCTGGCTGATGGTGATTGCATGATGTCTGAATTTGGCTATGCGGGGTCTGAGCTTCCTGGTTTCACTTTGAATGGGATTCACATCCACAGCTGTGTATCTTATCATCATGGGTGGGTAAAAGGAGTGGTATTCCTTTTTGTGTAAATAT
This sequence comes from Podarcis liolepis, assembly GCF_965112155.1. Lineage (NCBI taxonomy): Eukaryota > Metazoa > Chordata > Lepidosauria > Squamata > Lacertidae > Podarcis > Podarcis liolepis. The sequence continues at coordinate 62,630,282 of NC_139565.1, read as the reverse complement.
CCCTTTTCTTTTTGCAGCATGTGTTTTACTTTGATGAAGTCTTTGGGGAGGCCTGTTCCAACCAGGATGTGTACATGAAGACTGCCCACCCCCTCATTCAACACATTTTCAATGGGTAGGGTGTTGTGTATGCTTTCCCTATCTGTGCCTATGAACATTTTCATTGTTTATACAATATATGTTTATTGATGTTTTCATGGTGCTCACCTTTCTTCCTCTGTTTTTCTTTTGGTGATGGTCCACACACACACACACACACACACACACACACACACACACTGTCCTATATCTGAATTATGTGTCATTTTAAAATAAATGAGCAGATAAGAGAAGGAAAGTAAAAATTGTTTTCCATTTTATTTATTTAGATTTATATCCTACCACTTGACAAGGTAGCTCACAATTTAAAAGGTGAATAATCAAAGAGAATAATCATAAAACAAACAAGGAAAAAAAGGGCACCCGCTATAAAATCAGTAACAGGCGTAGCATAACTCAGTTGTTTCCACCATCGTAACCCCAAGGCCAGAACATTTTCATGGGCGTCTTGAAGACTTCCATGGAATTGCTGTAATGGGCACCCACTTAGGGGAGTATTTCCTAAGGAATGCCATTCTAGCAGATATTCAGTGGCAAAGGGGGTCTGGCGTAAGGTTTGCAATGGCAACTGAAGAAACAAGCTTTCCACTGGACTACTTAGGACTTTAAAGGTCAAAAATGGTACTTTAAATGGAGCCTGGAAACCAACCAGCAACCAGCCGCGCTTCTTCAGTATGAATGTTCTTGCATCCTGTGACTGTTTGCAGCCAGTAGCTAGGCACCAATTCTAGTCCAGGTGCTTCTTCTTGACACCCTTTCAAGGATAACCTGAAGCGTATGTAACCTGAAGCATATGTAACCCGAGGTACCACTGTATTGTGAATCAAATCAGCTCATGGGCTGGAAAACCAGTGCTGGTGGTCCCAATTTGTTTGTTAAACTAAGGCTTGCTTCTTTTAATGCCGTCTCACTCAGCTAGAAAAAGAGCAGCCTCTTGTGGCCATTCAGGATTTCAGACGCTGTTTCAAAATAAGGCTCAGTATGGAGTGTCAGACTTGAGTGTCATCTGCTGGAGGCGCTGCCCACTAATTTTTGATGCCAGAGAAGTCAGCAGAGATTTGAGTAATACCACCTGGGTTATAAGCATTTTGTGGATTGCACCTTGGCCACACCTAAAATTTCTTTCCTGCCATATCCCAAATGTTCATGGTGGATTACAATAGATAAGCTGGGCCAGGGACATTAAAAATGGTGCCCTACTGATGGTGCCGATTTGCAAGGCTCCATTATGACTAAGCAGGGGTTCAAATTTGGATTTCTGCTGCTCTGCATTGCACTGCAAAATAACATAAAGGTACTTCAGAGACAATCTTCTTTGGTGTAAGTAGAAGAAATATTTATTGCAAGGTCATTTTCTTGTACCACTGGTCTCTGCTTCTTTAATTATACCAATTTAATGTAGTCCCCTCGCATCTTTGATGTTGCTACTTAAAACAACAACTGGTATTCATCTACATAAGGAAACCCCACCAGTATAATTACATTTTGTTTTCAGCCTTATGACTTTTGGGACAAAGTCAACTAGATGAAGATACTTTTAGGATGCAACCATATTAAATCAGAGTGTAACTTGAGAAAGGTCAGGTATAATACTGCTCACAACTTCTATATCAATATTTTTATCTTTACCATTCAACTGTACATACACACAGACACAAGACGCTTTCATATTTAAGGAAGCAAAAAGACCAAATACCTTCTCTCCATCTTTCAATCTGGCTATTGTGATTAGTTAGACTAATTGGCCAAGCTGAATATCACAAAAGACTAAACTCCACATTTTTGTCACCATTATAATGTGAACATAATCAATTATGGCGCCAGCTTAATGGAGAGTGCCCCATGCTGTGCCGAAGCCACAGAGGCATCGCACAGGAGTTCTTTTTGAGGCAGCTGGGAAGGTTATTATTGGAGTGACAGCCGCTCCTAATGGAGCCATTGTGTTGTGGAACATGCAAGATAGGAATCAAAAGGAGGGCAAGCAGGTCCAGGGGACTGTTTTAAAGGATGCCATCCTTGCCCCGGTTAGCCCACCAGGTAGAGGACTGCATTAGTATTGAAGGCAGAAAAGCTTCGCTCTTGTAGCTTATGGTGGTTCTCTTGTATAGCCACTGAACTTCACGTAGCAGCTCTGTACATGATGTTCCCCACTGATGGCTCTTCCATATACTTTGTTGCCTTTTCTACAGTCAAGCCTTTTGAGAATGTCTTATGTGCAACAGATCTAAACAGGATGTGAGAGGACATCAGGAGATCTCTTGGAGGCTGCTTCCATATCTCCACATTTGATTATCCCACAGAAGTAGTTTTGGGCAAGCATTCAGTGTCTGTGTTTTACCATAGTCTTTTACACGCTAATAGAAGCTGCTATATTAAAAGGTGCTTCTCTTTCTTTTGTTACAGCGGCAACGCCACCTGCTTTGCATATGGGCAGACGGGTGCTGGCAAGACCTATACCATGATTGGCACTCACCAAAACCCAGGACTCTACGCTCTGGCTGCTAACGATATCTTCAGGCAATTGGAAGCATCTCAGACTAGAAAAGACCTCCATGTCTGGATCAGCTTTTATGAGATCTACTGTGGACAGCTTTATGACCTGCTAAATGGAAGGAAGAGGTGCTTAAAGTCCAAGAGTACAGCTTTTGAAACCAAGGCCATTAATCAGATATAGCTGAACAGAATTAGAGTTGCTTGGAACAGAGAAATCTGGGGACAAGTGGGTTATTGTTTTTTTAGTGAAGGGATGCACAATAAAGTCCTGTCCCAAGAGCTGTGCAGCTTGCTCAGTCAGCCTAAAAGAGGAGGGGGGCTTTGATTTTGTAGTTTCATAAGTGTGCAGTTTAGGAGTTGGTAGCTAGATGCCCAGAGCCAAATCTGCCCCCAGAGAAGTATCTACTGCTCCTTCTGTTGCCAGGGCTACACAGCAGGGCTTGCTGTCAGTCCATACTGAGGGAAGGGAGCGATGGAGCCTGACCCCTCCTTCCCATAAAATTAGTTGCTGATATAGTTGGTTCAGTAAAAAGCATTAAAAGCCCACCCCCCTTTTTGTGTGTGAGCATTCTAGCAACTGCTGTAACTCGATCTTATCTTTTCAGTACATTCCAGAATGGAGACATCTCCCGTGTGGCTCAGGCATGTCAGCTTTTGTCCTTCCTTTGACAGGGTGACCTGAGGGATGTGTTGATGTTTGCATGCCACAGGGAGTGCTTTCTAGCGGAGAGGGGCGAGAGCGCTGTTTCGTGGGGGCTCTGTGGGGATGGAGGACTGCAAACACTTCATCATCTCTCTGGGTTATTAATCCTGCAACAGGCAGATGACAATTTAAATATCAACATAAATTAATTCCCCCACTCCTGATTGTTCTAGCTGATACACTCAGCAGTGTCTGCTGCCCCTGCGATTTCAAGTGTGAAATGAAATGAGGAGCTCCCGCTGGGAAGTTTCAGCTGTCAATTCTGCTTCAGAATGGGGTGGACTGTGCATTGAAATAAAACCAATTTCCTGTGAATGGCTGTGTCTTTCAAGGGCGGCTGGTGCTATCCCACTGTTGGCAAGGTTGGGTGAAGACGCGGATGTGAAATTGTGGAGCCTCACCTTCTGTTGTTCATGGTGGGATCCATTTCTACATAAGGGTTGCTGGATCAGGTGCTGTGTGTCCTCCTGTTCTTTAGTCATGTTTTTCAACCAGTGAGTGAGGTCATCAATAAATTTTGGCTGAGGCCACTTGAGGAAGCAGGATGTTGCTCTAGATAGGCTTTTGGTCCGATCTTGCTTGGATCTTAATTATCGGCATGCTGATGACGCTCAGCTCTTGTGTTCGTCTGATTTGAGTGTGTCAGGGGATGCCCCAAGTTTCTGGAGTTAGTCAGGGGTTGGGTGAGAGCTAATAAATGGAAGCTCCACCCAGGCAAGGTGGAGGTGCTGCTGGTGGGTGCCTCAGCTGGCCAGGAAGGAAGTATTCATCCTGTGACTGGTGGCGTTGCACTCATGGAGGGACAAGTTCAAAGCCTGCAGTTAGATCCAGCCTTGACTGATTGCATTTATATCCCACTTTTCCTTCAATGAGCTCAAGGTGATGTTCCCCTCCTCCCTGCTTTATCCCCACGAAACCCTGTGGGGTAGATCAGGCTGCAAGTGAGTGACAGGCCTAGGGTCACCCAGGGAGCTTAATGGCTGAGTGGGGATTTGAACCCTGGACTCCCAAGTCCAACACTGATCACTACACCGCACTGGCTCTCTTTGATTGTGTATAGAACAGTGATGCCTGTGGCATGAAGCACCTTTTAACCAACCTTGGTGCAATGGTTGCAACATTTCTTGGAAAGAGATGGACTTGGTAACATGGTTCCGCTTTTCAAGATTACTTGGAAACTGGAGCTAGTTTGGAGTATCACGGCCAGGTTATTGATGGGAACCTGCTTATGTCTCCCATAATTTCTGACAATTGGCCATTGTGCCTGGGATTGATAGAGTTGGGGTTCAGCAACATCTGGAGAGCCACAGGTTCCCCATCCCTGATCCAAATGTCCTGTGCCCAGGACAATGACTTCTGTCATATGAACCTGTCCGTTTACAGAGATCATTGTCCAAACATCAGTCAAGGCTCCTTGTGCCCCTCCCCGTCAGAGATTTTTAGAATAGGGTATTTCCTGTAATGACAGCTTGATTCTGAAACACGATTTCCAAGAGAACTCACATGGCACCCATCCTGTGACTGTTGAGGAGCCAGCTTATGGTTAAAATTAGCATTATGGTCTTCCGTAGTTTGAGTTTTGTTCCGCTGCCCCTTCCTTGGACTCTGTTGTTTTTCTAATTGTTGTTGCATTGAATTATTTAATGGGTGCTTATTGTAATCGGCTCTATTTGGAAGTGGGGGTTAAAAGTAAATTTCATGTTTTGAAAATTAAAAATGGGCATTTGTTGAACCTTTTCCCCAAGCACTTTTGCAACTAATCTATGTGGTTTCCTCCCCAGGCTTTTTGCAAGGGAAGACAGTAAGCATATTGTGCAAATAGTCGGGCTGCGTGAGGTCCAAGTGAACACTGTCAGCCTGCTACTAGAGGTACCGTATTTTTCGCTCTATAATACGCACCCGACCATAACACGCACGTAGTTTTTAGAGGAGGAAAACAAGAAAAAAAATATTCTAAACGAAACAGTGGATATATGATTTTTGTGGTTCATTCTGTGGCCACAGACATGTGATCTGACAGTGAGTTTGGAGTAGCCCAATGCAAAAATCCTGAGGATCCATGTGGATCCATGCTTTGTAACCACGTTTTTGCACCACTGTGGCCCCAGGAAACAGTGGGTGCGTGATTTTTTTGGTGCAAGATGTAGCCATGGACATGCTATGTGATCTGATGGTGAATTTGAGGTGACCCAGTGCAAAAATCCTGAGGATCCATGTGGATCCGTGCTTTGTAACCACGTTTTAAGTGGGGAGGGAAGGAAAAGCACTCAAGGGACAAGGAGCACGCGTGGGGTGGGTGGAGAAGGATGCTGCTAATAATGAAGAAGAGGGGTTTAAGGGGAGAAGGCTCCTCTCCTCTCCCCTCCCACTTTGCTCCTTTAAAGAAGCAGGCTCTCTGTCCCTCTCTCCTCCCCACTCAGCGGCTCTTCTCCCGCTTTGCTGTTTCAAAGCGAGCCACAGAGGAGGGAAGGAAGGGGAACCATGGATCCTCTGCTCACGACTGCAGCAGATCCTCACCACCACCCGTAGGCATTCGCTCCATAACACGCACAGACATTTCCCCTTACTTTCTAGGAGGAAAAAAGTGAGTGTTATGGTGCAAAAAATACGGTAATTCTGACCACCCAGACGTACACATTTTATTAAGCTTTGAGGGTGCAGGTACCATGGAAATACCACTGTGCCCCACGTAATGGTCATTAGATGTTTCAGGATGTGTACTGAGTGCATGTGGCCAATTGTTCTCATTAAGCGTTTTCTTAAGGAAGATACTGGACATGCCTGGGCTCTCATTAGATTATTTCTTCTCTCTCCCCTCATTAGATTCTTAAGACTCATGGTTTTCTTAAAAACGGATTTCCCTTGAAAAACATACGGCGTACTAGAAGGAACCAAAACAAAAGTTAAATATGATTTAGATAGGCCTCATCACCTCTGAGCCCAGTTAATGACGTTAAAGAATTTCTTTCCCTGCTTTGGGGTTAAGAGTTCTGAGAATTTTATTTACTTACTTGGGCCATCCTGTTCTGCAGTGCCTCCCATCCTGCCTTGAACTTACAACAAGCCGTTTTCATTTCTGAGCAACTTCCACAACTGGTTCTTTCAGCTTTCAAACAGTGCAGTTGTTCTCTCCTTCCTCCCACCCCCCAATATTTTTGTGCTGATAGGAGCTTCAAAGTACTTTGTGCACTGCAATAGATGTAGAAATGATATTGCAAAATTTTAACACTGAGGGTCTCAGCCCTGGCACCAATTCCTTCTTTGGTTCTATTGACCAGAAATTGAAATTGCTGTGCATCCCCCTCCCCCCGCCTGCCCAGCTGTTTTGTTTAGTCATGTCCGATTCTTCGTGACCCCCTGGACCAGAGCACGCCAGGCACTCCTGTCTTCCACTGGCTCCCGCAGTTTGGTCAAACTCATGTTCGTAGCTTCGAGAACTTTGTCAAACCATCTGGTCCTCTGTCTTCCTCTTCTCCTTGTGCCCTCCATCTTTCCCAACATCAGGGTCTTTCCCAAGGAATCTTCTCTTCTCATGAGGTGGCCAAAGTATTGGAGCCTCGGCTTCAGGATCTGTCCTGCCAGTGAGCACTCAGGGCTGATTTCCTTCAGAATGGAGAGGTTGGATCTTCTTGCAGTCCATGGGACTCTCAAGAGTCTCCTCCAGCACCATAATTCAAAAGCATCCATTCTTCGGAGATCAGCCTTCTTTATGGTCCAGCTCTCACTTCCATACATCACTACTGGGAAAACCATAGCTTTAATTATACGGACCTTTGTTGGCAAGGTGATGTCTCTGCTTTTTAAGATGCTGTCTAGGTTTGTCATTGCTTTTCTCCCAAAAAGCAGGCGTCTTTTAATTTCATGACTGCTGTCACCATCTGCAGTGATCATGGAGCCCAAGAAAGTAAAATCTCTCACTGCCTCCATTTCTTCCCCTTCTATTTGCCAGGAGGTGATGGGCTCAGTGGCCCAGCTGTTTACTTTGGCAGTATTTTCTTTGCTGTTGGCTATGGAGACAGATGAGCAAGCTGGCCTTTCTTAGTGCACTGAACTGATTGTGTGTCTCTTCACTTTCTGGCTCACTAAATTCTTTGGCATGCTTGGAATGTATAGTTTCGGGTAGGGGGGTGAGAAGAGAAACTGTCCAGCTTATGTCCAGCCTTAACGAAATACATTTTGCTTTGCTCATTTCCAGTGAGTGATTGTTGCACATGGGTAGGATTTCCAATGAGTTTTTCAGATAGTGATAAATGGGCCCTATGAAAGGACCTTGTGGCAGAGATGAGGACTCCACAAGTTGCTGGGCTTAAATATCTGCCTCCTGGTTTTGTGGCAATGCTGGTGATGATGGAAGGAAATATTTAGGGGGGTGAATTACCTGCCAGCAAACTGCCATCAGACATTTAAGTTGCAGGGACATTGAATTTCCTAGTTCTCTTTTTTAAAGTAATTTTTATTGGGCTTTTTAATATAAAGGTAAAAACATAAAACACTAGATGAAACAACTCAAATATGGAATAACAAAACAAAACAACAAAACAAAGAAGAGTAAGAATCAAACAGATAATAAGCAAAATAAAGTAATTTACAAAAGATGGCATAAGTAGATGTTCCTACAGTAGAAAAAGACAAATTAATATAATGTGAAGGCTATAAAGTTCCCCAATGCCCAATGATGCTGGAGTTTTGCCTCCCTCTAAATGAGTGGCATGGTCTCCCTTGAGTCATCTGGGGCTGGTTGGACTGTACAGTGGTACCTCGGGTTACAGATGCTTCAGGTTACAGACTCCGCTAACCCAGAAATAGTACCTCGGGTTAAGAACTTTGCTTCAGGATGAGAACAGAAATCGCGCAGTGGCGGCAGTGGGAGGCCCCATTAGTTAAAGTGGTGCCTCAGGTTAAGAACAGTTTCAAGTTGAGAACGGACCTACAGAACGAATTCAGTTCTTAACCCGAGGTGCCACTGTACTAGTACATATGCAGTTTCACTGTGGGGTTTATGTGGGGAGTCCTAGTCTTAGTTCTGCTCCTCCTTCATTCCAGGTAATTCTGAAAGGAGGAAAAGAGCGCAGTACCGGGGCAACTGGAGTCAACTCGGATTCCTCCCGTTCCCATGCCATTATCCAGATTCAGATTAAGGACCCAGCAAACAGAGTGTTTGGAAGGTGAGTGGTAAAGAGCTGGAAGTGTTCCATTCTGCCTCCAAGACCTTGCAATGAGTCTTGCAGGCCTCTTCTCAGAATGCAGCTACCATGTGGAGAGTGTATGTACTCTGCTCATAGAAAATTCCTGGTGAAGAGCTTTTTAAAAAATGTACACTTAACCCCTCCAGTGTACTTGCATCACTTAAGGTGGTTTACAACAAGAATGAAAATCCCATAAAAGAAATAAAACAACATAAACGTTCTGAGGTGAGGGTCTACTTCTAAGCCTAGCAAGACAATTTCCTTGTCGAAGTAGGAAAGTTTTAACCAGCCGGCCAAAAAAAAAAGGAACAACAAGGGAGCAGAATGCAGATCGGTGGGCAAGGTATTCCATCATTTAAGTTCAGCCATCAGGAAGACCTCTGTTCTCCTGAGTAGTCACCCCCCCCCCCCAGCTACAGATGGAACATGGAAAAGGTTTGGTCCCATACCGTAGAGCCTGCTGACTGCCGGAGGTAAGCCACTTAGGGCTTACCATTCTTATGTTGACTGGTTGGGGATGGAAATGGCTCAGGTAGTCTGATGGAATGGCTGTCACTAAGTGACAATAGGAGGGAGGCCCAAAGGCAGCAGCAGTGAAGGTGGAAAAGCTGGCTTAAATGGCTTCGAGCAAGCCCGTCTCTAGGTGTTGAGGATAAAACCTCACTCTGGACCTGCTGGAAGAAGCACAAAATTTTTCGCTCCATAAGACGCGCCTAGGTTTTAGAGGGGGAATGCAAGGGGGAAAAAATCCCAGGCTCTGCTCAGCGCTCCGTTTCATGAGCCGCGTGGAGCATGTGTGCGGCTCTTGGGGGCTTTTCCCCGAGGAGGGAGAAGGGGAGTCTGTCAGTCCCTTCCACCACCACCCAGAAAAGCTCCCAAGAGCCGCGCTCCCTCTAAAGAGCTGCATGAAGGGACTGACGGGCTGCCCTTCTCCCTCCTCAGGGAAAAGCCCCCAAGAGCCACACACACACACTCAGGGAGCGCTGAGCAGAGCCTCCCGCCTGCATTCGCTCCATAAGAGACACACACACATTTCCCCTTACTTTTCAGGAGGGAAAAGGTGCGTTTTATGGAGCGAAAAATACGGTAATTAATTAAAAGATGGATAAGGTTGTGCTAAAATGATTTTGGTTTTCCAGGATCTCCTTCATTGACCTGGCTGGCAGCGAGAGAGCTGCGGATGCCAGGGACTCTGACCGGCAGACGAAAATGGAAGGTGCAGAAATAAATCAAAGTCTTCTGGCTGTAAGTTGCTGTGAATTGTGCTTTTTCTGAGATTATTTGAATACAGTTTGCAATACAGTTCCTAATATTTGACAGTGATTTTTTAGAAGATGGAATTTTCTCTGGGATGAGAACTCTGCGCAGGGCTGCTTGTGTTTAATAGAGTACCAGATCTGGATGCTGGTGCAGGAATAAGGGACGATTAAGATTGAGCCACAGCGGGCCCTCACTAACTTCACATCCGGTTTTCGGCTTGCAAAAATCCTCCACCGTGGACATAAAGTAGTGATGCTCTTTGCTTCTGCTGGGTACTTTCTCTCTCCCTTTTTTATAAGACAGGTGGTGCCAGAATGAGGACAGAATGCATTGCCCTAACGTTGATTTGGCTTCAGAATGTGTTATCACTTTACCAAATCTCATTGGCTGCATTGCATAGTCAAAAGGACCAATCCTGAACCGTCTAAGAAGACTCAGAACCTGATTATGAACCGGGTCTTGCCCTAGAAGCTGCAAATAAACCTGCTGAAAGAGGAGGTGGGTGGGGGGAACCTTTGCCTCGGAGAGTCACTGTCAGTGAGACCAAACTAGGCTAGATGAAGCAGTGGCCTCATTCCAACAGAGGTCTATAGTCTATAGAGAGAGCAGAAATCCTGAAATGCTGTATTCGTGGGCTTTTTTGTGCCAAGGAAAGACTCTCTAGGCATGTAACACGGAAAAAGGAAGTTTGCAACCTTCCTTCTTACCCTTGGTTTTTAGGGGCAATGGGCGTATAACATAAGCTGCCCCCCCCAAAAAAAACCACCGGGGAAAGCAAGAGATGGTTGCTCCATGGTCCCAAGCACTGGTGACTAACCTAAAGATTGCTACTCTGATGCCTGCTCCAGGCAATGCAATCTTGAGTAGAGCCAGGGAGGAACCGACAATATCCCTCTGCTTGCAAAGGCCCATCCAATACAGTGGTACCTCTGGATGCGAACAGGATCCGTTCCAGAGCCCCGTCCGCATCCTGAGTAGAACGTAACACGTGTCTGTGCGTGTGGCGTTTCGCCGCTTCCGCGCATGCATGAGATGTCATTTTGAGTGTCTGCACATGCGTGAGCGCGAAACCCGGGAGTAACGTGCTCCGTTACTTCCGGGTCGCCGCGGAGCGTAATCTGAAAATGCTCAACCTGAAGCATATTTAACCCGAGGTATGACTGTACTTTGAGAGCCTCTGCTATAGAGCAAAGTGTGGTCTTGTGAAAAAACAACCCTGGGTGCTGGCATTTTTATACTCGCTCACTGTGTGAGGCCACCTGTTGTTGTCTTTCTCTAGCTGAAAGAGTGCATCCGCGCCCTGGATCAGGAACATGCTCACACTCCCTTCAGGCAAAGCAAGCTCACTCAGGTAAGGCCCAGGTCAACACCAGAACACTTTCCCCAAAGGCTGCTTTAAACGAGCGTTACTTCAGGGTTTGCCGATGGGAAGAAAAGCAACGTTAACGAATGGGTTCAAGTTACAGGAAAACAGCACCATTCTGTGCTCTAAACTTGCTTTGTTTTTAAGCTCTCAAATGGCTTTTTCCTCCTCAGTGAGCTCTGGGAATTGTAGTTTTGTGAGGATGCTGTACATTCCCTGACAGAATCTCAGATCCCCACAGTTGCAAAATACAATATGGTTTCCTTGGATATCTGGAATAAATTCCATCTAAACTGTTTTCCCAAGAAAGTTTGGACTTCCATGGCGGGAGGAAACCTTGGATTGGCTGGCTTGCATCCCAGGCATCCTGTTGAGGTCAGGAGTAGTGTACATATCAGGCTAAGACTCAGGTGCCCTTCATGGCACGTTCTCTCAGCCTAGCCAACCTCCCAGGGTTGCTGTGAGAATAATATGGGAAAGGGAGATAAATGTACGCTACCTTGAGGTCCTTGGAGGAAGGGTGGGATGTAAGCATATAAACTTTTGAAAAGCAGTTACCATTGTTTATTTAGTTCCGTTTTATTTAGTTCAGAGTGGGTAACAACAATCTTTGAAAATGTGTTTGGGCTAAAGCGCTTTAAGATGTGCCTTCCGTCCCTCTCCCTTCAAGGTCCTGAAGGATTCTTTTGTTGGCAATTCCAAGACCTGCATGATAGCCAATGTCTCCCCCAGCCACATTGCGACTGAGCACACCTTAAACACCTTGCGCTATGCAGACAGGTAAGTGGTGGCACTGAACCAAAATGGACTCACTGCAATCACTCCTGGGCCCTGTGAGATTCCAAATTGTGCAGTTGTGAGGCAAATACTACCTTTTGTTGCCTAGCTTCACTTATAAGGTGATGTGTTGCTGGTTCCTATCTTTAACTGTCACTTCTTGTCAAGCGTGGGTTGAAGATTGAGCTCTTCCGTCCCTCCAGTTCCAAGGAATGAGCTGCTGGCCTTACCATCAATCCAGGGTTTAAACTGAGGAGCAGCCTTGGTTCATGATCTGAGCTACGCTGGCAGCTTCTTTTCTTTATGGGAAACAAGACGAATGGCACATTCCATCGGGAACTTTTTACACTGCAAGCTTCACTGAAATTACCAAGAATCGCACAGTGATAAAGACTCCTGTAAAGCTGGGCTGCCATCCAGAAACATAAACAAAAATGCAGCTCAGATATTTATTGGTCTCTTGAACTTGTTTTAGATGCTAGAATCTATATTTAGCTAGTGGATCAAAATGACTGGTGGAGTGAATATTTCTAGCCAAATTAACTTGCTTAACTGTGGCTTGGTCCATTGCAAGAAGCAAGTGAAAAGACATTTCTTGAGATTTTAACAGATAGTTATAAATGTATATGCATTTGTTTAAATTTGCACCCCACCATTCCTCCCAGCTATAACTTATTAGAAATCTTCCAGAGTTCCTACTTGAATGGCACTATTCTATTGGGGATGCTTGTCTAGGTCTACGTCCTGCTCTCCCCTCCCCCCCAAGACTGGCAATGGGTGTCAGCGAGGGCAAAGCTGAAGAATCCTATCTTGACAAAAGACAGTGTGCTGGTTGCTATACAAAGAAACACAAATCCAACTTAATGGTGTAACGTTAGAAAATGTCAACCACTTTACCTACCTGGGCAGTTATATTTCCACAACGGCTGACATTGATCCAAAATCCAGCATCGCCTGAGCTCTGCTAGTGCAGCTTTCTCCCGATTGAAGTGCAGAGTGTTTGAGGACGGGGACATTCGCAGGGAAACCAAAATGCTTGTTTACAAAGCTATTGTACTACCAACCTTACGATATGCTAGTGAAACATGGACCACTTATAAAGGCCATCTTTAACTCCTTGAAAGATTCCATCAACAGTGTCTCTGAAAAATTTTACACATCATTTGGGAAGACGGGCGAACAAATGTCAGTGTACTGGAAGAAGCAAAGATCACCAGTGTTGAAGCAATGATTCTTCAACATCAGCTTTGTTGGACAGATCATGTTGTTTGGATGCCTGATTATTGTCTTCCAAAGCAACTACTCTATTCCCAACTTAAGAATAGAAAGTGAAATACCAGTGGACAACAAAATAAGTTTAAAGATGTTCCCAAGGCAAATCTAAAAAAATGTAACATAAACACTGATAATTGGGAAACACTGGCCTGTGAGCGCTCCAACTGGAGAACAGCCTTTACCAAAGGTGTTGTGGACTTTGAAGAAGCACGAACTCAGGATGAAAAGGAGGAACGTGCTAAGAGGAAGGCATGTTTGGCAAACCCTCACTGTGATCACTGGCCTCCACAGTCACTTACGGACTCACTGTTTAGACTGTTTTCATGGAAAACCATCTTACTCGGCTACGAGTGATCACCAAAGAAAGAAGACAACCCCCCCCCCCAAAAAAAATGAAGTGATACAATCTGTAGCAAGGGGCTGGTTTACATGAGGTGCAGTCAGCAGTGGGGATCTAGTGGCAGTAGAATTGGGTGAATTCAGGAAAAGCTTTGCTGCAGCTTAGATCTTGAAGAATTTTAAAGAGAAGAGTTGGTTGGTGAATTAAGAGGGCTTTGGAACACATAGCAAAAACTGGGAACTGGAACCTGGGAAGGAAGCAAAAGGACCCAAAGAGAGGCAATATTCAGGGCAAGTGAAGAGTTGGGAACAGAGGGAAGCAGTGTTTATTTTTTAAAACAACTTCACCACACACCCAGATTCCTATTTTCCCAAAGCATATGCAGATTCTCCCTTATATAACTTTTGACAGGAGCGAGGTGGAAAGTGCCTAGCGAGTCAGTCTTGTTACCTCCTCTCTGCATCTGTGCCCCAACCAAAGACAACATCTCCATTTACCCTGCAAGCCCCAATGTGTAGGAGTCCAATTAGGGGTGACTTTACCTCACCCCAAAACCTATGGAAATCCTCTCCTATGTGCTTTTGACCTGCTCTAGCAGAGGGCCTGGACCAGTATAGATTAAGATTGCTGTTTCTGCTCAGCCTCAGATCTTACAAGATCTGAAGACCTGAAATGGACACAAATGAAGGGAATAAAGCTTGCATCAATATCCTCAAGCACAACTGCTAACTTATCTCTCATTTCTGTCCTGTCCCCCTGACTTGCCACCAAAGAGACCCTCTCCCACTGACTAGACCCCCCAGCCCCTGGCAAAGTATCCCCCCTTCTACCCCATATCGGGTCCCACTACTCTTTCTCTGTCCTGTGAAGAGCTCCCTAAGAAAGAAACTCGGAAGATGTGTTTCATAAGCGGATGAAGAAATCGGGCAGAAACTAAATAAGGGCATTTGGGTTCCACCTTTGTGTATCTTGATCTGAAAGATTTGTGGAAATCCCTCCTGCCAATGTGGAGCCATTGGTTCTGATGGAACTGCAGCAGGATAAGTATTCCTTAAAACTGCCCACAGAAAGAGCTCATCTGGTACTGTGGCTAATGGGCTCCACTACAAATTGGGGAACCTCCAGTTCAGAACTGAACAAGTGGCTGTGTTGAGAGGGCTGTGATCTTTATTGCATGGTTGCTGTAAGGCCTGCAAGGAGATAATGTATCGGAAGGGCCCTGAACATTTGTAAATACTAGAGACACTCTAGGCGTTATGTGGTAATAAAATCTGGGCTTGAAAGCCTTTCTTTCCCTAATGTCCATCTTTTCATTCCTAGGGTGAAAGAGTTGAAGAGAGGGATGAAATTTTGTACACCTGTTGCACAGCGACGGCGAACGCCAGGCAGCGTATCTCCCAAACGCATTCAGAGTTCTCTTTGCGTGCAAGGCGGGGAAAAGAGCTCTCCTAAGAAAGTGAAGCTGGGGTTGCAGCAGCCCCCAACACCTACAGCTTCCAAGGCGAAGGCTTCACCTTTGGGGTTTCACCCGCTGCACCCTCCTTTCTCTTCCACCCCGAAAGGACAGGCCCGCAAAGGTCATTTTGGTGCCCTGTGGCTCGGCCGCACCAGCCCCGTTAAAGGCGTTCCGAGGGCAGGACCAGCAGCCAAAAAGACAACGGAAGACTCACTGCTGCATCCTGGGAACAGCCTCGTTGGGAAGGACTTTGGGTCCAGGAGAGAAAGCGGCCAAGCAGACAGACCTCGAGCCAAGGGCCTGAAAGCCCAACCTGTGCAGAAACAGCTCATTTCCAGAGCTGATTTTTCCCTTGCTGACACGGACCAACCATCCTTCCGCACGGAGGACGGTGGGAGAGTGTTTGCAGAGCAGTGCACTGCAGCATGGACACGGCTCCCGCCCCACCAGAAAGACCGGGAGCAGCACCTCCGCCTTTACCACCAGCAGTTCCAGCAGCCTCCTATTCTGCAGCAGAAGCTGAACTACCAACCCCTGGAGAAGTTCTTGGCCCAGTACATGCCTCAGGAGATCCGGGTGAAGCAGGAGCCCCCTTGCCAGGCTCTGGCATCTCCTCCCCAGTGCCGTGACGAGACGATGCAGCTGGAGGACCTGGAGGACAGCGACTTCAGCGAGGATTCCTTCTCTGTCGGTCCCAGCCGGAGGAAGCCAGAAGCAGAAGCCGGAAAGGAATGCAGCCAGGGGGGTTCGTTTTTCCTTCATCAGAGAGAATGCGCTGAAGGGCAGGAAGTCCAGGGCGGGCAAGACCTGCTTTTCAAACCGTGCGAGCTTGAGAGTAAAGGCACAGCCTTGTCGGGGGCGGAGGAGGCCTGCATGAGCTGCGAGGAAGGCAACAGCAGTCTGCTGGACTGGAGCACAGAGGACACCTCGGCAGGCAATTCTCCAAAGAATGACGTGCCAGAGAAGCCTTACTGCTCGCAAGACAACACTGTGTGCGACAGGCTAAGCACCGAAGAATCGCTTCTGGGGCAAAAAGAGCTCAGGTGCACAGATCTACCTCTAAGCTGCCCTGACGAACAATTCCCTGGGCCAGAAAAGGCAATGCAAAGCCCACCTTTGGCCCATACCTTGGGATCCCCAAGCTGTGATGTAGGCGGCTTGATGGAAGACTCTTTCAAAGGGAAAGACGGTCCTTTTTCAGGAACCACAGGAAAACAGCATCTCCAAACAGGAACAGGCCTTTCTGGGACTCTGGATTTTTCAGTGGATGTTGCTGCTAGAGAGATGACCCCTTTGGCTGTAACCCTTCTCAACGCTTTGACAACACGCAGTCCAGAAGACAACCCTTCCCACCAGCAGCAAGGAAAGGCTCCACAGGAGGAGGAGATGGTCGAAAAGAAACCCTTTGGCCCCAGAAAGAGACTGGATGAGGGCACCAGGCACCCTCATGGGGAAAAAGCATCCCCTGCGCCCAGGCTATATGAAACAGGTAATTGGAGGAGAAATGTTGGCTTGGTGCTTTCGCCGCAAGCCAAGACTGAGTGGCTTTCGCAGCCTTGTCAGAGCCCAAAGGTTTCTTCTCCCTTGGGCTTGAGTGAACTGTATGGTTGTATTTGTGGATACTCGCCCAGAGATGGAGGCCTGGTGGATCTCCTCTCCCCACACAGAGACAGCGGGGGCACCCTGCTCCTTAGTAACCTGCAGGTCAGTGAGTATGTGACCAGCCCACAGTATGATGCAGACACCGAAGCAACCATGATTGCCTCGTTGAGCTGTTCAGGGCAATTCAGCCTGGGGGAAGAGGATGGCTCCAAGTCCATGACACAGCTCAAACATACCGATACAGGGAAGAAAACCTCCATTTCAAAGGCACTCTCCATCTCTAATGATTTAGGGAAGAAGGAATTCGCTGGGGAGAGCATCACACCGCAGCCCAGCTTGGCATTTGGGAAACTGGAACTTGGCCATTTGCAGGAAGCATTCAAATTGACGTTCAGCAGTGACGAAATGGGGCTTCTTAAGAACGACTTTTCTCAGAATGTGTTTATGCACACACCTTCAGACGATGCAGAACAGGATTCAGGGGTTGTCTCCAAGGAGGTGAACACCAGGTCTTCCAAGAACACATTGAATTCTTCTAGCCCACAGGATTTATCTCCAAGCTCACTCCAGTATAAGGAAGCTTTAGGAAGGTGAGTTTTCTGGATTCTATCCCCCACCCCACTCCCCATTTACAATGGTTGGCAGCTGGTAGAAAAACATCTTAGCCACTGGGTAGATCAGAGGGCTACGTCCTTTGCAGAGAGCAAAACCCACGGCCATTTCTGTAGCAACAACCCCGTGTTTCTAGTGCAACAACTATGAAAATATGAGTGAGCTGTGGAGAAGTTCCCACTTCAAACCTTGCAGGCAGCATTAGGCAAACCATGGTCTCTCAACCTGTCATTTGCAGTATAGGGACAATTAGACTCTGGGTGGCTGTCAGAATTACTGAGAATGGGAGTGATGTGCACTGAATGCTCAAACACTAAATAAAGGCTACATACTGTCTATCCTCAGCTTTCCCCTTTTCCAGAAAAAGGTTTGTCAGGATGGCTCCAGAATGGGCCTGGCGAGCTGGTTTAGCTTTCGCAGGCCAAATCTGAGAGTTGACAGTTGCAGCGAGTCAACACTGAGGATTTTATTACCAGGGTTTTTATTTTTAATTGTGCCCAATAGGCAGTTTGTGCTCCAAATCCATCAGGAACAGCTGGATGAAATGGCAGCCCTACGTTTCCAGGAAGAGGGCTTGATCAGTAAGATGTCAGAGCTGGTGAGTCGTGTTTGAATATTCTTTAAAGTGCCCCCCCCCCCAGCCGTGCTTATTTCTCCGTGGATCATCTCTTGTTGTTTGGAGATGCAGGCGCTGCATACTGTGTGCCGTCCGCTGGGGTTGTGAAGGTGAGCCCCTTCAGCAAACACTGAAAAATACAGGGCAAGCAACTTGCAACTCTGAGTCTAAAAAAACCCCTTCACTTGTAGAGTTCATGATCTTTAACACACCCATCCTTATTCCTTACTGGCTTCCGCTTTCCCTCTGCTAGGATTTTGAGGACTTTGTGGCGCAGCTAGATGAAATCCTGGCGCTGAAATCCAAATGCATCCAAAGATTGCGAAGCCAGCTGCAGCCTATTCTAGCTGCTCCTGCAAGTGGGACGGCGCCAGACGACTTCCCTATGAAATAGCAGCATGGGTGAGGACTGTGCTGAGGCATTTGACCTTCAGCGACCAGCAGCTCAAGACAGTGAGGACTTCCAAAAGTTTGGGTCTTCTATGTGGCATGTGCTTGAAGACTTAAGGCTTAACTTTAGCAGCATAAACTCAGCGGAAGTCCAGATTGTGTGCTCTGCCATTCATCTAAATACTTGACCACTGTGGCAAGACTTTGAGAAGTGGATAAAGTGATCCTTTTCTCCTGCCATCACTCAGGCAACTTTACATTTATGGCAGTTTTGCGTACTGACAAAAAACAATAGAAAACCCAGCCAGATGGGCAATCAGAACTAGTCCTGTTCTCAGGCAGTGTAGCCTTTGAAAAAGAGGTACTAGTTACTACCAAAGCCCAATATGGCTAGGCTGCTTTGGCAGCTAAGTATCAAGAGAGCCGGTGGACCTGCTTATCAGCATTACAGATCAGAGACACAGAGTTCACATTCTTGTAGTTATCCCTCTCTTCTCCCCTCAGCCATATTTACCAAGCATTCTACACTTGTGCCTTGGCGATCTGCTCATCAGGTGCTTCCACACTAACTAAAATGGTTTATTTTCAGATTTGCCCTTCCTTTTTAAAATTGCATTTTATTTTCAGGATTCACTTTCTTTTACGGTTGTCTTTTTTGACTGTAAGCTTTAAAACTGTTTTTGATGTTGTATTTTATATTGTTGTGACCTATTCTGGGACCTTAGTGTGAAGGGCAGGCACTAAATTAAATAACAACAGCTGATTTCAGTCAAGCCTGGGTGGGCATCACTTTGCTCCACACATGACCTTCAGGAGCTTTGTGAAGATGGGTTAGAAGAAGCAAGCGTCAGACTGCAAGTGGGAAGGCAGGGTGACATGGTGCCTGAAGCCTTTGCATGACTGTCGTAAACATAATGTGCCTAACAGCTCTGTGAAATTGGTGCTCTCTTGTCTTGCTAGGCAGGATTTCTAAGCAGGAACTTTTGACAGAACCAAGCCACTTTTATCAAGCCGTCAACACTAGTCTGAACGAACAGAACTCAATCCAACTTGTACAAAAATAGGTGAATACTTGCTTTATGGCAGCAGCCCCAAAGAGGATGCAAGCATTATGGACAATAGCTTTGCAGCATACTAGTCCATCTTGTGAATGAGGCTTTTCCAAGATGGTGGAGAGATGGTGAGGATTCACAGAAAGTGATAACTGGAAGTTTTGAAACCCCCAACAAGAGCATAGGGCAGCAAAGGCAGTATCCTTTAAAACCTTGTCCTTCTTGGAGAACACAGTGCTGCACATCACGATAGCTGCTCTTAATTTGTTTCTTTCCATGCGTCAGGGAGACAGCATAGTCAGGAGTTGAGATTTACTCTGTCAAGCCCATCGCTTATGAAAGATGGGCTTTGTATCCATAACAGGGTTGTTCTACCCCAAGGTTCATTGAAGTTGGAAGCTTAGCAGTCAGGCAGCAATATTTTCCACTTTTGTGGTGCCTCCAGACTACATGCGTACCCTTATTTCACAAGAATAGCATCAGCATTCACATGCCGATAGATGCCACAACCTCATCTCGCCCCGTTCTGGCTTGACCTTTGTGACTTCAACACAACAGTTAAGGGGTCACAGCACTGTCCTTACAGCAACGTTGGTCATTTCCTTTCCCACATAGCAAGCACCCACTAACCAAGTCACATTCAGAGCAGCAAAAGCAGCTCTTTGACTGACCTTTCCCACTGCTAAAGGAAATCATGTGCACATTAAGTCCTGGTGCAGGTACGTTCCTTGGCAGGTATAAACCCAGCAGGGACACGGTTCCTGCTTTTCAGGTACAACTTAACCAATTAGTAAAATGGTCGAGAATCTAGCTGAGTGGCATTACACGAGAGCTGTGTACTACAATACATGGACGTGTTTCTAAGAGTTCTTTGTTTTAAGAGTCAGTAGGTTAAAGTGAATTCACTTAGAATGAATATTATGCATGTTGCTTTTATACTGAATTTTTAATTGAAGTAAAAAGATAATTGAGCAAAACTTGCACAGAAGTCTAAATTGTGTCAAGTTCAGTATTCTGATAAATGTAATTTGGTTTGAATGCAAAAGTAATTCACAGCACGGGAGAAGTGCTAAATAGTGCTGCTCAGAAACAAACACTGATGTGCAACAGGATCAGTAGCTGCTTTTGGCTGCAGATATGAGAGGCTGACAACATCCTGATCGCAACTCAAGTAAATTGTCCAGCAGCAGAGGTCTCCCTCAAGGGAGGAAATGGTAGAAAGGCTTTTCTGCCAGTACACACAGTGCAGCAAATCACATTTCCCTGTGCTCTGACCATTGCAGCAGTTGGTGGCTGCAGGATCCACACATGACTCTTTAAGTTTACAGATGCAGACAGAGCACTTGATCAGCAGCAACTTGCTTTGGTTCTGCCGCCAAAACCTGCACGTCAAATTCTGTTGCAGCATTCTTCCTTCAGTGTCTCATTTAGTAATGAAGCGTCTCCTGTCAAAGCTGTTCGCTCCCTCCCTTGAAAAGCCAGAGCCAAGCTGCTGTCATTAGGAAAGCGATAGGTTTACATTATAACTCAGGTGTAAAAACATGGTCAGCCATAGGGCTCTGCTCCAGATTCATCCATCGAGCGCTTGTTTACAGTAAAAATTCAGACACACTATCAGGGCTTTACTATCAGATCTCACCACCTATACCTGGGGGTGGTAATTTATGCATGAGATACAGTTCCTTTTCTGTTCAAAGTGACTTGATACATCTAAAACCAATTCCAACATTCTAATCACAGAGTCACTGCTGTTTGGGTCACTGACAACACAGCATGTCCCCATATTGAATTATGAGCTCCACAGATAAATTCTACTATTGTTTCCATTATCCCTTATGGTATTGGAGATGGCAGCTTCTACCGAGATCAATGGCTCCTAACTGAACTCAAATCAGGTATTGAAAAACTTTGGTAGTGAGGTGTTGCCCCAGTTATGTGGGACAGGCCCCAAGATCCAGGTTGCTGAAAGTGTTTTCATACTGTACTTGCTGAAGTCTATGTAGTGACCTGCGGGGGGGGGGCAGAGAGAGATTACTGCAGGGATGTTCGCTGGAGAGTTGGAAACGTTTTTCCAAAGCTCAAACTCAAGACACAAGATGTTTTAGAGCTATCAGAGATTTATAACCATTAAAGATTCATTCCGTTTCTTTTCCCTACCGCTAAACCTCTAGAGCAGGAGACCAGCAGCCACATTTTAAGGTTTTATTAGTATCTCTTTCTGCAGAACCAAAATACTTAGCAAATTACTCCAAATATCAAGACTGCTTATATTTTTTTATGTATTTAGATCTTTTAACCATGTACAACATAATACACTATTGTACTATCAAAACCAAAAGTCTGATTTCTATTACTAGATGTTAATAGATTAATGATTACTATAGCAGTGTGGAAAAAAAGGAACCAATGCAGTGAATATTAAAAAGAAAGTGCTTGAAAGACAGACCTCCAATTTCACACTGTATTTATTTTAAACTAATGGAGTAGCTGAGTTCCCAGATGGGTCTCTGCTTAAATAATAATAATAATAAAACCTACCAGTCTGGGGAGGACAGTAGAGCCAAGAGGTTCAAGCCTCTTCCTCAGACTTCAGAAACCAGCCAGTGGGCAAGGAAGGGGTCCAGGGGGGGTTTCACAGCTTACCTGTTCTGAGAACTTATCTGTTCAAGCACACTGGCCGGAGCGTGTGGGCAGCCAGGGCCAAAACACCAGAAAAGGAAGCAGTGCAGCTTCTCTGTATGCATAGAGGCAGTTTCAGAACCAGTGTCACACTTAAATTACACGCTAACCTTCAACCAAAGCCTCCCCCCCTCCACCAAATCAAACCGAAATTCCATTGCACTAAAGGTGGACTTGTGTTAATCTTGACCAAGGGTCAAATGTTTTCAGTAGAAGCAGACGCACAAATGAAAGCAGCTTCAAGGAGCCAAAGCATTGTTCGTTTCAGAGCCAGGCTGAGTCCAGTGCAAGACGTGGGAGTGGGATGGGGAGAAATACAACTAGCCTGGTCTGACTATGTACAACTCCAGTCAAGATTCTCCGTGGCCGAGCCAAAAAAAGGAAACTTAGGAAAGGACACTTAAAACTTTAATCGAAGAACGTGGGCTGGGGTCTCTCCGCTGGGAATAGCACCCTGGAGCCCACGGAGCTGCTCCCCCAGCGCTCTCAGCATCTGGGAAAGGCAGGATCCTTGCAGTGTTGTCCTCCTTCCAATGCCTGCAGGGAGAGCCACATGATGGTGGCGGCAAAGGGTCTGGTGAGCAGGGCAATGTCTGTGCTCCGTCCCGCATTCTTCAACTGGCTCCTGCTCGGGTCATTAGATCTTCCAGTGCATTGTTCTGGTCATTGTTGTGTAATAATAAAACCTCTTTAATGTCTTTCAATTCAAATCCCATTTCTTTAAATTTACTCATTAGCTGGAGAAGTTCTGTTGTCTATGAAAAAGGGGGGAAAGGAAGAGGACATCTTTAAGAGCATGCTAGGAAGAGACCCCCATCTGGAAGGAAGATTACTTATATCCTACTGAGTGTCTCTGGATCAGTCTTCCATCATTAAAGAGTAGCCACGGAAAAGCACAGAGCCCCATGCAAGAACTTCCAAGACATGACATTTAGGAATTTGCATCCAAGCAATTAAAAGACACTTAAGAATACAATTACATTAAGTAAGAGCCAGACGGATCTCTTAAGTTAGACAGTTCTTAGCAACCTGGGCATTACACACCTAAATAAATTTATATGAAGCCAGTGGATACCATCTGAACCCAATGAAACCACTACTGGAGATGACCCAGTGATTGGAGGTAGCAAAGGGCTGGATGAGGGGGACAAACTGAAGCTGCATCCTAACAAGACCAAAGAACCCCTGGTGGGTGGTTCTCATATCCAAGAATTGGGGTGTGATGCCTGTTGATGGAGTCTTACTCCCTCATATGGAACAGAACTATGGTCTGGGGTAATAATAATAACAACAATAATAATAATTTATTTATACCCTGCCCATCTGGCTGGGTTTCCCCACCCACTCTGGGCGGCTTCCAAAAGAACGCTAAAATGCAATAACCTATTAAACATTAAAAGCTTCCCTAAACAGGGCTGCCTTCAAATGTCTTCTAAAAGTTTGGTAGCTATTTTTCTCTTTGACATCTGGGGGGGGGGGGGCGTTCCACAGGGCAGGTGCCACTACCGAGAAGGCCCTCTGCCTGGTTCCCTGTAACTTGGCTTCTTGCCAGAAGGCCCTCGGAGCTGGACCTCAGTGTCCAGGCAGAACGATGGAGTTGGAGACGCTCCTTCAGATATACTGGACCGAGGCCGTTTAGGGCTTTAAAGGTCAACACCAACACTTTGAATTGTGCTCAGAAACCTACTGGGAGCCAGTGTAGGTCTTTCAAGACCGGTGTTATATGGTCTCGGCGGCCGCCCCCAGTCACCAGTCTAGCTGCCGCATTCTGGATTAGTTGTAGTTTCCAGGTCGCTTTCAGATGTAGCCCCACATAGAGCGCATTGCAGTAGTCCAACTGGGAGATAACTAGAGCATGCACCACTCTGGCGAGACAGTCCGCGGGCAGGGAGGGTCTCAGCCTGTGTACCAGATGGAGCTGGCAGACAGCTGCCCTGGACACAGAATTGACCTGCGCCTCCATGGACAGCTGTGAGTCCAAAATGACTCTCAGGCTGCGCACCTGGTCCTTCAGGGACACAGTTACCCCATTCAGGACCAGGGAATCCCCCACACCCGCCCGCCCTCTGTCCCCCAAGAACAGTACTTCTGTCTTGTCAGGATTCAACTTCAATCTGTTGGCCGCCATCCATCCTCCAACCGCCTCCAGACACTCACACAGGACCTTCACTGGTTCGGATTTGAAAGAGGTAGGTCCAGCACTGTCACACTTAAGACCCAGGTGGTGAGAAGTGGTTATTCTCAGTTCCACCTAGAGCACAAGGTACATCTGTTTCTGAAATGGGGAACAGGATTTCTACTGTGGTGCTCCTTTCCTCAGATGTTGTCATGCAAGGCACCAGACCCTAGCTCCACCCTGAGCCTGGGATGAATCTGGCAGGGAGCAGATTACAATGAAAGCGTCACAAGTGCAAGACAACTGCTCCTGATATTCAGAATACAAGCCAGAGGATTTGACAGTCGCTACAGTCAAAGAGCAGCACCAGTAAGATTAGCAAGCCAAGCACACATGATTAAGCTGAATCACGGGTTCTACAGCACCACTGCGCATCCAGCAGCTGAAAACTCACCTTCTCCTCTGAACACTGATACATTTCAAGAGCAGCTTCTACAAGGAGTGGATCAAAGCCCTTCTCGCAGAGCTGCCCATGGACAAACAGGTAGTCAAGGACCTACAAGGAGGAACAGGACAGAAAGGAACTGAGGCAGTCGCTCCGCAAGCATGATCCCACTAACAAGCCTTTTCTAACAATTATCTGAAGCTTATTGGGGGTTTCTGTCACTGGTTCTTAGTGACAGGTTATCCACATGAAAGGCTGAAGAGGAGGGAGAAGCTACACAAACAAACCTGCTTGGGCCATGCAAAATCACACCTGCACTGATATTTTTTGAGTACAAGGAGATGAAGCTATACCAGGTCAGACCACTGCTCCATCTAGCCCAGGAGAATCTACTCTCGCTGACAGCAGCTCCCCAAGGATTTAGATAACAGTTTTTTGACCAATCTCTGGCACCCACGTTCCTTTGGCTTGAAATGCTAAACCTGGGACCTTCTACAAGCAAAACAAGAAATTTACCACTGAGTTATAATGCCCTCTCCCAGTCGCCACAATTCAGAGATTGTTTTAAGTTCAATTGGCTACAAGGAACACTTGTCACAGACATAATGAAAGCATAATGAAAGTTCTTGGGCCCAGTATTACCGAGATGTGTAGGATGCAAGGCTCTAAAACCCACATCCTTTCAGACATTGTAGAGCATCTACCATTCAAAACCCAAACTAAGGCCAAAGTTGGCTTTCATCCAGTCTCGCTTCCTTTTCCTGGCTTGCTTAAGCAGGGAAAAGGCTCCTCTTACCTGTTCTATGTTCTGGCCCTTCTTCTTCATTGCTTTCAGGACATCATCGTAGGAATAGCCCATGTTGACAACAGTTTCAACACACTGCCGCTCACTAGAGGAAAGGGCCTGCAGCACGTTGATATACGTGGAGCCGCCGGGCCGTTTTGCACAGCTGGTGGTATTGGGCACTTGAGACGTCAGGAAACTTTGGTGAGTTACCTAGTTGAACAAGAGGGAAACAAACCTCTTTCAGGAAGAGAGAGAAATTGGGATGCTGCAGTCTCAATGTAAGTCAGTGCAGAAGTCTTCCTATAAACCCTTAATAGCCATTGGACAATACAGTTGATACTTGGGTTGCGAATGTGATCCGTGCGGGAGGCACGTTTGCAACTCGCAGCGTTCGCAACCCACAGCGCCGCATCTGCGAACACGCAGGTTGCAATTCGGTGCTTCTGCGCAAAGCGTGATTTAGTGCTTCTGCACATGCGCCGAAACCCAGAAGTAACCTGTTACGGTACTTCCGGGTTTGGCACAGTGCGCAGCCCGAAAACGCACAACCTGAAGCGTCTGTAACCCAAGGTATGACTGTAATAGAATGTGATTGATCTGTGGTCAATCCCCTCCTCCTCTGTGGGCAAATAATAGCCAACAGCTGAAGAACAAGGTGGAGAGTTACAGGAGAGTTACTTTTGGGCTCCATGCACAGCTCCTCCAAGAACCACATGAGGTCCCTCCATGTCTAAAGCTAATCTTGGCCTGGCTAATAACTGGACAGGAAGCCACAGCAAGACTCATTACCTC
The DNA here is from genome assembly GCF_965112155.1 of Podarcis liolepis. Taxonomy (NCBI): domain Eukaryota; kingdom Metazoa; phylum Chordata; class Lepidosauria; order Squamata; family Lacertidae; genus Podarcis; species Podarcis liolepis. Next base: position 62,604,239 of record NC_139565.1, on the reverse strand, counting down.
AGAAAGGGGCAAGGCCAAGAAAGACAGCACCTCCCGGCAACATTTGATTTCATATCCTTGCCAAACCAGAATGACCAATGCATGGCAAGCAAGTCCCTGTTGGGGACTAGAACAGAATGATATATGCTGCTATAAAGGACAAAGCAACCTACCCCTTTTCCCCTACAGAAGCCTGTTGCATTTCCATGGAGGCCAGAGAAGGGAAACTCCTTTTTTTCCATGTCAAGCACAGAAGCGAAGCGAGTTGGCTTCGCTTGCTGCTATGGAATTCCTTGTGACCTGCCTCTAGCAGGCAAGTACTTGCATACAAGGCTGCTTTGTGTTAACTTTAAGACACAATCTAATTCCAAGTAGGGCTGTGCAATATTGGTTTTCAGTATCGCAATAAATCACCAGTTGAATATCGTGATACAGCGATATATCATGATATCTGGAATAAGGAAGGAACTACGCAGAGGCGAACAGGATAATGTCCTGTCAACTGCTGCTACTTAGGGATCTAAAATGGATAAATGATGATATCAATCACTACACAGTTTCATCAGCAGGCAAGCCAAAATGCATCCAAACAGGACTCGTGGTTTTGGGCTTGGATACCAAATTGTGTTATTCAGGACAATCCAAAGTACGGCGATGAGTCATAGTGAATACAAATAATCTGGGTCTGCCAGAAGGCCTGCTTGGCAGCAGAAGCGGTGGTGGCAGAAACAGCGGTGACCTCGCAGGCCTTGCCATGGGACATGTCAGCAGTAGGAGAGACAGCCTGCAAGGCCTCGTGGCAGCGGCGGGAGCAGTTGCAGTGGCAGTGATTGATAATATAGTCATTTATCTGTTTTAGACCCCTAAGTAGTAGCAACTACCAGGACACTGTCCTGTTCACCTCTGTATAATTCCACCCTTATTTCAGACATTGTGGTAGACTGCAATGTTTAGCTGATGATAACAGCCCTCACACACATTGCAATTCACAATATATTGCCAGGTCAAATATTATGAAACAGTTATCACAATGTGAACTTCAAACCGGTTTTGGACGATATATTGATATATCGCCCAGCCCTATTTCCAAGTGTGTTCTAGTTGCAGAGCAACTAGCTGGAATATATAGTTTTCAAAATGGGAACCTATCAATAAATTGCATTGCTCTTTTTAATCCTTAGCTATTAGTCAGCTTTCTTGAAATCAATTCATCCTTGAATGACAGCATTGGGAGGAGAGGGACCCCTCTTTAGTCTGCCAATGTAAAACAAAAACCCCAATGAGCTGGCCTGTTTACCATTTACCTGCCAGAAAACCCAAAAAAAGTAGTAAGCGTACCTAGAAGAACTAACCTGGGGACACATTTATGGAGATCAAGTACTCTCCCAACCTGACTGCCTTGTTTCAAGATTTCCCTAAAGGCAAACACAGTTCAGTGTAAACTAGACAAAGCCCCTGTATAGGTAGGCATACTGCCAGCTTTTGCCATGCCAGCAAGATCAGTAAGACAGGCAGAATCAATTACACGCTGGAGATAAGCAGCTGGAGAAAAAGCAGGTCCTGCAAAAAGGAGGATTCCCTTTAAAGGGATTTCCTAAAACAAGAAAACCCAGAGGAGAAGTAACAACTAAGGCAAGAACCGACAAGAGACTCTGCTGCAGGGAAAGTTACGAATGAGCTCTCATACCTGCACGGCCAGAACTCACATTTCAGAGACTCGTCATAGGAAGAAGCCTTGTAAAAATAACTTCCAGGATGCGCAATAGGATTATGCTTAATCCACACAGGCCAAGAATCAGGATAATCTCTACTGGGAAATATACTCAACTCACTGCAACATTTCAGCTTGCTGGGCAAATGCTAACAACGCCCTCTCCAAGGGGCCGAGTTTTGTTGATTTTGTTTTTACATGAAAAGAAGTCTTGTGGCACCTTAAGGCCCAACCAATTTTATTATGGTATAATAAGTTTTTGTATGCTAGAACCAACCTCATATTGAAAAGGGCCCTAGTCCACAACAGCATGATTGAATCACGCATGACCATGTATACGTGTGACGCCAGGGATTAAAAAATAAATTCAAACCAGGAAATGGCATACGAGAGCTAGAGAGTCCTTGTGGCTTGTGAGGACACCCTCCCCAGAGAACAAAGAGGACTTCGGTGAGGGCAGAGGAACCCCCAAGGAAACCTGAAGCACAGTGGGGCGTTTTAAAGGCTGCTCAGCCTCCCTGGCTAGCAGCTGACACATGCATGGGAGCAGCAGCTGCTTTTCCGCATGTCCTCCAACCAGCCCCAGAGCTTTAAGGGACAGTTGTATGGTGAGAGAGCTGGAGAGCAGGAACAGGTGTTTAGAGGCTTTTAAGAGGATGCTACCCACTGACTTGATTTTCACTTATGCATATGGGGGCCCGGAATGTAACCCCTGCATAAGGTGTAGTGGTTAAGAGCGGTAGTCACGTAATCTGGGAAACCGGGTTCGTGTCTCCACTCCTCCACATGCAGCTGCTGGGTGACCTTGGGCCAGTCACACTTCTGTGAAGTCTCTCAGCCCCACTCACCTCACAGAGTGTTTGTTGTGGGGGAGGAAGGGAAAGGAGAATGTTAGCCGCTTTGAGACTCCTGAAGGGGAGTGAAAGGCGGGATATCAAATCCAAACTCTTCTTCTTCTTCTTCTTCACGTGACGCCTGTATTTAAGGCTTTAAAGGTGCCCAGCTTTCTAGAAATTAGTTTCCATTGCACACCCTGGTACAGGCTGCATAGCCATCCGCAGGGAAAGCCATGGAACGCACCAGATTGTACATTCAGCCACGATGCCAACTAAATCTGAACCACAGCAACCCTCACTAGCTTGTTCTGCAAAAACACGAAGCTAGCCAGGCAATATTAGTGGCAGAATAGCGGCTATGGAGGGAAGGGGTGTACACTTGCATGCCCTGCAGAACCAACATTTGCTTTCATCAATTTATTATACGGTATATTGTATTTATATACAGTGGACACTCAGGTTGCAAACATGATCCGTGCGGGAGGCATATTTGCAACCCGCAGCGCCAAGTCTGCGCACATGCAGGTCACAATTTGGTGCTTCTGCGCATGCACCGAAACCCAGAAGTAACTCGTTCCGGTACTTTTGGGTTCGGCACGGTGCACAACCCGAAAACGTGCAACCTGAAGCGTCTCTAACCCGAGGTATGACTGTACCACCCTTCATCCTAAGATCACAGGGCAGTTTACAGTATAAAAACACAAAAATACCGAACATAAGGGCACCTGTAGACATTAGGTGCAGGAAGGAAGACTCGCCATAGACCCCCATGCAATACAACACATCGATCACCCCAACAGCAACAGCATGGCAACAAGGCATCTAAATGTGATTTGGGTTATTTTAGCCAGCTGCGGCCCAACCCAGCCATTCCCTCCCCTGCCCACATCAAGGTCTCCAATCCGAAAGCAACGTTTTCAGTTGCGCAGGAACTTACCACCGTGGCTGCGGTGAGCGCTGGGATTTCATCTGTACATGCTACTGAGCTGGGCAGGGAAGGCAGTCTGGACGTGGGGGGCAACGTCTGTGCCTCTGGGCCACCGTCCACGCTGAGGTCAGAGAGCCCAGCCACGTGGTGCCCATTCAGTTCGCTGGCTTTGCTCTGCAACGAGCTGAGGAGAGTGCCGTTGCGAAGGCAGGCTGTGCCGGGGAAGGTGCTCGCCAGCTTTGCCGCCTGCAAGTCGCCCTCGTCCGAGTCGAGCTTCGGGAAGGAGAGCGACTTGATATTGCTCACCGACGTCACGGGTGAGAGGGACACTTTGGAAGACAGGGACATTTTTTCACAACCCCCCAGCTGCGGTAAAGCGATAAGACCGTTTGGTTTGTGAAGGGGCTTGAGGTCCAAACTGGCCCTTTCCAAAGACGCCAAGACCTCCTGGTCTTGTAATACGGACTCAGGTGCTACTTTGGGCAAGCTACTGTCTAGAAGTTGGGCCACGATTGGCCCCGGAGTACCAACGTGGAGCTGGAGAATGTTCTTCAGCTCTTCTCTATCGTCGAGTGTTTTTAATTCCAGTTTGTCAAAGGGGTCTTCCTCGCACTCGAAATCCGCTGGGTTGAAATCAGCCTTCGCATGGGGCGGGCTCAGAACTTTCTGCTTTGCGGTGCTGCTGTTGGCAGGGGTAGGAATGAGGATGTAGTTGTGATGCAGGCTAGCAATGATGGGGTTGATGGGAGGCGGAACAGCGTTCTCTGGGCAGCCGCTGTCCGGGAAGCCTGCTTGCTTCTGCTCCTCGAAGGTTGCTTTTTTATTTGCTAGGGCCTCCTCAGCCCTCTGCTCAGCATCTTGCTGGGCAGCCTGGATTCGTTTAATGTTCTCAGCCCACTCAATAGTCCTCTTTTCCAAGGAGAAGTCATACTGGGGGGGAGAGGAAAACGCAAGACAACAAGGTAAGAAAGAGCTGCAGGAGCTATGCTGGCAAACACATCTTCTCCAAAGCTTACTTTGGAAATCAACCCCTGCCAAATTAGGAATGGAACTACTGAGGATCAATGCCTACAATTTCAAGAACCTTTTCAGGAGGATACTGTGAGCAATGATGCCAAAGGCTGCTGAGACACTAAGGAGAATGAGCAATGTCACACTCTCTCAAGAAAGCGGGGGGGGGGGGGTTACCTCTAATGACATGGCTAAGTGTATAAGCAATTTGGGACCTACTACCAAACTGAGGGTGAGCACTCCAGTTTGTCCCCCAAAATTTTTTAGCCTATGCTAACATGGCAGCTTGGCCAGGGTGGGAGAGGAGAATCACCACAGTTGCCCGTACCTATTACGGGCCGTGAGATGTCAAGATACGTTGCACAGAACCAAGAGCCAACGTGAAACACAGAAGACTGAAAGTATACCAGATACAGAGATGCTTCTGCGCCTTCATTATACTGCTTTTGGAGAATGCTGAAAGGGCACCTCTTTACACATGAGGTTTAGGTTCTTAGGACCTACATCATTCCATTTATATACCAAATAAATATCAAAATATCCCATGGGGGTGTACAACATTAAAAACTAATTTCAGAACATCAGTGAATGATAAATACATACGTATACATACATATATATATATATATATATAGCATACTGACAGATAGCCTAGTAATAATGGTTGTACATGGTTTTAAACTGTTTTTAATGTTGTGCTTTTAATGTTGTAACCTGCCCTATGGCCTTAGGGTGAAGGACGGAAAACAAACAAACAAACAGATACTAGGGTGATGACTGCTGTTTCCAGGAACTCTTCTTGTTGTGAGACTTTTATGGGTGAGCTGAGAATTTGTGAGAACCCAGAGGCTGAGAGGAAGAGTGTGTCAGAAGGAAAATGAACTGATATTGATTTATATATGTATTAGTAACTGTATTAATGTATTATTTTATATGCAACTGTATTTCTGTAATATTTTGTTAAGCTGTTTGTTGTTGCTTCTGTTTGTTCATCGCTTAGATATATTTTTAATATATTGAGCGGCACAGAAATTAAATAATCTAATCAAACCGAATATTATACGCCATGTGCTGGAAGGAAAGCCAAAGCCCAACTAAAACAGAATTAATTATGAGATTATGGGGACAAGTGGGAATGATTAAACTACAGCAATGTTAGGAGAAAAGGAGGAGGGTGGTAAAGAAGTGCTAATGCTAAGTAAGTGGAACCTTGTGGTCAAATATATTAAAGAAAAAATAAGAGCTGCTGATATCAGCACAGATTTTCTTCTCTTGTGCATTTATTTACACAATAAAGGTGAGGCCCAGATGAAGCAGGACCATGTTGCAGGAGTCTGGTTGCCAGTAAATGCAATGATTTATTGATTATAATCATCATGAATTATACTCAATATTGTATACTTCTCTTTTATGAAATATTAACCGAATATTAAGTTATTAAATAGGAATAATTCCCTTTTTAAAAAACCTTTTTCTACTCCATGACTTATTTATTTTTAAAACCTAGAGGGTCTTTCAGAGTTGTCAGTTCCAAATGACCTGAAATTGCTGTTTGCTTCTTCAGAGCATGCAAGGATTTATTTTTTAAAACTATACAGAAATAATAAGGCAGACTCCCCCTGTGCTAGTGGATAACATTCACCTGGAACAGGATTAAAACCCTTAAATGTATTATCTTACAGTTTGCAAAGGTTAAGTGAGGCCAATATCAACCAGCTGTGAAGACAAAGCCTTTATCCAGCAACTTTTAGAACACCCTTAAATCAAGCAAGGGAAGCGGTTCTTTTTCCTTATCTTCAATAAGAATTTTCTGCTGTTGGTTAACAAAGGTGGATGTTGCATTGAAGACTTGAGCTTGCTTCAGAAGCTACTTCTCCTTATCTGGCTTTGAGATGGATTAAAGCAGGCACAGGGCAGGTGTTGACAAACTACCCAAATCTATTTTAAGGGAACCAGAAGCAGCCGTTCCAGTACAGTTAACAAAAGAGGGGCCTGGCTTTAGTTGTTCAGAGTGAAACACTTTTAATCTTGCATAGTAGGTTAATGCAGAATAATCTGTTACCTAAAAGCACAGTCCTGAGTATGCTTATGCAGAAGGAAGCATCCACAAATTGTTAGACGACTTTCTATTGCAACCCTGTACAAAACAAGAAAGTCTCACCTGGGCTTCCCTTACAAGCTGTGGGGAGTCAGGCAAACAAAAGCCAATGGGCAAGCCAACTTTGGCTGGTGCTCTGAACTTGTCTCCTATCTTGAACGGGACGTCATCGAGGTAACTGAAGGTCCCTAAGGAGAGGGAATGAAACACATCAGTGACTTTGCATTTGTCAGTCAATACAACCCCATTTCGCCCATCCAGGCCAAATCCCCAGTAACAGCAAGGCTTTAAAAGTCTGAAACCAACAGAAAAGCAAATGAATGTTGGGGTTTATATTCAATTCAGATGTGACACGGTGTCTGGCTCTGCAAAAGCCTTCCAAAAACTGCTTCATCCCAATTTCCCCGAACACTGATAAAAATAACCACACTAGCAGTTTTAGTTAGAAATCGCCTTCTATTTTTATGCTTGAAAGTTCATGTTTTATATAAACATGAACTTATATAATAGTCAGCAGCACCTATATAATAGTCAGCAGCAGATGCCTTCAGTTAAACAGACTCCATAGATGGGAGATGGGCTTAATGGGGTTCCCAGGCACCTTGAGCTCACACACCTGCTTCCAACAAGCTGCTGGCATCCCAAGTCTATTTTTCATATTGCTGCACTGTCCAATATTATCAGGCAGGGGAGGGACAGTTCATAGTATTATGCAAGCAAGAAGAGCCAACAGGAACCAAAGGGGAGAGCAACAGATTCAGGGAATCAGCAGGCCTTATTATGCAGCTTGTGAGGTGCATGCATGTTGGATATATTAAGCTGCTTTGCACCAAGCCAGACCATTGGTCCACCGGGCCCCCATCCTGTCTACTCTCTGAGAGCACCTGCTTCCCAATTCAAAGTCCAGGTCTGAAATAAGAAACACAAGGAGGGAACTGCTCTGAGCATCTTGGAATCTCCCATACCGGCTGCTATCTAAATGGCCAGTGTAACCACATGATGGAGAACCAACACAAGAGTCACCTTCCCCACAGCCATGCAGCCACTCAATATCTCCAGTGTGCACTGCTCAGTACTCTGCACTTAACACTGTATGCCTTGGTCAGTTATGGAAAACAGAGGAGGGAGGCACAGAAAACAAAGAATGCAAAAAAGGGAGAAAGCTAGGTCTCAAAGGTGCAAACTAATAATGCTTATTGCTGCAAAACAAACAAAATACCCGCTTCAGAACTGAAATACATTTTTACATTTGTGTAAAGACTTCCCAAAACACCTATCTGGCACTATAGGCACTTCACTACAATGAACAATAATAGTTCCTCCTTTCTACTTCTTCTTGGTCAATTACACCACACCCCTTTTATACACAGTGATCACCTTAGTACAGATTCTTTCTATGTGCAAAAGAGGCCACCTGAGACAGTCTTGCACAAATATTACGCATCTAGGTGACAATGCACAACTGGTGAGGAAATCCCTAAAATAAAAGGCACGTGTGCCATATTTCTTCTTCCCAGGGTGTTTCCACTTACAGTCATCCCCCACCAATGACTTTTCCCTTGACAGAGCTGATACAGGATGGCAATCACAAGAGACCTACAGCTCATAAATCCAGTTTTTGCACAGATTAGTGGTAGAACATGTCCTCTGCTCGCAGAATAAGACCCCATGTTCAATCTCAGAAATTTAAAAGGGTCTCAGGTAACCGAACAGATTAAAAGCAAGCAGCAAACAATTTATGGAAGAAGAGTTAATGGGTTTGTGGTTCTAAAATGCTAGCAGATTCGATCACTCAAACCTGGTATTAGGCAAAGTACAGACATCAGTCGGGGAGGGAGGTGTGTGTTTTGACTGAAGGGGAAAATATTTATCTCAGCGATTGCTTAGTACGTTGTACAAGCAGAACAAAAGAAAGAAGATATAGATATCTGTGCTGTTCAGCTTGCAGTCTCTTCTTCTTTTGTATGCAGAGACACAGCTTGAACTATCCAGAGCTGTGCTTGCTGCAAAGCTCTCTTATGTCATCATTAGCTTCCTTTAGGTGGAAATTTTGTATTGTCAACTTGAAATCACATCGGGGGGAAAAGGCACTGTTCAGCAAGAGCCACAGGATAGAAAACCACAACAAGGGCTATGTGTCTACGCACAACCATCCCCCCTCCTCCACAAAGTGGAACACGGCATGTTTTTCTCTTCTGTCATCCAACCTACTGCATTTTCTTCTTCCAGGTTAAGGCTGCCCACTAAAGGCTAGCCTAATTGCTTATCTGAAGATGGCTTCTTTTTAGGTTGACCCCTGACTAGACGGAACCTACTATAGTCAGGTCACTAGTCAAAAGGGAATGCCTTCCAATCAATACTACTATTTTGGGACCAGAGATCCTCACCACATCTCAGGTTACAGATCCCAACTCTGTTGTAAGTAGGGGTGACCCAGGAAAGGGCCTTGTTTGCTGTGGTGCCAAACCTCTGGAACTCACCCCCTGTGAAGCTGAATTGTCACCATCAGTTATCATTACAGTGCCCAGTTAAACTTTACTTTTCAAGATGCTTCATTCTGACACATGGCTTTACTTAGCTTCACACTGCTATTCTGTTTAATGCTGTATAAATCTATTTGCTGGCACAATTTCATTTTCAATATTCTGTACACCACTTTGGGACACCGTGTACCTGAAAAGTTGTGTGTAAATGCTTAAAAACAACAATGAAGCCAGCTGTTCCATGAATACCTTCACAATATTTCTTATCCAATTGCTTAGGTAAAGGGACCCCTGACCATTAGGTCCAGTTGAGGATGACTCTGGGGTTGCGGTGCTCATCTCGCTTTACTGGCCGAGGGAGCCGGCATACAGTTTCCAGGTCATGTGGCTAGCATGACTAAGCCGCTTCTGGTGAACCAGAGCAGCGCACGGAAATGCCATTTACCTTCCCACCGAAGCGGTACCTATTTATCTACTTGCACTTTGATGTGCTTTCGAACTGCTAGGTTGACAGGAGCAGGGACTGAGCAATGGGAGCTCACCCCGTTGCAGGGATTCGAACCGCGACCTTCGGATTGGCAAGCCCTAGGCTCTGTGGTTTAACCCACAGTGCCACCTGCATTCCTATCCAATTGCTTAGGAACACCCTAACCTATCTTTAAAAACAGTTACAGATAGGTAGCCGTGTTGGTCTGCCATAGTCAAAACAAAAAAATTCCTTCCAGTAGCACCTTAAAGACCAACTAAGTTAGTTCTTGGTATGAGCTTTCGTGTGCAAGCACACTTCTTCAGAAGAAGTGTGCTTCTTCTTTTTTGTTTTGACTATCTTTAAAAAGACAGCCTCCCCTTGCCACACCTGAAACAAAAGACACACATTTCACTTACCATGAAAGTCGGACCTTGACTTCGGAGCAGCCATTTAGAATCTGAAAGACATTTTGAAACAGCATTAGTGACCTTGCATCATCACACCTCCAACACATACTCTCCATCCAGTGGAGTCATCCCATAAATATTAGTTCAGCTTTTTTTAATGTGACAGGTAACCTTCTTTATCAACAGAGTTCCCTGTGTTCTACACACCTGAGATCTGGCACAAAAATTTAGATCCTACTTATCATCGTTTTTGTTTTTTTAAAAAAATGTGCAGAAGGGTTATGAGAATCAGAAACAAAACTGAGGAGAGGGCCTTATGTGGGCGGGGAGCAGGGAATGTGCCTCCTTTGGCCACTAAGTTTTGTGAAACAACTTGCCACTGTGACTGCTCAGATTGCTATTACTCCATTCCTTACTACAGTCCTCTCCAAACTCTGCATCAAAAATATTGTGATCCCAATTATGCTATTTGTGCATGCATGTTAGCACAACTCTTAGTGTGCAATCAGGAAATCCACAGCTTCTCCAGCAAAAATGACTGCAAACCATGAAGTGTCAGTTTATCAAGACACCCCCCCATCTATACCCAACAGCCCTTTCCCCTGCACAGCCTCTACACCATAAACTGTCAAATGTCAGTATCAATTATCAGCAAAGCAAGGGTCTGTCTGTTGCCCCTTCAACAATCTAACATCCAAGGGTATACAAACGTACTCGTTCCACAACACAGCTTACGCTAGGCAGACAGGAGGAAACTTCAAGCCTAAAGGCTTCGCTTTCAGTATGATCAAAATCTGCAAGTCTGGATGCTACTGATCTAATCTTACAGATGTGCTGGGTATTCCAAAAGTGTTTCCACACATGCACATCTGTGTAACTCAAGGCCTGGCCTTACCTGCAGGAGATCCTGTTGCAACAGAACTGCTTCTATTCTTTACCAGCAACAGAAAACCTGAGGTGGTGGCACTTTCACTTAATCCAAGGTTCCGTATTCTGAAGAGTATTTTTGACATGGACACGGCTACACCCTCCCCCCCCCCAATTACTTGAGGCATAAATAAATCAAAGGATGAGTTAAGTCCCTGACATTACTGGGGCAAGACACAGGCTAGAACTGAACAGGGATTATAAAAAAGGAGTCTCTCCCTCAAAAAAATGAAGGTTTTGGGGATATTGAACAAAGCACAACCACTTGGCTTCAGCCGAAAGAGAAACGTGAAGTCATGTGAAATTATCACTGTATTGAAATCTGTGTCAGAACAATGACACAGCATTCCTTTGGGCATTTTGTTTTCTGTGTACTACCACAAAAAATAATATACTTTTTAGTTTTTATCCTGCCGTATCCCGAGTGACAAAAATGTAAACTCAAAAGACATTCACTTTTATGCAAAGAAATTTTAATGCTGTAAGCTGCCCTCTGATCTTTGGATGAAGGGTGGTATATAAATTTAATAAATATAAATTAAAATAAATCCACAGTGGACATGAAGATTAAAAAACCCGATAAACCCCAAACATATCTACACACAGTACTCTCTCTGGTATAAAGGACTCAACAGATTCAAGTTTGAAACAGAAGTATGTCCACACCTATTCTTATACAGTGATTCAACAGGAGACTCCTCTGAAATTGGGCAGTTCTAAATGAATCAGGACAGGGTGGGGAGCAAGTTTCCCCATTTTCCCCAAACTGCACTGCTTATAAACCGGATCCAATTTAGCATGGACTTGGACTATAGAATACCTTTTATTGATTGTCATTCAAGTGAGAGCAAAAACTGCAGAAAAATTAGCAGGGGCAATTAGAGTAAGATCTATTATTTGATTATTGATGTAAACCTCCAAAATGTATTTTGTATACATATTCTGTACTATTTCAGTACATTACTTTTTAAAAATTTTTACTGCTATGGCTAGTAGCTGATGCAAATAAAGATTCTTCTGATCTGATCTTTCATTGACTGTACCTGTTATTCCACACTATTGTCATAACAGCTGTACTTCATAGACCACAGACCTTAAGTCAAAATAAAAAAATTCCTTCCAGTAGCACCTTAAAGACCAACTAAGTTAGTTCTTGGTATGAGCTTTCGTGTGCATGCACACGAAAGCTCATACCAAGAACTAACTTAGTTGGTCTTTAAGGTGCTACTGGAAGGAATTTTTTTATTTTGACTATGGCAGACCAACACGGCTACCTATCTACTACACAGACCTTAAGGTTGAGGGGGAGAAATGTTTCTTAAAAGGAGTTTGGAAGAGACACACTGATATATCTGTTGTGACAAGTGGTGCAACTATCCATGTATATAAAAATGGAGTGCTTGCAAATCATTCTGTGTCACATGGAACATAATGCTGTTGGAGAGAAGCAACATTTGTGAAGCATTTCCTAAGGATGCAAAATCCCTCACCATTACTCTTAGGACCCTGATTCAAAACAGTGTTTTTTGACAGCCAGCGTGGTCTAGAAAGAACAGCAGCCTTCCTCAATCTGCAGATGTTTTAGACTACAATGTGACTTCAGCATGCCTGAAGTAGATTTGTTAGGACTTAAGAGCAGGTCAAGCCCTGATTTAAAAGCCCTTCCTCTGCCATGAGCTCATTGCATGACCATGGGAAAGCCCAGTTCTGTAAATGGGAGTAAACTGGCTTCATCTCATAAAGATAAACCTAATGAAAATGAACCATAGAATTTTTAATGCATAGATCAGGGGTGGCTAACCTGGTGGTACGTCTACTGAAGACTTGGGTCAACAAAGATAAATCAAAAGTAGCTTTATTGTATGAAAAAGAGCATATTTAAACCTAATAAGGAGAAGGCCTGGGGTCCTTGGAGAGAAGCCTTTTCTCACTTGCCACACTATCCTTCTGTAACTCTTCTCCCAGTTGCATTCTTCTAGCATAGCTCCAATACAGTGGTACCTCGGGTTAAGAACTTAATTCATTCTGGAGGTCCGTTCTTAACCTGAAACTGTTCTTAACCTGAGGTACCACTTTAGCTAATGGGGCCTCCCCCTGCCGCCGCCGCACAGTTTCTGTTCTCATCCTGAATCAAAGTTCTTAACCCGAAATACTATTTCTGGGTTAGTGGAGTCTGTAACCCGAAGCATCTGTAACCCGAGGTACCACTGTACTTGTTTTCCTGGTCAAAGTGGACCTAAATGGCTGAAAGAGATCTTCGGGAGAAATGAGGTAGACAGAGAGTGGCTTTTAACCTGTAATGTGTCTGCAACGTCTCTTACCCCCACCCTGCTTTGTATGCTGGAAGCAAATTCAGGGAGAGGAATCCTGCAGTTGTTGAAGTTCTCATTTTGCCCTTAAGTACCACCTCTATATCTCTCCCTGCTCACATGCGGGCCCAAATAGGTTTGCCTCATATTTCTCTCGCACATTAAATCGAGCATTTAATTTTCAGCTTCTCTGTTATACGTTTAACCTGTAATTGGATTTCGTTCAGGGAACATTAAGTCATACATTTTTATTGTCTTCATGCAACTATGCAATTCCATACTAATTACCATCTTTCACCTTCAGCCTCAATGAGGTGTATATAATAAGCCAGCCTTTATCTTTCATACTATAGTAGCTTTGCAAATCAGTAAGAATTAAGCAAACAACACACATCATCACAAGCTAATGCTCGGTTCCCTTAAATTAACCAGCCCTCTTTCCCTTAGTATTTCAATGGAAACACAAATCAGATGCAAACAATTTACAAAATGGAGCTGAGTAGGGCTAGGATCCTGTTTATCACACTTTCGATAGCTGGGCCTAGGTACATTTCATCCACCAATAAGCAACAGTAACCCACCTAGAGGGAAATATCAGGAGACACAAATGCTATGTGAGACCTGTGGCTTTCATGCCCAACTTGTAAGCTTTATAGAGGCATGACAGCTGGGTAACTGATGTTGTAAAAAATATAATTCAGGACCAGGTAAACATTGGGTCTCAACACATAGGGCTCTTTTATTATTGCTATACAAAGTAATTTGCATAAGCCTTTTTTCAAAAAGGCCGAACAAAAGATGTGGGCATCATGCGGATGGTCATTTTGACAGCCAAAATGATGCCAATTAGTGCATGCCAATATTTTCCCTGTTTTTGCATGCCACCTCCCTTCCCATCCCCGTCCACTGAACATTTCCAATTTGACTGAATCGCCCAGTGTGCCATAGCCAAGGCTGTTCACGTCATAAAATAAATCCCATGCTTCATGGCCACGTGCAGACAACAGAAGTTCTTGGAGAACTAAAGGGTGTGATGTTCCAGCCACTCTTAAGTTTGCTCCACAGGAAATTTGTGACCAGAATAAGAAAAAACACTGCGGCACAGCTGCCTCTCACATAGTAGATAAGCCCCCAAAGTTCTCAGTAGTGATATAATAACAGTTTTTCCCTTAAGGCTGAGTAACCAAGTACGACATTTGGCTAAGTGGATTTCTACTCCTAAATAAAAGACGGGTGCAAGGCAAACAACTTGGCATCAGGTTACCTAAATGACTTCGGCCCCTATATTGTCAGATGGGGCACTGCTGCAAATACCACATGCCTCAGGGGTGCACTTGGTTTGCACTATAAGCTGGGATTTTATTGTTGCAGCTCCAGGCCTCTGGAATCAGTTACCAGCCAAAATTAGACCAGCACCTAGCATCTTGATGTTTAGGCAGCTACTGAAGACATTTTGGTTTACGAAGCCCTTTCCAGAAATGTGACCCAGTCATTTAATGAAATATTAATTCTATAATTGTAACCAATGGTTTTTATTGTTTTAAAAATCTAAATTACTTGTAGTTTATCTTATTGTACACTGTTTCAATAGCTTTGGCTGTGAAGCAGTTTATAAATCTGTTAAATAAAAAACAATTCTCCTGTTGGACAAATATCATAATATCCACAATTTACTGGAATGGTCAGTACAGGGACGTCCAAGTCCCAAGAGAATGTGATCTACTCACAGAATAAAAAAACTGCCAGTGATCTACCCCGGGGGCGGGGTTCAGGTGGAAGTTGTTGACCTTTTTTTAGGGAAGAAAGTCAAAGTTGTTGACCTTTTTTGGGATTCTGGTGTCAAAGTTGTTGAGCTTTACTTAGGAAGGTATTTTGACCTTTTTGAGGAGGTTCAGGTCAAAGTTGTTGCTGTCTGCTAGTGACTGCAAGCATACCCAACCAAGATCGACAAAAATCTGTAACAGAAAATTTAGGATGAGAAGTAACCACACATGAACAGCAAAGGCTTCTCTCTCTCTTTTTTAAGGCAGCTGGAATTTTGATTTGCAATAAAGGCACAACGAACCCTGCTGTGGTCTTCTTGTGTGGCCCTTGTAACAAAGCGTTACATTAAAAGGTACTTCACACTTAAGACTATTCCAAGATAGTCTGCAATAATATCCATCTTCTCATTCATCCAAAGAGTTTCCAGATCATTAAAAGGTAGTTTTGCCCATTCATACAAATTACTCATAGGATGGTGTTGAACAGACAGGATATTCGCCTATCAATCCACTGCCTTCTCTCTGTACACAAAGAACATTTGTGCCTTTCTCCCCCCCCCAACCCCCCCCCAAAGAACAAGGGTCAGAGGACCATGAAGCCTTCATCCAGGCTTATTTTCTGGCAACTGAAGCAAGTCCAATTTTTAACACAGCACAGCTACAGGGTAGAACAGTCTTCTACCATAATAAGTAACTGCTGTCTGTCATTGGGCCAGTAACTCATTCTCAAAGTATGTGCAAGATTATTACCTTGAGAAAACACACACACGGGCTACACCCAAAGGGTCATGACCTAAATGGCACAAAACAATAATCCATGTGGGAAAGAATCAAGCTCAGCTGGCAGCATAAGCTGAAACTGATCCCACAACCAGTGTTGAAAACTCCAATATATAAGCTAGGCACCCTATGGCTCCTTGAACCAAGGTTACAGCCGCCAAAATGGAATGTCTAGTCGACATTTTGATGGACTGACTAGTGGTGTGAGGTGAGAATATTCTCTGCTAGAAAATTCTCCCGAGAATGTTCTCCACAAACCGTAAATTCTAATGTAAGAACCAGTTTTACAACCCACATTAAAAAATCTAGTAAATAATAAGTCAAGCTGTGATATTGCCAATGTAAGTAATGAGTAATGATTTTTTTTTTATCCAGTTACATTACTGAGCATTGTCTCATTCACCATTGGCAGTTCTGAAATGTGAACTACAGAAAACATATTTTTTTTTAGTTTTAAAAATGCTACTCATTTAATTTGATGAACATTTGGATTCATATGTATTTCAACTATATGTAATAGCCTTTTTTTCTATTTTGGTGTGATTTTATTCTTAGCAATTCTATACCCTTGGACATACAGTGTGATTTTTTTTTTTTACAGAGTCGCTTTAATGCTTTATACACTTAAAATACCTAGGCCTATACAATTATGTGTAACAGCATGTGAGGTGGCCTTGATTTAAAAAGCTAACATTTCTATATTTTTATTTAATGCCAGTAACTGGTTTTTTCTGTGCCATTCAATGGTAAAAGGTGCCATTTACCAGAAATTGACATACTGAACTATATGATCATATAATAATCTATTTAATGTTAACAGCTTCATTTTTATATGTATTCATATAGTTTTATCAAGCTGTGTTTTAGTCACCAAAGCAGTTATTAAGTGTTAGAGCTATTAGGAGCACAAGATAGCCTATTACTGAATTTACTTGTATCAAACCTTCGCGGCATTGCCCCATTGAATAAAAGTATCTGTACAGTTTTTGGTTGCCATCTGAACAAGTTTACCCATGAATAAACATGTATATTAACTAATTATATCGTTTCCAATGCATTAAAATGAATATTCTCCTATTTTAAAGGAAAATCTCTAATATTCTCATTAATATTCTCCAAAAGATTATTCTCGAGAATTTAACATCACTAGGACTGACTGTGATCAATTATCAGTTAAACATCTGGAGTCATTCTACATCAAATCAACGCAAAAAACAAGGGTTTCGCCACCCACCGTCTCGGATTTTGATGAAACATGGTGTACACCCTTCCCTTATGGTTGAAAGAAACCCCCTTAAATTTTTCCCCTCTATCTCAAATGGTTTTAATTTTATAGCACTTCAAAGTTTCGTGAAATCTGTGTTTCTGTTCCTCTTGAGATCCTCGGCCTTGTGTGCATTTTATATTTTTTCTCTATAACCAATGATCAGATCTCTTTGAAATTTTACACAGAGCTCAATAACATGATGAGGATTTCAGGAAAAAATACACCAGCACTCAAAAGATTTTATAAATGCCTAAAGAAATGTACAAATGTAGTTTATGTAGTTTTTTGGTGGAAAAATGAGGTTTAGAAAACCTAAATTTTCAGTGTGAGGGCACGATGGAATCAAATGTTTTTGATGGTGAAAATTATTGCAAAGACATGCTCTTTCTCAACGAAGAATCAAATTTATAAAATATCATGTGGGAAGCAGCCCACGGAGGCTGTTTAGCCGGCCCATGAGCTGACCCAAGCCGCCCGCTCGGCGAGTCCCCACGCGCTGCACTAAACCGGCGCAGTGCGGCACAGGACCTCTCTTCCACGGCTCCGGAAATCGCTTCTGCGCATGCCCAGACGCCGAAAATCGCTTCTGCGCAGGCGCAATTTTGAGCATCTGGGCATGCGCAGAAGTGATTTCCGGTGCCGCGGACATGCGCAGACCTGATTTCCAGCGTCGCACTGCGCTGGTCTGGCCCACGGAGGATCTCCGGGGGAGTGATCCGGTCCATGCCCGGTAAGCCTTGCCAAGCCCTGGCCGAAGGTGAAAATGATTCCACAAACCGTTCCCAATAGTGGCACTGGGTACTTCAACTGGAGATGCAACAAGCAAAGAGTCAAAGTCCCTCCAAAGTCAAACGACTTTATCCTCAATATGTGTAGGGTGGGTGTGGCGAATGCCTCCTAGGTGGGTCATAAGGAAAGGGTTAAAAGGAGGGTGGAATCTGATAGGAGTAGTTAGGGTTAGAGGGGGAGTTGTGTGAAAGTCAGTTGAGAGTTGAGAGTTGAAGAAGGAAGAGGCAGGAATAGCCTGTGGGTTGGTCGAGTTGTGTGGTGAAAGAGTGAGAGGAATTATTAGATGGAGTCAGATAGATAGATAGTTGGGATAATCAGTTTGAAGTTGTTAGGAACGAATAGGACAGTTAAGGAACTAAGAATAAGAAACTGCCAAGAAAAATTAACTGAAACCATAAGCTTGTTCATGCCGATAAAATAAACTTGATTATTTGTTAATGTTAACAACTGTCTGGACTCCGTATGTACCCGTAAGAAACGGGTTGGTGGCAGCGAAGAAAGCAATCACAGTGGTGGCACAGGGTCAATAGACTGCCAAATGTCCGGGGGCCCTGTGTGATCACCACAGTGGGTTTTCATGGGGCTTTAGAGGTCCCTCCCCCACACGGGGAGCCAGTAACTTCCAGACTATCCAAGATAACTCGACTGGCCTGCTACTAGAGAACATAATGCGAACTGCAAAATGAACCTTTTTGCAGCCCACACTGCCACATAGCAGGCACTATTATTTGTTCTTACCAGTGTTTGGTTGACTTCAGAGCGAGACTTGCGCTATTTAACAATCATTTAATCAATGTGGTTTTTTTCTGTACCAGGTCAAGGATTTAACATCGACAAGAACACATTTTTACATCTCTGCTTCTAATGTCCTGCTGTATGTCTATTCAACTTAATACTGCCCACATGGACAATTGGAAAGGCCATAGCTGCCAGGGTATCACGGAGATTGACACCTCCAACTCTCAACACGTTTGAATTAAGTGAGCTGTACTGAACAACAATAGACCTTACTTTCAGGTAAACAATGTTAGAATTGAAAATGTTCAGAGTCCTTTTAATTCCTGAAGCTCCTCGACATCTTTCAAAGTAAGTATCATCCCACAGAAGAACACTGAGAGCATTTTCTCTATCTGAAAACCTCAGTCGAAATGTTTCTTTTAAAAGCTGTCACAAGACAGCACACATGTTAACATCTGAAGTTAAAGAACACTCATGATTCAGATTACTTTTTGCTTGCTATTTATTATGCCAGCCTTAGGATGGAAGCCAAAATACTCGGCATTCCCCTAACTTTCTACAGAAGATTAAATTGCAACAGCATTGCAAGCAGTGTACATTGCTTAGTTTGCAAGAATCTTATGTTTGCAGAAAATTGGGTGATGTTCAACTCAGTCATACTCAGAACAGACCCAGGGAAATCAACGGACTTGTCTACTCTAGGTGTGACTTAGCTGGAATCACCAAGTGTGTTTCGTCCCCCTTCAGCTGCATGGCTAACTTCTACAAATGTAAAGTGAAAAGTTATTCAGGCCATGAATTAATTCTTGCTGCACACATTATCATCAAGTCTAAGTGCGACCTTAGTTTTAAGAGAAGATTCATTTCTCCAACTTTACTCAGGGCTTGAAATTAGCAGGGAGCCAGGCACATTTTGCACCAAAATATTCACCATTTGTGAGCACTTCAAAAACTCTGGGTGCCATTTTTGGAACCTGGCTGACACTCAAGGATTACTGAAATGTATGAGATTTGAAACCTCAAAGTATATGTTAGGGATAGACAATATGTTAAAGGAGTTTAACAATAAAGAGTAGAGTGTTTTGAAAACTGGAGGATGTTACGAATGACACTTTTGTGTCAATGCAAAAGTGAATTGCATATTAACTCATGCTTATCAAAATAATAAATAAAATGTGTTGCAGACCCCCACAGTGGGGACTAGATTTCCTGTTTTGGCACCCACAACCCAGGTGCCAGAAGCCATTTGGCTCCTAGCTTTTCTATCCCAGTTTCTAACACTGACTTTACTATGCTCCAAATAACCATAGTTTGGAAAGCTAGTGTGTTCTAGTGTTCACAGTGTTGGGCTAGGATTCAGAGCACCAAGTTCAAAACACTATTCAGCCTTGCAGCTCACTGTGGGACCTTAAGCAAGTCACTTCTTGCCTAATCTACCTCAGAGTTGTTGGGAGAATAAAATGGAGAGAGCAAGTATCATGTAAGTCAGCAAGAGGTCCTCTGCTAAGAGATGGAATATAACAGCAATAATCAATCTATTAAATATATACTGTAGATATATAGCCTGTTAAGATTGTATGTTAATTGCGCCAAACAAAGTCCCATTCATCATCACCTCTGCTATTTTTTTAAAAGGTTATGTCTGAAGGACTGGCAAGGAACCCATGAGAAGACAACACGCCAAATGAAGTAACTGTGACTCAGTAAGAGGAAGTTGCACTGCACACTAATTAACAGTGTCATCACCTACAGAGTTTCCCACCTCAGGCAAACTCAAAAATTGAAATAAAAGAATACAGCCTATTATAGCCAATCAGAGCACAGCATTCCTCACCTGAATTCTCTTGTCTTTTAATTTTAAATCTTGCTCTTCTTTGAGGGAGCTTACAATAGCACATATGCCCCCCAAAGGTTATGCTCATAACAGCTATGCGAGGTAGGTATGGCTGAGCGAGTATGACTTGCCCAGGTCCTCTCGATGAGCTCAGGGCTGAACAAGGATTTGAAACTGGGTTTCCCCAGTTGTAGCCCAACACTTTAACCAGTACACTGTTTCACTGATAATGGACATTGATTAGAAAAGGTATTTACTTCCGCTGGGATCCATGTCCCTTACAGTATGTGTGTGTTTTGAGCTGACTGGAATCCACCCCAGGCCAGAAAAAGGCCTTTCTGTGCAGCCCTTCCCAGTCAGAACAGCTAGTAAACACAACTGACAAAACTACCTACAGAGAACAGTGAAAGCATTATTCTACTCCAAAGACAGGACGGAAGGCTTTCGGGATGAAAGCCTGCAACAGTGTATTGAGAAAGGTGGTGACCTATGCTCCCAATTCTGAAGCGAGTGGAAAATAGTAGTACTGTATTAGTTACAGCACAATCCCATGCATGTTTTACTTGGAGACCTCATGTTAAACTGGGCTTATTCCCACGCACGTAATAAAACTGTGCTACTAGACTCTACTCAAGATATAAGGAGATCATTGGAGGATCAAAGTTGGGGGATGTCACATACAAAATGAAGTCTCCCATTCTTCAAACCTTTCATAAATATTTTCTGAGACAGGAGCAAGGTTTCCAATAAATAATGTGACCCAAGAGATTTTTCACATGGGAAGCTACTCCACATGGGATGTTTGAGAAAAGGACTCCACATTAAAATGACAGAATGCTTATATACTTTGGGATCTTACCAGTCAAAAATGAGGTTTTTTTTCTCAAGACACACAAGCTCTGTAAGTCCAACACCAACCAAGTTAGGTAGTGATACCCCTCCACCCTTTCAAACAGCCAGAAGCATATCCTGTTAAATAAATACACATATATGCTTTGAACAAACCAGCCAAAAATTTATTGCCTGTCAAATGATGCAGTTCCTCACTTCAGGAGAAATGTACATTTTGAAATACTGATACTCTGCATTAAACAGTGACAGTGCTGTGTTCCACAAAGTCAAGTCAATTCAGCCATTAAACTCAGCAAAGGGAAGGAGCGAGACCTGAACTCTCTACCTCAAGTAAATGTAGTTGGGCTGAAACACTGGTCTAAGGCTCTAAGCTATTTTGAAGGCGGCAGGATATATATGACAAATATATCTCCATAAAATAAACATCTCCTCTGTTGGGCAGCCTTAGTCACCTGCTCTACAGTCTGCTCTGAGAACGGTAATCTCTACAATATCCTTACAAAGTACACCCTCATTATCTCCCTCAAAATGCAAGTCAGAGGCCAATGAATTGTTTCCTTTAAACTACTTATCAAGAACCAACAAGGGTGAGATTTCAGAAGGGGAACTTCTGTTGCTATTTGCATTGCAACAGCCAACGACTCACATTTAAACAGAGCTTACACTGTTCAAAGCACTCAAAACACACTATCTTTTCCAGAACTGGAATATGCTAGTCACCAAGATGAGTCTGAGCTACAAATCAGGAAATCACCAGTTTGCCTCTATCCCTCTGCCACAAACACACAAGGGCACCTTAGGGAAGCAACTGTCACTCAAGTTATTCCAACTCACACAACAAAGAGCTGGTATAGGTCCGGCTTACCTTAAGGACTGCTCTAATAACAGCAGGATAGTGCAACATGAAGGCCTCTGACTAATCAGGAGCATTTCATTCCTTACAACAGCCCTGTGAAGTCGATTGAATCCTACAATTCCCATCCGTCAGCCAAAGGAGCATGAGTCACCTATTGCTATTCAAGAAGGAATGCCAGCCTGGACGGAACAGAACACAAATGCATACAACTCCCCACTTTGCTTTGGCCTTGAATAACTGATCCCTCCAGTGATCGACTTTTCACCCCACCCTCTCCACACACTCCTTAACTGGCCTCTTTCCTATTCCTATTGTATGGGTGGGGGGGATTGTTGGTTTGTTATGTTCTTCTTTCTATTATGCCTTTTGTGTCCTCATCTTGTATTTCTATGTTGTGAACCGCCCTGAGACCTACAGATGAAAAGCAGTATACAAGTATAGTAATAAACAAACCAACCAAATTCTGTGACCACTGTTGCCAGGAGAGGACCCAGTCTCTCCCTCTTTAGCCAACGGGAGGCAACAACGGCCAGAAAGGCGGGACATAAACACACACACGCAATATATATACACATATACATATACACAAGACACACACAGTGCTTTTTTGTGGGAGGCCGCAGAGGTACGCATAACTCTAAATATTGCGTGAATCTATGTACTTTTGTCAATTTACTGTATTTATTTTTAGCAATCTGAACTAGGAAATGGTGATTTCCTTGAGTCAAAATGAGAATACCCCCATATATATATATATATCATACACATACACAGTACAGGGAAGAACTGTGTGTGTGTATATATATATATATATATATATATATATGCATGTGTGTGTATAAAATATGTGTGTGTGTTTATATATCTGTGTGTATCTGTGTGTGTATGTACATATATATATTATCTAAATCTACACCTATATAGTTAGTTAGAGGCACTAAGCGTCAGTGAGGGCCACCTGAGGATGACAAACCGGGCCGCGAGGGTGGAGCTGGGGCCACAGGCGTTCAGACCCCAGGGGCGGGGAGGGAGGGGGCAGCGATCTTGATGTCGGCCAGAACTCGAACTCGGGACCTTCCAGGCCAGGGGGGCTCTCGCGACCACCGAGCCCTCCCGCCCGCCCAGGGGGACGGAGAAGCGAAGCCCCCGAGTCCCTGTCAGGGATGGAGGTTCGCCCCAGGGGCGCCGCGAAGCCAGCCTGGGCTCATCCCCACCTGCGGGGGTCTTTCCCTTCCCCATCCCCGCCCGCCCAAGCGCGCCTGCGCAGAAGGACGCGCGCGCGCACACCCCTCAGCGGCGAAGAGAGAGGCGCGTCGCCCCGCCGACACTCGCCCCCTACCTGAGGGGCGGCCTCCGCCGCCGCCGCCTCCGGCCTACTCACCCCGGATAACGGCTGCTGCGGCTGCTACTCGTACTCGTCACGCTCGCCCGCGGCCCTGCCAGCTACAAGTCCCCGCCGGCCGCGGCCACCACGACGACGAAGACGACGAGCCGCCTCCCCTCTCCGTACCCGCCTCGGCAACAGCGCGACGCCATCTTGTCTCCCCGCCCAACGCGCACGCGCACAGGCCCCCCTCCTCTCCGGCCGGCAGCGACGCGTGGCGTCACGACGCCGATGACGCGGCGCGGAAGAGAGCGAGAGCCGAGGGGCTCGAGAGGCGCTTCCGGGTTGCTGGCTGTGGCCGCTTGGCGTTGCCATAAACTGGGACGGAGGGAATTATTATTATTATTATTATTATTATTATTATTATTATTATTATTATTATTATTATTATTATTATTATTTATTTCTATACTGATTTTTAAATACAAACTTTTATTGCTTTTTAAACTTCAGTTTGGATCCTATTCAACTCAGTACATAACACAAGATATGCCGCTTTATATTTGTAAAGGGAGAAAAATCTCAGAGCGGTTTGTTGTTGTTATTGTTTAGTCATGTCCGCCTCTTCGTGACCCCCTGGACCAGAGCACGCCAGGCACTCCTGTTTTCCACTGCCTCCTGCAGTTTGGTCAAACTCATGCTGGTCTCTTCGAGAACACTGTCCCACCATCTCGTCCTCTGTCGTCCCCTTCTCCTGGTGCCCTCCATCTTTCCCAACATCAGGGTCTTTTCCAGGGAGTCTCCTCTTCTCATTAAAGCACATTAAAACTTCAAATAAAACAATCCAGAACAAAATGTTCCTGAAGAAAGTCAAATATAAAGTGAACGTTCAGAGCAATGTGATTAACAGGAAACTAGAGATTTGAAAATAAAACACTGCTACATGGAGTCCTATATAGAATGGACATGTAAGGCAGCACAATTAAGAAGAGGTTAAATATTAACATATGCATAGTTGATATGCATTAGTTGTCAATCCTGCCAGTGGTGTGTGTGCTGCCATCAGTGCTGGATTATGATTGTTGAGTTCTGGTTATTGTCTTGTGTTACCCCCTTGATGTTTCTTTTGAAATGAATAGATTATTATGTATCATTATTATTAATTAATAATTACCCAATCAAGCACCAGCAAAGCACAGGCATCAATTTACTAATTTATTTTAAATAACAATAGCAATAATGTGATATTTGTGAAGTACTCTACTTCTCATGGAAGGGGCGGGGAACAGAACTTTGTTAGACTTCCTTACACTCCGCTGCACAATCGCCCCACCACCATTTTTCTGTTCTGGAATCATAGAATTGTAGACTTGGAACTGATCCTGAGCATCAACCCCGTGCAATACAGAGATCTCAAGTCTTTTTATTAAAGTACACTCCTCCCCCCACCAGGCTTGGGGGCGTCCCTAATGTCCAGTAGTTGTTGGCATCCAACTGTATCAAGTGACAATATATTAAGATAATGTAAGGTAATCAGATCCTGGCAAAGATTGCCAAAGAAGAAGAAGAAGGTCCGTAGGAGGTTTGGCTCAGAGGAATTAGTCCAGTTCCAGACTGTGCATGATGGCAAGGGAGAGAAAGAAGTGCCAGCGGAGGTCCCATCTTCCCTTTTTCTGTGGTTATAAGTTGTTTTAAGTTATTTTTAAAGTTGTGTTTTCATTGTTGTAACCAGCCTGGGACCTTAGAGTGAAGGGATATAATTGCTGATGATAATAATGTTACATTTAAAGTGGTTGTTTTTGTTGAGTCGTTTAGTCGTGTTCGACTCTTCGTGACCCCATGGACCAGAGCACGCCAAGCACTCCTGTCTTCCACTGCCTCCCGCAGTTTGGTCAAACTCATGTTCGTAGCTTCGAGAACACGTCCAACCAACTCGTTCTCTGTCGTCCCCTTCTCCTTGTGCCCTCCATCTTTCCCAACATCAGGGTCTTTTCCAGGGAGTTTTCTCTTCTCACGAGGTGGCCAAAGTCTTGGAGTCTCAGCTTCAGGATCTGTCCTTCCAGTGAGCACTCAGGGCTGATTTCCTTCAGAATGGAGAGGTTTGATCTTCTTGCAGTCCATGGGACTCTCAAGAGTCTCCTCCAGCACCACAATTCAAAAGCATCCATTCTTTGGCAATTAGCCTTCTTTATGGTCCAGCTCTCACTTCCATACATCACTACTGGAAAACCATAGCTTTAACTATATGGACCTTTGTCAGCAAGGTGATGTCTCTGTTTTTTAAGATGCTGTCTAGGTTTGTCATTGCTTTTCTCCCAAGATGCAGGCATCTTTTAATTTCGTGACTGCTGTCACCATCTGCAGTGATCCTGGAACCCAAAAAAGTAAAATCTCTCACTGCCTCCATTTCTTCCCCGTCTATTTGACAGGAGGTGATGGGACCAGTGGCCACGATCTTCGTTTTTTTGATGTTGAGCTTCAGACCATATTTCGCGCTCTCCTCTTTCACCCTCATTAAAAGGTTCTTTGATTCCTCCTCACTTTATGTGGTCATCTGCATATCTGAGGTTGTTGATATTTCTTCCAGCAATCTTAATTCCGTCTTGGGATTCATCCAGTCCAGCCTTTCTCATGATGAATTCTGCATATAAGTTAAATAAGCAGGAAGACAATATAAAGCCCTGTCATACTCCTTTCCCAATTTTGAACCAAGCAATTGTTCCATATCCAGTTCTAGCTGTAGCTTCTTATCCCACATAGACATTTCTCGGGAGACAGATGAGGTGATCCGACACTCCCATTTCTTTAAGAATTTTAAGCTTGCTGTGGTCGACACAGTCAAATGCTTTTGCATAGTCAATGAAGCAGAAGTATATGTTTTTCTGGAACTCTCTATCTTTCTCCATAATCCAGCACACATTTGGTCTCTGGTTCCTCTGCCCCTTCGAAATCCAGTTTGCACTTCTGGGAGTTTTCGGTCCGCATACTGCTTAAGCCTGCCTTGTAGCATTTTAAGCATAACCTTGCTAGCGTGTGAAATGAGCGCAGTTGTGTGGTAGTTGGAGCATTCTTTGGCACTGCGCTTCTTTGGGATTGGGATGTAGACTGATCTTCTCCAATCCTCTGGCCACTGCTGAGTTTTCCAAACTTGCTGGCATATTGAGTGTAGCACCTTCTTTTAGCATCATCTTTTAAAATTTTAAATAGTTCAGCTGGAATATCATCACTTCCACTGGCCTTGTTATTAGCAGTGCTTTCTATCATACCACTTTAAACAGTCATGGCTTCTCCCTAAGAATCCTGGAAACTGTAGTTTATAAGTGCTGAGAGTTCTTATCTTTACCTCAGAGAGCTACAATTCCCAAGGTGGTTTAAGGATCAATCCCACTCCTGGGAAGATTGTAGCTCTGGGAGGGGAATAGGGGTCTCCTAACTGCTCTCAGCACCCTTTGGGGAAAGCCTGAAGTGTGCTTAGTGCTGCTGCCTTGAAATAAAGAATAGAAAGACAAAGAATAGAGTGGTAGCTTTTTTTAAGGCTTATGTTCCAGGAAAACAAACTTTGATGGAGTAGGTCGCTGAATAATGTAAAGGGAAATGCATGTGTCATGGATTAGATTTACAGTGTTTCCCAACCGGTGGCCGCGAGACGTTGCCTGGTGTGCCGTGGGAGGGAGGCGGGCGAGTCGGACAGCGAGAGGCAGGGCGGCGGCGGCGAGGAGAGGCCGCCCAGCACGGGGCTCTCGCCGTCTGCCTGCCTGGCTGCCTGCGTGGCGCTGTGCTGGTCCCGGGGGTAAGGTACCTTGGGCGTAGCAGAGTCCACACGAAGAGGGGCAAGGTCCGAGGCAGAGAGCCGGGCGGGGAACAGGTACGCTGGAACAGGAGGCTGTGCAGGGAACAGGAACACCGGATGGTCGGGAACAGGAGGCCGAGCAGGGAACAGGAGTACCGGATAGTCAGGAACAGAAAGCCGAGCAGGGAACAGGAGTACCGGATAGTCAGGAACAGGCCGAGCAGGGATCAGGAACACAGGAAGGTCCGAAGCCAACAATGACGTTGCTCTCGCAACCTGGGGCCGGGCTGACTGGGCTTTTATCCTCTTCTAAGGCCAGGGGCGGTCCCGGCCCCCAGGAGCCCCGCCTCCTCTGGCCTTAAGGCGAGCACTCCTCCTGGGGGCAACCAGTTCCCTTCGCCTCTCTGCCCTAAGCCTCTGCAGATCAGGAGAGGCCGAAGGGTTACTGGGCCCTGGAGGAGGCTCACCTGTGGCCACTGAGTCGTCAAGCCTCTCTGGGGCCAGAAGGGTTTCACCTGGGGCCAGCTCCTGATGCACTGCTACAGGTGCAGGTTCTTCAGCATCTAGGCCTTGCCCCAGTTCAGCCGGCCCTGGAGGCGGGGACTCTTGTGCAGGCTGGGATTCCTCTGTTTCATCCTCCGAATCGGAATCCCAGGCCATCACAGGCGCTGACGTCACGGGGCTGTAACGTGCCCCACATAGGCACACGCGGGGCGGCGAGCGAGCTCCCTCCCACATCCCATCGCCGCTCGCTTCGGCCGGCCTACTGGGCTGTCGCAGGCGGAAGGCCTGCGCATGCGCGAGGTTTTCGCGCCTTCGGGATTCCCTTCACGCCTTCCTCCTCCCAGGTCCTTGAGAGCGCGGGAAGCGGCAGCGCGAGACCGGCGTTGAGCCTCGTAGGTATTGCGCTTGCCAAGGCAGTCATTTGGGAAATGAAAACTTGCAAAGCAAGCAACCAGTTCAATCTGAAGTACGTGTATGCTTAATATCCTGTATCTGAAACCTGTTCTGCCCCCTCCCCCACACTTGGTGCCATTTTCATCTACACATTCAGCAGAGTAAGTTGACCCAGAATAGTACCAATTCAGATGGCAGATGGGAGAATGACAGTGCTGAATGCTTTCCCATGTAGAACAGTCCCTGCAAATAAAAACCTAGCATATTTGGAAGAGGGATGCTAGCCTAACCATTACCTTCTATGCTGTTACTATTTTTTTATTTTATTTTTACATAAGTAAAAAGTGACCTTTCCCCATCTGGCATGGTGGTGTGCCTCAAGATTTTTTTCATGAAACAAGTGTGCCTTTGCCCAAAAAAGGTTGGGAAACACTGGATTAGAAGGATGGGGTGGAGGATGGCTTCAGAGTTAGGGCACATTGTTAATAAAATATATAATGAAGGATGCTGGTCTTGCCTGCAGCCTTCCCTTTGGGGCATCTGGGCAGCTACTGCAAAAACAGGGTGCTGGACTAGACCACCTTGATCTAGCAGGGTTTTCATTACTGCTATAGGTTTGGGAAGGGATCTCCCTAAACCCTAGGTAAAGGTAAAGGGACCCCTGACCATTACATCCAGTCGTGGCCGACTCTGGGGTTGCGGCGCTCATCTCGCTTTACTGGCCAAGGGAGCCGGCGTACAGCTTCCAGGTCATGTGGCCAGCATGACTAAGCCGCTTCTGGCGAACCAGAGCAGCGCACGGAAACGCCATTTACCTTCCCGCTGGAGCGGTACCTATTTATCTACTTGCACTTTTGATGTGCTTTCGAACTGCTAGGTTGGCAGGAGCAGGGACCGAGCAACGGGAGCTCGTCCCATCATGGGGATTCGCCGGCGGGGAATCGCCGACCTTCTGATTGGCAAGTCCTAGGCTCTGTGGTTTAACCCACAGTGCCACCCGCGTTCCCCCTAAACCCTATAAATGAATAAATGGTAGGATTTTCATTATTTGTGATAGGAAGTGAAAATACCACCTGCAGAGGAATTCCTGGGCTAGCCTATGCAAAATGACCTGGCCAAACTAGGGCCATTAAGAAACAATACAGGGCCATTGAGGGCCATACATTAGCAGTACAAGAGAACTGTTCTTCCACCCCTGCCCTGAGGTATGAATGGAGACAAGGGATTTGAAAGGTTGCCAGGGTAATGGGGTGTGATGTCAAAGGAATAGTTTGGGAAAGGGGCAGAAGGATCTTGGCTGGCGGCAGGTGGAGAGAGATACCTTGGACTCCTGTACTGCACTCTGCTGTGGGGAACAAGCCCCTCTTGTGATGACCGTATTGCAGGATCTGACTCCATCTAATTTCAGGTTTAAACGTGTGAATAAATATTTTTTAAAGCTTTTGCCTTGTCTTCAGTTCTCCAAAGGAGCACAGACCCTGGTTGAAGGCCAAGACCCCTGGAATGTCATGCACAGCTCAGCAGCTGTTGGGGTGGCCTGCAACATTATGATCTTAATTATTTTATTTATATGCCACATTTTCAAAGTTAAAACTATGCATAGGGCAGCTACAATGTATAACAAACATATCAAAAGTAGTAATAAATAAACAAGGCATTGCACAAACAAATTGAATAAATTCCACATCATTCGTAAGATAAAAAATAAAGATACTGTTATAAGAAAAAACTGCTCCTTTATGCCTCAAGGGTATCCAAGAGCCCTTATAGAGTAGCTTCTCTCCTGCCTGCCAGGATACCTGATAAGGATTGCCTTTTCTGGCCATTCCTTTGAGATGCTAAATACTTGTGTCTAAATACTGGTGCATATTGATAGTGTGATCAGCTTAACTGATAATTGCCAGGCTGTATTTGAAAAGGGAAGTGTAAGCCCCTACAGTCCAAAGACCATTGGAAAGCTTTTCCCATTTCCTTCCTTCTTGCAAAGAAATATTTGAGGTCAATTTGGGAGAGTCAAAATGGCTTCAGGATTGTTCTCCTGTACTATTTCAGACACATGGTTTATATACTTATGTATCTGTTTGCCTTGTACATTTATGAACATTTATTTTATATATATATAAGACCTTAGAACTCCTATAACAATACAAAAAATTAACATCAACAACCCACCCCAACAACTCCCCCCTAAACAACACCCCAGCCTGTGCTTATACCTAGCTACTGTATATATTATTATTATTATCATTAGGATTTTTATTCCGCTCGATACCCAGAGGTCTCAGGGCGGTTCACAGAATAAAATCAAAATATAAAACCACAAATAACAAAAGGTGACTAAACCTATTACAACATTTAATTTAAACTAAATAAGGAAGTTGTTGTGGGAGGACGCAGCAGGCGCGTTCCTCTGCTGCCCTCCAGGGGGCTCCATAAGCAACCCTCAGCGCGCGCCTTGGCCAATGAGCCCCGGGGGGTGGGATCCAACGCGCAGAGCATTGGTACGCCTGCCTCCCTCCAGTTGCCCGGCAACACCCCGAAGGGACCGCCCCTCGGAAGAGCTCCCGCGGGGCGAGGCTGCCGTTGCCGGGCAACCCCGCGCGGCTGTTGCGCAGGCGGACGCGTCATGCGCCGCAAAGCGCGCGCGGGGCCGTAAAGCGCCTTCCCTCCCTCCCTCCTCCCCGTCTCGGTTTCCGGGCGCAAAATGCCGTGAGCGGCGCCCGGTCGGGCGGGCCTGTGGAGGGCGGTCGGGCGGTCGTTCGTTCGTTCGCTGGCTCGGTGAGGGAGAGAAAGAGAGAGGCAAGGCCAGGCCGAGAGGAAGGGGAGGGGGCGACCCGGCTCCGTCCCATGCTCCGTCGGCGGCGGGCGGCCCTTTCCTCCCCCTGCCCCTTCATGCGGGGCCCGGGCCGGGGTCGCGCCGGAGATGGCCAGGAAGACAGTTAGCAGGAAGAGGAGGGCGGCGGCTCCCGCGGCGGGGCCCGGAGGAGAGCAGGTAGGCCCGCGGGCGGGGGCGGCGGAGGGGTGGGGGGCTGGCCCCCCAATACTGTATTTGGCCCTTGGGACTTGGTTGGGGAGGAGGGGGCTTGTTGTGGGGAGCTGGGGGGCTGGCCCCCCAAATACTGTATTTGGCCCTTGGGACTTGGTTGGGGAGGAGGGAGCTTGTTTGGGGGAGGCGGGGGGCTGACCCCAAATACTGTATTTGGCCCTTGGGACTTGGTTGGGGAGGACGGGGCTTGTTTGGGGGAGGTGGGGGGCTGGCCCCCAAATAATGCATTTGGCCCTTGGGACTTGGTTGGGGAGGAGGGAGCTTGTTTGGGGGAGGCGGGGGGCTGACCCCAAATACTGTATTTGGCCCTTGGGACTTGGTTGGGGAGGACGGGGCTTGTTTGGGGGAGGTGGGGGGCTGGCCCCCAAATAATGCATTTGGCCCTTGGGACTTGGTTGGGGAGGAGGGAGCTTGTTTGGGGGAGGCGGGGGGCTGACCCCAAATACTGTATTTGGCCCTTGGGACTTGGTTGGGGAGGACGGGGCTTGTTTGGGGGAGGTGGGGGGCTGGCCCCCAAATAATGCATTTGGCCCTTGGGACTTGGTTGGGGAGGAGGGAGCTTGTTTGGGGGAGGCGGGGGGCTGACCCCAAATACTGTATTTGGCCCTTGGGACTTGGTTGGGGAGGAGGGAGCTTGTTTGGGGGAGGCGGGGAGGTGGGGGCTGGCCCCCAAATACTGTATTCGGCCCTTGGTTGGGAAGGAGGGGGCTTGTTTTGGGGTGGTCGCGTCGGAGGACGAGGGCCAAGCAGCCTGGCGAGGGGCTTCCACCCCAGATGGGCAGAGCCTGCTCTTTCCTGTACAGGGATGGGGGGGGGTGATGGGAATTTTCCTCCTCCTTTCCTGCGTGTAAGAGGAGCACCCGGTTGCAACAGTTCAATAAAGATCAGGCTTTGCTTCTCTATTTTCTCTGGTTGGCCTCTGTTCTTTTCTCCGACCGATGGAGAACCTGCAAAGGACTCTATATGGGCTCTTGGATACCCCATAAGGGAAAAGGGCAATTTTTGTTTACAACAGGGGACATAGGCGTGCGCTTCGAGGTCGGGTTGGCATCCGCCTGCCTCCGGACACACACGGAGATGTGCCATAGGCAGACGTGAAACATACGTGTGAATACACACGCGCGTCCTCTGCTCCCTGCCGATCAATCAGTAATATAGTTCAGCGTATAATCAATATATGATATAAGGTAACGTGCAGGTTATTGTGGGGGCAGCGGCGGGGAGCGGGAGAAACGGACGGGAGCGAAACAGAAGGTAAAGCGGGAAGGCGGCGCGTAAATGCGAGGAGTAAACAATGCGCATACATGTTTGCGCGGATCTGTGGGGTTACCTATTTCCTGTAGGTACCGGATTCCCGCCAAGGCAGTTTGCAGTACTGTCTATTTCGCTTCCCTCGATCCGTACCCGACACCGCTCCCATAATAACTTTAATATTATGATTGATCGATCCACACGATAGTGTGTTGCTTTGGAGGACAGAGAAAGGCCGGAGGGCCCGACTGCTCCATTGTCTCCATTATTTGCAGCTGCCCCCCTGCTCAAAGCGCGAACAATGAAATCGGCAAATAAAACCAGTCCCGTCGCTCCTCCTCCGCCCCCAAAGAAAGCAAGCGAGGGTTTGCGCGCGTTAGCTCCGAGCCGCGGGCCCCAGCGCCTTGTCTCCCCATCCCCTTCTTCTGCCGTGGGGACCCTTTCTCCTCCCGCCGCTTGCTTGATCGGCGTTCAGAGGTAGGCTGCCCCTGAACACGCAGGCTCCATTTCCTTCCCACCGCGCTCCTCCCCGTTGGCTCTGATCTCTCCAAGCTGCGGGAGGTGCGTGGAGTTGGAAAGGGCGATGAAGCCGGCCGGATCGGTGCCGGTGGAGGCGGCGGCGCAGTAGCCAGATGTCACTTCCCGGTTGCCCAACCCCCGGGGCCTTCTTGCCACCTGCAATGGCGGTGGCGAGGGTTGCTGGATGCGTCCTTGGACCGGGGTGGTGGTCGCGGAGCGCAATTGGCGATGGGCCTGGGCGCATCGCAGCTGCGCCCCGGAGAGCGCCGGGGGGCTGATCGGTGCCTGCTACCCGGTCGCCCCCTGGAAAGACCTGCTCCCCTCCTCTCTCCCTCCAGCCCGAAGGAGAAGCCAGCGGCTCTCGGGAGCGCCCGAGCCCTGGATTCGGCGTTCGGAGCTTTGCAACCGCCTTGGCCCCGAACGCCAGGAGGGCACCAGGCGCGCCGGCCGCTGCTCTCCGCCCAGTAGTGCCCAAACGCCGTCCGGGCTCCCGATGCTGCGGACCGCGTGTAAACGGAGGGGGTGGAGGCGGGGCTTGGCTGGCCAGAGGAGGGCGCATCAGGTTTGTTTTCGGGGGCTGGAGGGGAAAGGGAAGCTGGGCATCCGCCTGAGCGACAAGCCAAGGCCCCCATCTCCCCGAACCTCGCTCGCCGATGTAGCCACGACGAGCCGGGCAGAGTCCTTCAGAAGCCGCTGGCAAAGACTATTAAGACTTGCCTGATTGATTGATTGATTGATTGGTCCTCCATCCAGAAAGGGGGAGGGGGTGGAAATCCCTGTAGGTGAAAACAACAACAACAACAAAGCAGCCCATCTGGAAGCTTGGGTGCAGCCGACCTCCCAATTTCCCTTGTGCAGGGATTTCATTTTCAATTTTGTGTATTGGAGGAGCATTCTATGATGTAAGTAGCAGTCAGGCCTGCTGCCTGAAGACCTACAGTTTAGATGCAGTTTACTGTTTCCGGGGAATTAAACTTTAGGTGTTTGGGTCAGCTGAAAATGTAAATTTGCGTGAACACATCTTTGTCCTCTGCAGACGTCCACATTGTAGTCCATCTTCATGGTACCAATGGTTCGTTATTTTCTGTTTTAACCCAAGGTGTAGGCACGATAATGCCTCAGAAAGTAAAGGTAGCTATACTGGCCAGTAAGTAAAATTCCAAAATCCACATCGGAGCAATCAATAGCTTTATTAGGCAAACCAATATGCCACGAAATGACGGGCAACCTTTCCAGGTTTCCAGAACTCTTCGGGCTAGATGGTAAACAAGCGAGGAAATGGCTGGTCGTAATTAGAAATGAATTAACCATAAAATGTAAAATGAGCTAAAAATCCCATGCTTATCACTTTACAATAGATTGTCAAGAAGCATGTATATCATATGTGTAAGACAATAAAAAGTGTTAACAAGACATCTGAAATAAAACAAATCAGTGCCATGTGAATACTGCTGGAGAAAAGGGTGTTGCATAAAGTGGGAGCCACCACAGATGAAGTCCTTCACTTGTTTGCCACCCATCTAACCTCTGAAGGCAGGGAACATCTTAAGAGAAAGATTCCTTGGGGGGGGAGCCCTGAGAAAAGATCCCCAGGATTCCCAGGGGTGGTAGTCAAGACAGTTAACACTGGTTTAAGATCTTTATGAAGACATTTCATTATTATTATTATTATTATTATTATTATTACTATTATTATTATTATTATTATTATTATTATTATTATTTATGTAGTAGAGCAAGATCCTAGAACATTACTCTGGTCCAGTGAAAGATGTGTCAAATTCTTAAGGGG
The DNA here is from genome assembly GCF_965112155.1 of Podarcis liolepis. Taxonomy (NCBI): domain Eukaryota; kingdom Metazoa; phylum Chordata; class Lepidosauria; order Squamata; family Lacertidae; genus Podarcis; species Podarcis liolepis. The sequence continues at coordinate 62,569,583 of NC_139565.1, read as the reverse complement.
TCTCTGATGTTACATGAAATGGATCTTCCCTCTGGGGCAGATAGGCAGAATCCTTTCAAGGTAGTAAGTTACTGTACATGAACTGTTGGCATTCTCCCACAGTATGGCTGGGACCACTCAGCTCACAAAAGGAAGCGGCTTCCTCCAGTTAAAAGGTCACTGGTGTGCTACCTGAAAGGAAGAGAGGTGCGGATGCAGGATGAGTCCAGCTACCACCGACTCCTGCACGGATATGCAGCCCAGCAACTGCCCGGTCTCCTGAAGGAAAGAGAGTTTCACCTTGGGACCCTCAATAAAGTGTTTGCATCTCAGTGGCTGAATCACCGGCAAGTGGTGTGTGGGACAAAATGCAACACAGTAAGTGCAAATCTCTCTCTATCTCCTTAAGCTAGAACCGCTCCTGGATATTGTGTAGCTACACAAACTGTTCAGAAAAAGACAAATGTGAGACCGTTTAAAACCTTGCCTGCTTTTTCTTAGCATTTGCTGCATTGTCATACACACTTTCTACTTTCCCTTTTAGTTTTATCTGTATGCTGCCTTGAGTTCTTGTTAGGGAAAAAGACAGGGTAGGAATAAAGATACAGTATAGTAATAATTATGCAACGTTTGTCTTTAATTGAAAGCGAATTCATTATTGTATTATTTCAGCCTTGTATATAAACTGCTAGAACCTCCTAGCCTGCAATTATTTTTTTACTAGTATGGTAGAGAGACCTTTCCTCCTCTGCCAGCCCATTTATTCTCCTGCCTGCAGTTCCTGGTTTCCTGTGCAAGCCTGCTTGTATCTACCATAAATCGAAGGCTATGTTATTGTGTATATGCTCTGTGGCACAATGCCCTTTTTGAGGTGAGGCAACCTGTACTGTGGGCAGCAGCTGAAGTGCAGTTGCACCATAGTTTTGTATAAAAGCATGATATCAAAGTTTCTTTTTCACTTTCCTAATGATCCCTAGCATAAAATTCACCCTTTACACTGCTGTCTCTTACTGTGTTGGCATCATTGAACAATCCAGTTACAACCCCAAGGTCTGTTTAATCTGGTCACTCGCTGCCAGTTGATTCCATGAGCTTATATGTGATCCATTTTTTCAAAATAGGTTTTACATTGGTCATTTTCTAGTCCTCATTTATGGAGGCTGATTATAGGGACAAGTTACTTATTTTTGTTAGGAGGTCAGCCATTTCTAATTTAAAAACTCTTGGGTGGATGCCTTCCAGACCTGGTGATTTGTCAGTTTTAATTTTCTCAATCAGGCGGGGAATAATGCTGTATTTAATCAGAGCAGAGAATCTTGATCTGGCTCCGTATAAGACTGTTTCATGTGTTCTTAAATTGTGTGAATGCCAGTTTCATTGTAGAACACACACAGATCACTTTGTGACTCACAGTTCTTTTGTTGAGCTGTTAGCTTCAATTTGGTGCACTAAAATCCATGTTTTCATTTCACTGACAATCCTTCTAAATGGGAAATTTTTACATATAGGCAACCCTCTATTATCATGGGGTTGCATTCCTGGCCCTTGTGCGTGTCGGCGGAGCACGCACGAGCCTGTCCCATTCTGTCCTCTTCTGGGTTCAAACCTACCTGCGCTTTAGTGGTTGCGCATCGATTGAACATGCAAAAAATTGGTTTCCTGCTTGTTTGATACACTTGACTAAGTTCATTTTTGGTTCATTTGGGTTTTAGTTTGTGTAATGTAGTGGAGAGATGCATGGTGAACTGGAAGAGTCAGGCTGATTGAAGAAGTCAGGGTATGAATTGTATCGGAAGATGGTCTTGAAGACACGTGTTTAGGTTTTTTTAGCATATGTAGGGGAATTGCATCAGCTGGCTTGAGTTTTACAGATGAGCTGAAGCAAAACTAAGCAGTTTCAATTAAATTCAAATCTGAACTGTATAATTTGGGTTCCTAAGCTAGCATGAAATAGGCCTTGAGACCTTGTGGAAAAGAGTTTTGTATCTGGTGAGCAATGTTTTACATGCCTGAGCAAGAAGCAGAGGACTGAAAATTTCCCAGTCCAGGTCTACAGCATTGCTGCTGCTGCTGCCAACTTTTCTGCAAGGAGCACTTCAAATCTGAAAATGGATTCTGTGTCTGATTCATGCATGAATTGATTTAGCTTTGAGTGAGCAACTTGCTAGGCTTCCTAGCTACAGTTAGGTTAATGAAACAAGTTCATTCATCCAATAATAAGACCAGTAGTAAAGCAAATCTGGAAATACTTGGATAACCTCTTCCCCCCATATACAGGTTTCTGCGCACTACATGGTTAAATTGAAATTAGTAGTTTACTCCAGTATTACACCCCATGATGTAAACGCTCCCTCTTCTTTTCATAACGGGGACTGTTGCTTTGCCATCAGTTTTTTAAGGATTTCTTAAAATTTATTACTTTCATATTATGCTTCTGCCCGTGGTGCTACATACTGCATTTGTTGGATTGTTGTGCCTGAGTCTAAAAACGGAACTTCGAATTAAAATGGCTTGCATGCCCTCTGACAGAGCTGGGCTGTGCAAGACCCCAGAGGGAATTCTGGGTAGCTGATGGGCTTTTGTTACTCCTCAGAACTCCAGCTCTTCATTGTCTAAAGTGAACTTCTAGCCTTCAGGGATGCAGAAAAGCAGTATGTTTGAAAAGCAGCATAAAAATGCTCCGTATGTATATAGAAGGCTGCCATAAACAGAGCCAGGCCCATTGATAGAGCTCAGTATTGTTGTCAGTGCCTGGCAGAGGCTCTCCAGGTTTTCAGACAGGAGCCCCTCTCCCAGATGTGTCCGGAGAGGTCAGGGATCGAATCTGGAATGACTGAGCTGCAACCCTTTCCCTTGCAGAAATATTCGCTGGTTGAATGCGGTGTCTAAAAGGGGCCCCTGTGATTTGGCTTCCTGATTGTATTTTTCACAGCGTTCCCCTAGAGCAGAACAAAGCATCTGTTTTGTAGGCAGCTGCAACCTGCTAAGTTAGCACGCCAGGCTCTGCAAGCAACCTCTTGTTGACTCTTCCTTAATAGATCTGGAGGAAAGGCAGGATAGATATGTGTGAAGGTAGCAGTGCTGCAGTGTGGTTTGGTGGGTTGCATATTTCCCCTTCTCTCTATAAGTTTGGATCTCCAGAGCACACAAGTGCTTTCTTGGGTTTCTGCCTCCCATGTGCTAGTATGGGTAGGTAAACTAAGGCCTGGGGGCCGGATCCGGCCCAATCGCCTTCTGAATCTGGCCTGCGGACGGTCCAGGAATCAGTGTGTTTTTACATGAGTAGAATGTGTCCTTTTTTAAAAAAAATGCATCTCTGGGTTATTTGTGGGGCCTGTCTGGTGTTTTTACCTGAGTAGAATATGTGCTTTTATTTAAAATGCATCTCTGGGTTATTTGTGGGGCATAGGAATCCGTTCATCTTTTTTCTCTCCAAAATATAGTCCGGAACCTCCACAAGGTCTGAGGGACAGTGGACCGGCCCCCTGCTAAAAAATTTTTGCTGACCCCTGTGCTAGAGCATTCTTGAGTAGCTTCCCAGCTTGCACTTTGAATGGAGACAGTAGTGGGATTGCATTCCCTCAGGTGATCTGTCAGATCCCAGTTGCTGGTGGTGCCAAAGTTGTTGTGGGGAAGGAACACCAAAGGCATCTTCACCTGACGCAGAAAAAATATTAACAGTAATATGCTTTTTCAGTGTTCGTTGTTTCACATTATCTTGCTTAAATCCTGACAACAGCCCTGCATGGTTGGCCAGCGCTATCCCTATATTGTGGATGGTGGTAGAAGAATTGAACCAGTGACTTCCTGGTTCTTTGTTTATCATCTTTGGGCATGTTACCACAAAAGCATGGGCTGTTTCTTCTCTTCATGCAAAGCATGTTTGGTTAAAAATGTCCTATAATCACAGTGTTCTCTGTGCAGATTCAGGTTTAGGAATGACCACAGGTGTGTCTTCCTTCCTTCCTTCCTTCCTCCCTCCCTCCCTTCTTTCCTTCCTTCCAGTTGTTTGTGGTCGATGTCCAGACGGGTCAGATTACCAAGATTCCAATTTTGAAGGACCGAGAACCAGACATGGTGAACCAGCAGGGCTGCGGAATTCACGCCATTGAGCTGAACCCTTCCAGGACCCTCTTGGCTACGGGAGGTGACAACCCAAACAGCCTTGCGATTTATCGCCTGCCTACACTTGATCCTGTCTGCGTGGGAGATGTAAGTGCCCCTACATGGCTTCAGACGTTTTATTTCATTCTCATAGAAATTCTGTCTCAATCTGGTGACGGGTCCATTCGATGATGGGCAGATTAAAGAGGGCATCTTTATGTTGTCAGAAGTTGGATGGGCTGATGTATTTCGACATAACTGGAATGTTTAATATTGTGAAGCTGAGTGGGAGATTGCAGGGAATTGGACTTGGTTGACGTCCTGTGTACTTGTTTATAACCTTGCATGCTTGTTATCAAGAAAAGCAGTTGCATTTATTTGATGTTTAAGGAAATACATGAAACCTTTACCTTGATATATGAAACCTTTGCCTTGAAAGAATTCTCCTGCATCCTCATTTCTTCCTTCCTTTCTTTCTCTAGGACGGCCACAAAGATTGGATATTTTCTATTGCATGGATCAGTGACACCATGGCTGTTTCTGGTAACTTCTGCTAATGGCTTTATTTCTGTGCGCCCTAACATCTAACGGACTGTAGCTTCTCTTGTAGCTCACAAGCTCCCCTCAGGCATTGTACACGTGCGTAAAACCAACAGGAGTGGGAACGTGCGTGGTAAACTTGGCTCCCACCCTGTCTCTATCCTTTTCCAGGGTTCCACATCCTAGGAAGCCTCTGTGAAAACCGGGAAGATTCCTGCTTCAGGGAGTTGCTTTCCAGGTCATGGAGTGTTATGACAATGGCGATTAGCATGCCCATTGCTTTTACACAGGAGTAGAATGCCTGAGGCTTCAGATGTGTCTTTTTGAATTTTTAATCATATCTGTCTTAAGTACTTAAGCTGATTGTGGCAGCAGCTCCCTTTTCCATATTCCCCCTACCCATCAACCCAAAAGAAAACTGCGCTTTTTGCAAGGAGTTAGATGTCTCTAACATCTCTGTGTCCTCCGCAAAGTATATATCACACAGAGTTCCTCCTACTCCCTTGCAGTTTGTTTTGGCTTGTATGAGAGAATCTCACATTTTTGGCACCCAAGAGCTAGATTCCCCGCTCCCTGGGAGTTTTGTCATTCCATTCTAAAATTCGGCAGAGAACATAAGGGCATGGACTTAGGCATGGAGGGATAGGTGGCCACTTGCAAGTTAGCAGAAAGGTGAATTTTTAGCCATGGCAAAGTGGCCAAGAAACTGTGGAGAGAGCACTGAAGTCTTTTGAAAGACCTGCCTAGGCTTCCTTTAGTTTCTGAGTCTCATTGTGGATCCACACCTTGGACATTATAGTGGTTTTTCTGTAACCAGAAAGGGTAGGGGCTTGAGGTTTCAGAGGATATCTCATAACCACCACCATCCCCCCCTTGCCAAACTGCTTCCAATTCTATCCTAAAGTTCGGAAATACTGATACTTGAACCACACACCTGCTCTTAGAAGTTGGGCTGCTTGGCCCCAGTTCTGCTTTGCCACTTCCTCGCCTGGAAGCTAAAATGGGCTTCTGAGCCCGGGTAGCTTTTCCTGTGTCACAGTATGCTGCGATAATGGTTGCAGCATTTGCATATCTTCAGAATAGCAAATGAACCATGGCAGATTTCACTCTTCCATAGTGATTATAATTGCGCTGTGTTACAGCCAAGCTGAGAAACAGCCCACAGGATGTACTGAGCGACGCTGACAGCATTCAGCATAGCTCCAAAGCCCTCGCAGTGGAGGCTGACTGGACTTTGTCCCACTGTAACACATCCAGTGGAGAACTGCCAGGATGCTGTGGCATGAACTTTATTTTTTGCTCTTATTTACAACCTTCTGTAAAGACTACAGTTGTGCCTTTGTCAGGTTGCACTGCAGGACTGTGTTTACACAGTTTGTTCTGTAGTGTGCTAACCAAACAGACGGTTGCAGGAGGCTGTCAGAGTTTTATTAATCTTGAAAGAATTCCAGATGTGTGCCCCTTTTGGAATGCATTCTGTGTGCACAACCTTTTCTCTGCGGGAAACTGGGGGTTCTGCTCTCCTTGCTTGCCTGGAACATCCTGCACCAAGATAGACAGTGCAGTGTTCCTGGCTTGGCCTGTGGCAGGCAGAGAGCTGCGTTATGAGTGGTGCGTGACTGAATACGTAGCGCTTGCCTCTTTTTAGGCGTGTGCCCCATCGCAGTCAGAGAGCGGCATAATACTAGGAGGGCAGGTGTTTAATGTGTCCTTGGGTCTGCTGTCCCATGCAGGCTCCCGAGATGGTTCAATGGGGCTCTGGGAAGTGACGGATGAAGTCCTAGCCAAGAGCGATGCAAGACGCAACTTGTCTCGCGTTCCCGTCTATGCTCACATAACACACAGGGCTCTGAAGGACATCCCCAAGGAGAACACCAACCCGGACAACTGCAAGGTTCGGGCACTAGCTTTCAACAACAAGAACAAGGTCAGTAAGATAAATAAGTTTCAAGGTATCTGACCATAACTTTCCCATTGCCAGTGCTGGAAATATGTTGAAAGTAGCTACAGTCCCGAGAATTTCAGCGTTGGAATTATTATTATTATTATTATTATTATTATTATTATTATTATGCACTTTGCTCCCACCCCCACTTTCTAGCTCTCAATCCTTTGGTTCCTTTTCTGGCGGAAACATTAAGTAACTGAAAAAGTGTGTGCTGAAAGCTCAAAACAAAAAAAGGCATATTTGAGTTTCCCAGGAATTCGCATGTGGGACATTCCTCCCCCAATAACCCCCAGCTGGGATACCCCCCCCCCCGTTTGTATTTTTATTTAAACACCCATTCTATCATTCCGGCCTGCTCCAGAATGCAAATTCTTGATGCTGGGAGAGGCGGAAGAACACCCATATTTCTGCAGGTGTTGCAAATAAAACAAATGTTAAAAATTGTGATGACGTTGAGGCAGGCGCCTGCTGTGCTTCCCATTGGTTTGCTGACGCAGACACTGAAATCAAAGGGGGGGAGCCAGATGCAATTATTTGTCCTGCCAATGGCAAAGGCACTGAGGGTGTCATGCCCCATGGGCTCTGTGGAGCAGTGATGTTGTGAAATAAGGGACTTGTTTTTAAAATAAGGGCTGTCTGGCAGTCCTGCTTGGCTTTCGCCATCAGATTTTTGCAACCTGTGCCTCTGATTCTGAGGTCTAGAAACTGCTGAGTGCTTCATTTTTAAATAAAAACTAGGGCACTCTGGATTCTTAAGAGCTGCACACAGCAGCCTAGAGGTGCATGCAGTTCTTCTCTTGACCACTTTTGGATATAAGCTTGTGCTGTTCTTTCTTCCCGTGCTACCTTTCTGAATTTTAATGGTTTGCAGGAAGCCACTGAAAAATTATAGTGCGCAACCTGTGGTTCTGCTGATGTTGCTAAATAACAACAACAACAACAACAACAACAACCTATTATTTATACCCTGCCCATCTGGCTGGGTTTCCCCAGCCACTCTTGGCAGCTCCTAACCAAATATTAAAAACACAATACAGCAAAAAAATTCAAAAACTTCCCTAAGCAGTCCCATCATGCCTGTGCTGTGCTGGCTGGGGCTGAAGGGAGTTTGAGTCCAGTAACGCCTGGAGGGCTACACTTTCCCTATCCCTTTTCCAAAGCATTTTGTTTTAAATTACTTTAGTAATCCTTAAAAAAACCATCCATGTTAGGTCAATGGTGGTTGAACCCACATTGCAGATGGGGCGGGCGGATGACTTTGTGTCAGTGCTGAGATTCTGAGATGGGGTCTCGGTTGTTTTAGCATTGTACATTGGCAGACTTTTAACACTGATTGGTACTCTGCATGGATCTTCCGCGGTGGCCGAGTGGATTACAAAGCTCTTTCTGTTCTAGGAGCTGGGAGCAGTGTCTCTGGATGGATATTTCCACCTCTGGAAAGCAGAATACACACTTTCAAAGGTAACCTGCTAGTGTGGGGAAAATGTATGCTGGGCTTTATTCCTGATTTGGGATTGAATAAGTTTTGAGCTAAATTGCAGCACTTCCTGACTGTTGGGAGGGCTGACCAGAATGAACTTTTTAAAAGGGGAAATGCCATACGGTGCTCACTGAAAAAGCGACAGCTAACAAACGCGCGCAGCGCTAAACCCAGTCATCGTATCCCCTATTGACATAAACGATTGCCAAACCACTGCTCGCTTGACGCGACGGAGGAACAGAGAGAGAGTGGAGGGTGGCAGAGACATTTCATTCCCCTGTTCTTTTAATCCCGCAATCAATAAGGATCCCGGGATTGACCGGGGATCGAGCTGTCGATCATGGTCGACCGGTTGAACATGTCTGCTCTAAAGCATAGCTGACTGATTTATCAAAGGCTCTCTTATCTGCTGTAAAGCAGTCTCCGTGTTCCCAGTGACAACTGTTACAGTGGGTGGAGATTTGCAGTCAGTTTTGGACAGAGTTGCACCCCCCATGAAATACCAGGCACATAGTTTGGGGGTTCTCCTAGGCTCGGTGCTGTGTATGGAGGGGCACACAGTGTCTGTGGCTAGGATGCCTTTTACCAGCCTAGAGTGATGGCTGGAGAGAAAGCAAAACTTGTCAGTGACACAAGCTCTGCTCACAGCAAGGGTGGATCTCTACCATGCATGTTCTGTCAGGTTGCTGATAAGGATGGCTGTGAATTTCCTGCTTGCTTTTAAGAGCTGCTTCAGATACCCTGCTTACTGGCCCATCACAGGTTAAACAGACTGGCAGGTAATGGAGCAGGGCCTTTTCAGTGGTGGATCCATATTTTCTCCTGAAAGGTGGGGCATAGGAATCTGCCTTAAACTGAGTCAAACCATTGATCCATATAGTCCATTATTGTTTGCACTGATTGTCAGCAGTTGTGTAAGCAAGTTTAGCCTGCAAATACACTTCATTTCTCCTATTATTTGTTTGCAAGGCCTGCTAATTCTGGCTGGCAACATTAAACAATCTAATAGTTGAATACAAGGAAGTATACTTTCTTGATACTTCATTGCATCCTATTGTTCATCGTCCTCTCTACTGCTTCTCATGTGGGTTGTTTTCTGTCTTCATTTCCCCCCCAGCTGCTGTCAACGAAGCTACCGTACTGCAGGGAGAATGTGTGTCTGGCCTATGGTCAGGAATGGTCTGTGTACGCTGTTGGATCTCAGGCACATGTCTCCTTTCTGGACCCAAGGCAGCCTTCCCACAATGTCAAGTCTGTCTGTTCCAGGGAGCGAGGCAGTGGTAAGGATTCTTCGTGAGAAAACCTGAGCAGTGGAGCTCAGGCAATCTGTTACAGCGTTCCTTCACTGGATGATGTTGGCAATGGGATGGTGTTGTACATCCTCTATAAGTGGGAAGGAGGAAAGCTGGTGCTCCTGCAAGGATCTCCTCTCTGCCAAATAGTATAGAAGTAGTCTGCCCCATGGGTTGTTCTTAATACAGTCATACCTCAGGTTACAGCTGCTTCAGGTTATGTTTTTTCGGGTTGCGGACTGCCAAAACCCGGAAGTACCGGAACGGGTTATTTCTGGGTTTCGGCGGCCGCGCATGCGCAGAAGCGCCGAAACGCAACCCGTGCATGCGCAGACATTGGTTGCAAATGCTGCGGGTTGCGAACGTGCATCCTGCACGGATCACGTTCAGAACCCAAGCGTCCACCGTATTCCTTTTAATACAACGTTACATGGTGAGAGCTCTGTCTGCATGGACAACTTGTCAGCTATGACTGCTTTCATTCCCCAAGTTCTTGTGATGGATCTTGCCCAACTGCAGGTCTTTGCGATTACTAATTCCAGCATCTCCATTTCTGCCCTTTCCCCCAATAATCAATTCATTTTTAAATTGTGATCATATCTTCTGAAGTAGTTGGAGTTTCCCATTTCGATGCCCTTTGAAATTCTTGCCTCCAAGTCACTATTGTATTGCTGTGATAGTACAGAACATCAGTACTGGAGTTCTTATATTACTCAGGCAGATTCTGCACAGTTTTTTAAGCAGTTATATACACCTCCTAATTCTACTCCAGGTTGGATTTATGAGCATGTCTTATGAGACACCGTGTCTAAAGGTCTTTTTAAAATGTAGATCTCCTAACCTACTGGCTCCAGCTTATCAATAAGATGTGCCACACTTTTAGAGAAAACAATCAAATATGGCATGGCATTCATTAAATCTATGTCTTTTCTTAAGCACCACTTTAATGTTTTCAAGGATCTAAATTGTTCTGTTTTGTTCCTACATCTTTCCTGGTGTCAAAATGAAGCTGACTTGTCCAAAATCCCTGGGTTTTCTCCTCTTTGTTCAGTTATACTTCCCAGAACCTCGCTGATCTTTTATGATTGCCAAGGCCTTATTTTTAGCCAAATCTTGGGCCTCACTTGATGGCATAGGCCACGTCATCTGGCTGCTCATGTTGGTTGATATACGTTAAGAAGTCAAAGCAGACCTTGCACTGGCTCAGGGCTGGGCGATAATAATTCTTTCCTGTCTGGATTTTTTCAATAACACAGTTTAGTATACTGCGGCATTGAAGTGTAATTCATCATGTTCTTAAACCTCAGCAGCAAGGTTCTGTGACTAGAAGTTCATGCCCAAAATAGTTCAGAGAGTGGGTGCACACGAGAAAAGGTTTCCCATTATCTCCAGGTACCATTTGTGCCTGTGCATGACATTAAATCATTTAACGTTCAGAATTTTGAGACTGGTTTTTGAAGTATCATAAATTTCAAAATCTGTTCTCGTATACTCCCCCCTTCACCGCCCCAGCTAATTGGCATATTGTTTATCTCCTTCATTTATTTTGTAAAGTGGAAAGGGGCATTTTTTTGCTACTAATGAGACATAAACCACAGCAGTTGCTGACATTCAGGTTCCCGTTAAGAAAAGTGCATTGGCATTGACAGACTGGAACAAATCAAGGGGGTCTGTGACCTTTTCTCCTGCTCACAAACCTGGCAGGGTGATAACCGTGTTATCTTTCTCCACCACCTAGTAAGCAGAGGTAATGTAATGGTAATGGGGCCCCTGACCATTAGGTCCAGTCGTGACCGACTGGGGTTGCGGCGCTCATCTCGCTTTACTGCCCAAGGGAGCCGGCATACAGCTTCCGGGTCATGTGGCCAGCATAACTAAGCCGCTTCTGGCGAACCAGAGCAGCGCACGGAAACGCCGTTTACCTTCCCGCCGGAGCAGTACCTATTTCTCTACTTGCACTTTGACGTGCTTTTGAACTGCTCGGTTGGCAGGAGCTGGGACTGAGCAACGGGAGCTCACCCCGTTGCAGGGATTCGAACCGCCAACCTTCTGATCAGCAAGCCCTAGGCTCAGTGGTTTAACCGACAGCGCCACCCGCGTCCCTTCTAGTAAGCAGAGGTAGACTGCTGCTAAAGGTGGAGGTTTCATTTTTAGCTGTTCTGACTAATTGTCCACACTGAACTGGCATTAATGAGGGAGAAGCAACTCCATCATGTCCTTTGATATAAGGAGCCCAACTGCCATGAAGTCAGCTGTCTGTAGAGCTTGGGGACGGCAAACAAAATGGGAGGAAATAAATATTCTTCCCATTTTTTTGCTGAAGCCTCATTTCTCTTGTAAAAATTGTAAATTTGTGGAAATGCTGGAGGAAAATCCTCCTGGGCAATATTTTCTCTCTTAGAATGAGTGAAATGCTTTTGAAGATTTTTTACTTTTTGAAAAAAATGAAGGCAGCATTCTGAAATGATGATGATGAAAACCATGGTCACAGATCTTGCCATTAACCATCTCCCATTCCACGACAGGTATTCGCTCTGTGAGCTTCTACGAACACATTATCACGGTGGGGACCGGGCAGGGGTCCTTGCTGTTCTATGACATCCGAGCCCAGCGGTTCCTGGACGAAAAGCCGCCGCACAGTTGCTACGGAACAAAATTAGGAGGAAGTGAAATTCTCAAGTTGTCGACTGGCAAAGGTTGGCTGGTGAGTAGCTTGCAGCTTGAACGAGAGGTAGCCTTGCCACAAGGACTACTTTTTAAGGGCTCTTCCACTGACTGAGGGCTCTGTTTGTGGCAACGTTGCCAGATACAGGTGAAATAAGTTGTTTGCTCTTTCTAGTGAACGGATATGCCAGGCTATTAGAAGCGCTTGCTTCTCCTTTCCATAAGAGTTTGGTCCGCAGAGCCGACGCAAGAGATTGCGCCACCGCCCTCTCCGCATCTTCTCCCGCCACTGCTGCCATCCCTTCCTCTCCCTTCTGGTGGCAGCACTCTTGATCCTCCTCTCTCCATCCTGCCTTGGTCTAGGTAGGGCTAAGAAGGTCCTTCCTCAGAGTGAGGCATTCTGTGCTAGGAGGGTGTGAGAGTGCCGCTCCCATTTAAAGGCGCAGTACAAAGTGTAAAGGCCCTCCTTAGAGGGAGAGGAAGTGGGAAGCCTCGCCTGGTGGGCAGGAGGCCTGTGTGAATTTGCCACCCTCCTGTACTTGCCACTTTAGTCACTTGCCTTATGAAAAGGACTTGCCTCTTAATCAAAAGGGGGTGGGGTGGCCTCGGCCCAGTATACCTGAAGGAGCGTCTCCACCCCCATCGTTTTGCCCAGACACTGAGGTCCAGCTCCGCGGGCCTTCTGGCGGTTCCCTCCCTGCGAGAAGCCAAGTTACAGGGAACCAGACAGAGGGCCTTCTCGGTATTGGCACCTGCCCTGTGGAACGCCCTCCCACCAGATGTCAAAGAGAAAAACAACTACCAGACTTTTAGAAGACATCTGAAGGCAGCCCTGTTTAGGGAAGCTTTTAATGTTTAATAGACTATTGTATTTTAATATTCTGTTGAAAGCCGCCCAGAGTGGCCGGGGAAACCCAGTCAGATGGGCGGGGTATAATTATTATTATAATTATTATTATTATTAGGCTGAAAATCAGCTTCAGCTTAAATTGGTGGCTCTTATTTTGCTGCTGTTCTCCATCTTGTTAAACAGCTTGGGTTTCTGAGCTGGTCGGCAGCTTCCCAGTTCCCTTTGAGTGCTCCCGGGGATGCGCAGCAGCCAGTTGCGGGGAAGGTCATGACTGACTCAGTTGTTGCCCTTTCCTTTGACAGAATCATGATGAAACCTGGCGGAATTACTTTTCAGACATCAGCTCCTTCCCAAACGCTGTTTACACCCACTGCTACGACTCGTCTGGCACGAAACTCTTTGTGGCAGGAGGTCCCCTTCCGTCTGGACTCCATGGGAATTATGCTGGTCTCTGGAGCTAAGAACAATTTCCAAACAAAGATCTTTCGTGCAAATTATTTCCCCCTCTGCATTTCTTTTTTAAAACACAAAGGAATTGTGTGACGACTACACTGTTCTCTTCTGGTTTTGATGCAACTTGGGGTCAACCTTTTCTTTTGTTTTCTTTTCAGAAGGGGCGCAGCAAATTCCACCCATCTCCCAACAGTTTTTGTACATTTTTTGAACAGTTTTAGTTTTGGTTTAATCTCCTTTGATCTTTCTACAACAGGGTTTATAAGCCCCTCTTTTTATTGCATTTCTTAAAAATGGCTGGGTCTTTGCCCTGAGCTTAGGCTAACCAAACTTACATGCTCCCTTCTCCCCTTACTTTGCTGTGAGGTAGAAATCCTCCATTAGTTCGGCTGCTGCCAAGCTTTCTGTGAAAGCCCAGGGGCTGCGAGTGCGAGTGTGTGTGCGCGTTGGGGTGTATGTACGTACGTGCTGGTACTTTGTCAGTCACATTACCTGGAATAAAAGCTTCTTGTAATTAAAAGGAAAAAAATTAAAAAGTATTTATATAATGAGATACGTTACTACTTTATCCACAGAGCCCAGCTTGCACCTGGCTTCACATTATTTTGAAAAGTACAAGTTTAATGATGCTGTACTGGGTCCAACAGGTGACCTGTGTTCTAGGTCTGTCTTTCCTTCTCTTTTCCCCTTTTCCTCCTCCCATAGATCCACAGGAAGGATATGAGTGTATAGATGGTTGCAGGGCGAAATTCGTGGTCCATGAGAGCTCTGTGAAAGAGGTGGTGGAGGAAGAAATGGCCAGTTTTCACAGTCCACTTGTGTGAGATTTTTAGTTCTGCTGGGTGAGATGCTTTCTGAGACTGGCCCCATAGATCTGCCAAATAACTACCCCTAATGGCCTCCAGCGTTGAAAATTGTGTGTGGCCCAGCTCACAAGGATAGTGACTAAAAACCTAAACCCTACATAGCTCTGTTTAACATGGAGTGGCGATGACTGCCTTGTGTTGGGTTTATTAGCAAGGCAATCCAAGATCCCACAAGGAAGCAGCACAAGCCATAGGCTGGTCTTCTGGACTTAACTGCGCACGAGCGGAGACTTTTTGCCGGTGCCTGGCCTTTGGGGCTTTCTCGATGGAAGTCCCACAGGGACCCATCTGGCTGTTCAGCTGCTGACCCCGGTGCAGCTGCACCCTGTAATTCGTAACCTGTCTAAATTGGACCATCCAAGAAAATGCACTTGCAGCTCGGCATTTGTCGCTATGGCAAAATGCTTGGTTTGCTTCCTCTCTGCCAAGACAAGAAACAACACCGCAAGACAAAATCGGAGCTTTAAGCCCTTTTGCTTCTTCTCAGCTGGAGTTCAGTTTTCTGCCCAGTTTGCCAAAGGATGCTGCTGCTGCTGCTGTGCCACAAAGAAACTGCACTTGTGGTGCTGGAAATAAGTAGTCAGCTGAAGAAATCCACATCTTAGGCGAGACTGGCTGATGCGTCCCTCTGTGTGATTTAATGCTCTGGCCTGGCATTATTCCAAGCAGCTTCTGTTGGTTCTGGATAATGTTAGCCCCATGTCTGCACTGGGCCTGGTGCAGAGCTTTCTGCCTCTCCTATTGTAACGAAGGAGCAAGAGTATTGGCCTTCGGCTGTGGTGGTCCATTGTGTCTTCGGTTTCTTTGTTATGGAGGCCTGTGTGGAACACAGACTCATGCAGAAGAAGGAGCTTGTCTCCTCTGAGCATTGAAGGAAGCCCTTTCTCTGAAGGGCATAGTCTAAAAGTCAGCCTGCCTTTACCTCTGGGGTTGGGCAAAGAGATGGGTGAAATATGCCTCCAATTTCTAATTTATATGATGGGTTTTGGCTGTCAGTGGTCTGAGATCTAAAGAGAGCCACTGCCGTGATACTTTTTTGGCGAGAGGCAGCAGCTGGCATTGAGTTGCGGCTTTAGTACTGTGCAAGCTTAAAGGGTTCCTTCGAAATGCAACTGTGCTCCTGGACTTTGGTCTGGATCCTGAAGAAAGCATATTTCATGGTAACATTAGCTTCTCTCATTCCACTTACGATCTGAGATTCTTTCCTACAAAAGGGGGAGAGAACTTCTAAAAGCACCTGTGGTGTCAAATGTTGAGATCCTTGTTAAGTCCTTATTTCATCTTCCATCTTACGATTGAGAAAAGCAGAGGCCGCAAGAAGAGCTTATGCCTCCAGACATTGAGGTTGCATCATGTATTCCAGGGCAGCCATTTTAACAGCGATGTTTTTGATCCGTTTTATATTTGTTTTGTGGTTCTCTTTCGCAGGCTATCTTGAAAACCTAGATTAATAAAATTTAAGAAAAGCAAAAAACCACAGTGAGCCAGACACACGATGTGATTCTTCCTGTCAGCTCCAGCTCCTAGGTCTGCGTCCCTTCGTCATAAACATAGTCATAAACATGAATGGTACAGTTTTACATGTGTACATGTAAACACTCTCTTATAGGCACATGGCTGCAAGGGCCTTTGTTCATGCATTTATGAGAGTTCGTTGAATAACTGCCCCCCTTCCCCGAATAAAACAGTTTCCAAAAAATCATTTCCACTCTGAAGTGCCTGGACACACAGGAAACACTGAGGGCTGTTTCACAGATCATGTGCCGCAAAGATGGGCCTGCTAATGAAACATGGTCAATAGGAGGTCTTAGCCAGGGTTGGACCCCCAGCTAACAGCTATAACAGATATACCAGTTTGCAAAGGGTCTGCCATCTGTATGGCATGTTTTGAACTTTCTGCTTCCAACATCTTAGACATAGGGTTGGGTCCAGTGGCGGTGCTCAATTGGTGGTAAAACATCTATCAGTGGAACGGAGTGAAGCAGGGTTTTGTTTTGGGGGTTTTTTTTGTAATTCCCTTTCTACCCTACACGATGCCTATTAAATCCGTTGCACAGCAGTCAGGGCTCCTCTAGAGCAGATTTAGGGGAGGCCCCGCCCCCTAAATTCCACTGATGGATACCTGAGTGTCAGGTAAGCTACACTGTTAGATACATACCCTGGGAAAATTGTGAGTCCGCTCGTAAGTCAAACCAAGTGGGGTGTCTCTGAGACATAATCCCAGCAGCCTTGGAGACTGTAGTGTCCTTCCCAGCCTTTCACAAAGAATGCCGTTTCCTTCCATTCCCTTGAGGTGAAATGAATGTCGTCATCTGGGTGCTGGATCTTAAGCCTCCTTAAACTTGTACTTTTAAAAATGGGCCTGTGCACCTGGTCAACTCTTGCTCATAGCCTCCCACAGTCTCAGGGTTATATGTCACCACAATTTTCATCCAAATGACAGCACACAGGACCAATCAGAGGTTAACGTGCCTTTCTCCTACGGTACCTTGATCTTTGCAAAGCTGCCTACAACAGGATTTGCTGTTTGTCACAGTCTTTCATCTGGATATTGTTTTGTCTCTTTTTCTAAAATATACATATATATATATAATGATAATGAAATGTTCTAAGCTGCAACCAACCTGTTCAGTGAATTGTAACTTTTTTAATTTGATGTTCAAGAGTGGTGTATAAAATCAAATGTGTGGATTTGTCTGAAGTGCGAGTTTTTCCGCTGCCACGCTTAACTTGTTGAGGGGACGGTGGTGCACCTGTTTATTTCCGGATGGTGGTTTGCAAACTGCACTGCTTGGGTCCAAATAGATGCTTATTCAATCCAAACAGATGGTTTATTAGGCAGATAGTCTAAAGCAAAGTCTTTTTATTTCCCCCAAAGCTTTCTCTGTACATCTGTGATGGGGAGACACACACACACACACACACACACACACACAGAGAGAGAGAGAGAGAGAGAGAGATTTGCAGAGTTTTCAGAAGCTTCTGGGAAAACCTGGCTTTGAACTGACACGCAGGCTTGAGAGAGAGGTAACATCACAGTTACAAAAAATAGAATAGCCCTTGACAATATAGAATTTGGAAACTGCGTATTTGAAATTCCATGCAGTTTGCATTTTTAATCCTCTTGGAAGCCGGTGGACTGCATGAGGAACCAATGCTATGGGATGCGCAGAAGACGACTTGGAAGTGTTGCTTCATTAAAGCAGTGAGTGGAGTGGGATGGGGGTAAACTAATGACTAATAAAGCCAGAATTGCTTCTGCTGCCTTCTATATTTGAAAGCACGATATGCCCCATATCAGTCAGTCTTTGTTTTCCAGGATCACATTAAACTGGCTGTTTGGTGCTTTCCAAAGTAAGGTCTGTAGCTGAGTGATAAAACACATGTGATGCATGCAAGAGTCCCCAAGTTCAATCCCTGATATATCTCCAGGTGTGGTTGGAGAAAACTTTGCTGTCTGAGGCCCTGGAGAGCTGCGGTCAATCTCTGGACAATCCTGAACTAAAGAGGACAATGGTCTAACCAGGCGGCTTCCTGTGTTTGCATGTGACAAAAACAGTAGGTTCCTGGAGTGGGTAACTTGTATGTAGAGGTGGTCAAAACTAACCATGGCTTTTACACTGCTGGAACAGCTTCTTACTACTAAAATCTGCATACCACCCTCTACCTATAGATCTCAGGGCAGTTCACAACATAAAATGACAATATAAAAGATACATAATAAAAATAAAACAAAGACAACCCAATAAGAATATGCACATGCCTGGGACACGTGAAATAATAATTATTACTATTTATTATTATTTATACCCCACCCATATGGCTGGGCTTCCCCAGCCACTCTGGGCAGCTTCCAACAAAATATTAAAATACAGTAATGCATCAAACATTAAAAGCTTCCCTAAACAGGGCTGCCTTCAGATGTCTTCTAAAAGTATGGTAGTTGTTTTTCTCTGACATCTGGTGGGAGGGCGTTCCACAGGGCGGGTGCCACTACCGAGAAGGCCCTCTGCCTGGTTCCCTGTAGCTTTGCTTCTCGCAGGGAGGGAACCGCCGGAAGGCCCTCGGTACTGGACCTCAGTGTGCGGGCAGAATGATGGGGGTGGAAATGCTCTTTCAGATATACTGGACCGAGGCCGTTTGGGGCTTTAAAGGGCAGCACCAACACTGAATTGTGCCCGGAAACTTACTGGGAGCCAGTGTAGGTCTTTCAAAACCAGTGTTATATGGTCTCGGCGGCCGCTCCCAGTCACCAGTCTAGCTGCCGCATTCTGGATTAGTTGCAGTTTCCGGGTCACCTTCAAAGGTAGCCCCATGTAGAGTGCATTGCAGTAGTCCAAGCGGGAGATAACCAGAGCATGCACAACTTTAAACACCCGTGGCTTCTCACCAGCATAGCAGGAATGATGGGAGTTGTAATGCAACTCGGCCATCCAGATGTTTTGAGACTACAGTTTCCATCATTGCTGACCACTGGTCCTGCTAGCTAGGGGTCATGGAATTTGAAGACCAAAAACATCTAGAGGGCCGAGTTTGAGGAAGCCTGCTTTAGAGGGCTGCAGGCTAGCCACACTTGCATAGCATGGGCAACATGGTCCTATTGTGTTGACTTGCTGCCTCTGTCAGTATTGTGCAAGCTGTTGTGCTTAGCTGTGATTTCTGCATTGTAAGGGTTTGAGTCCCATCCAACTGTACAACTCTATGATCCTGTTGTGGTTTTAGGAGGAGCTCTGAATGTGTCTGCAATACAGTGCCCCACAGTGCCTTCTGCTTTCCTTCCTTGCACCGTGAATTTAGTTTGCATACAACCTAGGGTTGGTTCACTTCCAGACAGCTTTGCACATTTCCATGGGTACAGCCGCAATGCTTCCTAGAGGTTTGCTAAGGGCATGTTTGCTCAAAAACACATTTTGTCCACTCCCAGTTGCACATGCTAAAGGTAAAGGGACCCCTGACCATTAGGTCCAGTCGCGGACGACTCTGGGGTTGCAGCGCTCATCTCGCTTTATTGGCCGAGGGAGCTGGTGTACAGCTTCCGGGTCATGTGGCCAGCATGACTAAGCTGCTTCTGGCGAATCAGAGCAGCGCACGGAAATGCCGTTTACCTTCCCGCCGGAGCGGTACCTATTTATCTACTTGCATTTTGACATGCTTTCGAAGTGCTAGGTTGGCAGGAGCAGGGACCGAGCAACGGGTGCTCATTCCATCTCGGGGATTCGAACCGGCGACCTTCTGATCGGCAAGTCCTAAGCTCTGAAGTTTGACCCACAGTGCCACCCGCGTCCCTGTTGCACATGCTACTACCCCCCAAAAGTTAACCGAATCCTTTCTACCGTGGCTTGCTTTATAGCAGCCTTTCTCAACCTTTGTTCCCCAGCTGTTGTTGGACTACAACTCCCATCATCCCTGACCGCTGGTCTTGATATTTGGGGACGATGGGAGTTGTAGTCCAACAACATCTGGGGATGGAATAGTAATAATAATAATTTATTATTTATACCCCACCTATCTGGCTGAGTTTCCCGAGCCACTCTGGGTGGCTCCCAATCGAGTGTTAAAAACAATACAGTGGTACCCCGCAAGACGAACGCCTCGGAAGACGAAAAACTCGCTAGACGAAGGAGTTTTTCGTTTTCTTAGCCGCTTCGCAAGACGCATTTCCCTATGGGCTTGCTTCGCAAAACGAAGCTTGCCTCGCAAGCTCCGGGGATAGCGGGGAAGTGCAGCGCGTCTTCCCCGCTGTCCCCGGACCTCTTTTGAAGCAAGGGGCGGCGGGGAGAAGATCGCTTCTCCCCGTTGCCAGCCCCGCAATCTCCGGGGACAGAGGGGAAGGCGCGCGCGCCTTCCCCTCTCTCCCCGGACCCCTTTTGAACCAAGGGGCGGCAACGGGGAGAAGCGATTCTCCCCACTGCCCCTTCCCTTGCTTTAAAACAGGTCCGGGGACAGAGGGGAAGGCGCGCGGGGGGCAGGCAACAGGGAGAAGCAATCTTCTCCCCACCGCCCCTTGCTTTAAACAGGTCCGGGGACACAGGGGAAGGCGCGCGGCACTTCCCCTCTGTCCCCGGACGGTCTCCATAGGAAGGCATTGATTGATTTTCAATGCATTCCTATGGGAAACCGTGCTTCGCAAGACGAAAAACTCGCAAGAAGAAAAAACTTGCGGAACGAATTAATTTCGTCTTGCGAGGCACCACTGTACAGCATTAAATATTAAAAACTTCCCTAAACAGGGCTGCGTTCAGATGTCTTTTAAAAAAGGTCGAGAAAGGCTGCTCTATAGAGTCATTGTTCTCAAGTGCAGTTTGTTTTTTGTTTCTCCCCCTACTCACCTCTCCCTTGAGTAACTGAAGTAGTGTGAACTGAAATCTGGCGAGGGAAAACATTTCTGCATCTTAGTATGGGTATCTCAATAAAGTGTATTTGCACAGTGATCCCAAGTGCTTTTTTTCACCCGTTTCTCTACGAACTTCCCAAGAAGCATGCTGGCCATACAGTACTATACTAGAAGATGTGGATGGCATTGAATTATTATTGTATGCTCTTAAAAAAAAAGAAACACAATAAAATAAATTGCAGCAGAGCAGAATAAAACCCAGTGTAAAATAAAACCTGCACGTTAAAAACACCTGAATGGCCTTGGCAAAAAAAATAATATGAATTTTTCATCTGAGAAAGTTGGTGCCTGACATACCTTTTTGTTGGGGGGGGGGGTGTGTGCAAATTTCAGAAGCAGGGCACCAGAATAGAGAAGGCCCGGTCTGCAGTTACTGCCTGCCTTCCATCAAACAGAGAGGCCTAAAACTGGGTCTGCAGAGGCTTGTCTTAGCATCTAGGCAGGCTTGAGTGCTAAAATGCAGACCTTCAACCTGTGCCTGCGTGCATACCGTATTTTTCGCTCCATAAGACACACGTTTTCCTCTTAAAAACTAAGGGGAAATGTCTGTGCATCTTATGGAGCGAATATGTGGTCCCTGGAGCTTAACTGCCAGAGTGTGGCACGCTCCTGAGCTGTTCTTTGGGGCTGGCGGGGGAAAGCCCGGGTGCCGGCAGAGCAGCCGGGGCTTCCCCCTCCAGCCCCGGGAGCAGCGGGCAGGCTGCACACAGATGTGCGCTCCTGAGCCGCTCTTTGGGTCTGGCAGGGAAAACCCCAGGTACTGACAGAGCAGCCGGGGCTTCCCCCTCCAGCCCCGGGAGCAGCGGGCAGGCTGCACACAGATGTGCGCTCCTGAGCCGTTCTTTGGGCCTGGCAGGGAAAACCCCAGGTACTGACAGAGCAGCCGGGGCTTCCCCCTCCAGCCCCGGGAGCAGCGGGCAGGCTGCACGCAGATGTGCGCTCCTGAGCCGTTCTTTGGGCCTGGCAGGGAAAACCCCAGGTACTGACAGAGCAGCCGGGGCTTCCCCCTCCAGCCCCGACAAGGGAGGCTGCGCGCGGCTATCCCATAAGCCAGCACAGCAAGTGGGATCGCTGCTGATTCCGCTTGCTGTCTTGGCTTCTGGGATTCAGAATATTTTTTTTCTTGTTTTCCTCTTCCAAAAACCAGGTGCGTCTTATGGTCTGGTGCATCTTATAGAGCGAAAAATACGGTAAATGTCACACTTCTTGGATTATGGCCTGTAGTGCAAATGTAAAAGGCACAGAGCTTTTGCTGGGCAAAAAGGTGTCAGCTCTATATGGAAGAGGCTGAGAGATCCACTTCTCTCTCTCCTAGGCTGCTAAAACCCAGCATTCACACTGGCTTGGGCAGGTGGCTTCTTCGTACCAGCAAGAAGCGAAGCGATGACTCACTTTGGCACCAGTGTGGGCAGGCAACTGTCTGCTTCTGCTGATGAGCGAAGGTGCACATGGAGTTCCTTACCTCTGCTTGGCAGGCTGCTGCCCACACAGCATACAAACAGAGAGGGTGGCTTCAGGCATGACAGTCCTTTGCACCCAGTCAAACCCATGCTTGCTTGCTGCAGCTATGCATGGCATCTGAAAAGGATTTTGCAAAGGGATGTGGCTGTCAGGAGTTCAGCCTACACTCGAGTAGGACCGTGGCAGAGACACATGCCTGACTGGCATGTTACCTCCCTCCTGGTCGATCGTTTGGGAGCTTCAAAAGCTTTCTTCAGCCCAAACATCACAGCGACTGATGCCAACCGACACCAGCACACTTACGAGATCCGCAGAGTTTGTGCAGTTGCATAAGAGACCTCAGCAACTCAGCATTTTGGCTAATCTACTTTATTTACATATAAACACACATGGAGCACTGCAATAGTCCCACTTCACGGAACACAGTAACACAAACATCCTGTCTCCATCACTTCCCACTCTGGAGTCAAAACACACACTGTCATGCGATGAACAAAAATCCCACGACTGCAATCATAGATCAGGAATTCTAACAGTGGCCAAAGCTATAGGGGGAGATTCTTTAGAATTCCAGTTGTAGGATCATAGTCCAAATGGGCTAAGTAAGCTGTGTGAGGCCTGTAATAATATCATTTCCTGATTGCTCAGCTATCGCTCAGCATAATCCTCTTTGTAGCATTAAGCAAAATACGAGTTGGGCTTACACCAAAGCATCACAATGTATCCCTAACGTGTAGCTGTAGGCAGCTCCTCCCAGATTCTGTTTTACTCATGAGGAAGGAAAGGTTGATGTGCTGGTATTTGGAGTAAAAAAAAAAATCAACAACTCAGCAGAAGTTGGATTTATTAGTGAATCCCTTTTGGGATTTGCAACGTCACATTCGAACTGTGTCTCTCTAGTATCAGCCTAAAGGCATCTGAAACTGCTGCCATTTTTGTTCCACAAAAGTACCAGGTCTAGGCTTCTCCGAGACACCCTATACATATGCATATACAAATCTATGCATCACATTTGCTATGTCAAACAATTTAAAAAATGACTTTTGTTAAGACTGCACTCTTCCTTCCAATACCTGGAGCACACCCAAAATCAGTTTCATAGCCCCTAATAATTAAAATTCACAGGGCTGTCTAATTATTGTTTTTAAAAGTAAATGGCACCCCTCAAAAAAAGGAATAAAATAATTGATATGCTGCCAATTTGCTGTTACATCACCCATACGTGACTCAGCTTTTAGCATAAACTGGCCACCTGTCTTTTGTAGAAGTCTTGCACAAAATTTGGCCTGTGCAGAATTCCTCTCTGCTCCAAAGTTCTTAGGGAATCAAGGAGCTATAGGGCCTTTGTCCTGGAACATGGCAGCCCTGATTCACCTTTTCCAGGAGGTTGTGATGCTGCGACATGGACAAGTGACCCCCAAGCGCAGCTCCCACCAGCGTGATGAAGCACTCTCCTCTTCAGCTTCTATCTTTGTTGCTGGGTGCTGGTTGCCAACAAGCCATCTTCATTAGAAGGGGGATGCCAAGTCACGATTAGAAGATGCTAATAATAGTCATTAGCACTGCGCAGATTAAGAGAGCACAGGCACTTGTTTGTGGCAAAGCTGTGGCAAAACGGCTCTGAGACCTGCAATTATTCCCCCTCCTTGGTACAGAGACAATGCAAACCAGTGAAGCCCAGCTCATTTAGGCCTGCGTCTCAATCAGCTTGGGTCTCAAGGGAAGTAATAGTGCCACTGTATTCTGCTCTGGTCAGACCTCACCTGGAGTACTGTGTCCAGTTCTGGGCACCACAGTTCAAGAAGGACACTGACAAACTGGAACGTGTCCAGAGGAGGGCAACCAAAATGGTCAAAGGCCTGGAAACGATGCCTTATGAGGAACGGCTAAGGGAGCTGGGCATGTTTAGCCTGGAGAAGAGGAGGTTAAGGGGTGATATGATAGCCATGTTCAAATATATAAAAGGATGTCACATAGAGGAGGGAGAAAGGTTGTTTTCTGCTGCTCCAGAGAAGCGGACACGGAGCAATGGATCCAAACTACAAGAAAGAAGATTCCACCTAAACATTAGGAAGAACTTCCTGACAGTAAGAGCTGTTCGACAGTGGAATTTGCTGCCAAGGAGTGTGGTGGAGTCTCCTACTTTGGAGGTCTTTAAGCAGAGGCTTGACAACCATATGTCAGGAGTGCTCTGATGGTGTTTCCTGCTTGGCAGGGGGTTGGA
This sequence comes from Podarcis liolepis, assembly GCF_965112155.1. NCBI lineage: Eukaryota > Metazoa > Chordata > Lepidosauria > Squamata > Lacertidae > Podarcis > Podarcis liolepis. Next base: position 62,545,328 of record NC_139565.1, on the reverse strand, counting down.
CTCGATGGCCCTTGTGGTCTCTTCCAACTCTAGGATTCTATGATTCTTTCGCACATCATGGAGCAAAAGAACAGGGATTGCTATGGCGTGTACAGAGTAAAGAGACACAAGATCCATAGCTTGGTAATGGAGTTTGTATGTGCTTTGAAAGCAGAAAGGCCGGGCCTCACTTAACCAAACCCATCTGCGGAAGTGCAACGCAAGGCCTTCTGCTAGTGCAATGGGGTTTCCTCGTCTCTACTCACTCAGCGCCCCCTTAAATTGGCTCTGGAGGGTGTGGTGGGGCAGCCCCTGAACACTGCACATGTGGAAGGTGTGCAGCGCTGGTGCTGGCTCGCCAGAGCAGCTTCGTCACGCTGGCCACGTGACCCGGAAGTGTCTCCGGACAGCGCTGGCCCCCGGCCTCTTAAGCGAGATGGGCGCACAACCCTAGAGTCGGACACGACTGGCCCGTACGGGCAGGGGTACCTTTACTTAGCTGTTACTCAGTCAATAAAAAGATCAAAACAACCCAGGACTGCTTTATGTTACCTTATATTATATTTTTATATTAGTCTACATTCATATAACAAGTTCATATTGCATAAAGCATATAATATAATATAATAATAATTTTTATTTTTACCCCGCCCTCCCCAGCCAAGGCTGGGCTCAGGGCAGCTAACAAGCAATAATAAAAACAAGTTGGATGAATACAACTTAAAAACAAGATTAAAATACAACATTAAAATATTGAAACATTAAAATATTAAAATGCAGCCTCATCACAGGAGGAGAAAGGAAAAAGAAAAAAGAAATATATATATATATATATATATATATATATATATATATATATATGCTTTCGTAGATTTTCACGGGTACAGGAATGCAGGTTTTGGTGTCTTCGGGTGTCTTCCCGTGTAAGAGTTGGGGTGTCTAGGCGACGTTTCGACGAGGTCTCACTCGTCATCTTCAGGCTGGTGCTTTCGGCTTCTTGTTACTGGAACAGAGCAGGATCTCAGTGTTTGAGTTCCTATAAATACTGTTGAGGGGGTGTGGTGTATAGCCTCCAACGTTCTGGGCAGAGAGGAAGTTCCCAGGTTAGTGTGCCTATTCTTCTTTTGTTCCTTAATTACTTGAGGGATATCTTGAGTGATTTCTTGAGTGATATTCTGAGTACCACTTAGGTGGGTCATTAAGTGTGGATTAGTTGCTAAAGCTTTCGTGTCTTGACCTCTTGAGCTTGTGAAGAGTTTTTCTGAGAAGATGGCTGTACTGCACTTAGTTGTGCTCTGGCTTGGCTTCGTGTATAGGGGCGAGCTGTGGCACGTCCCGCCTGCCAGACATCTGGAAATTAGCCCTCCCCACAAAAACCGACACCAGAACCAGAGGCACACAGAACGCCATCACCAATCAACCACACCAGACCCAAACCCAGACCCTCTCCACAGATAAATTACAGACACCATCCAGTAGCCAAACCATAGTGGCACCTCCGGATGCTGCACCCCCCTGCAATCCCTACACAGATCTGGCTGGCACAGGGCACAAAACCACAGCTCGCCCCTATACACGAAGCCAAGCCAGAGCACAACTAAGTGCAGTACAGCCATCTTCTCAGAAAAACTCTTCACAAGCTCAAGAGGTCAAGACACGAAAGCTTTAGCAACTAATCCACACTTAATGACCCACCTAAGTGGTACTCAGAATATCACTCAAGAAATCACTCAAGATATCCCTCAAGTAATTAAGGAACAAAAGAAGAATAGGCACACTAACCTGGGAACTTCCTCTCTGCCCAGAACGTTGGAGGCTATACACCACACCCCCTCAACAGTATTTATAGGAACTCAAACACTGAGATCCTGCTCTGTTCCAGTAACAAGAAGCCGAAAGCACCAGCCTGAAGATGACGAGTGAGACCTCGTCGAAACGTCGCCTAGACACCCCAACTCTTACACGGGAAGACACCCGAAGACACCAAAACCTGCATATATATATATATATATATATATAATACTTTAATATTATATATATATATATATATATATATAATAAATAAATAAATATAAATATATAAAATATATATTAATATATTATAATATGGAACAGCAACAAACTTCGCTGCTTGCCTCTTTAAGGACTTTTAAGTATTCCACAGCGAATATAACCCACGGCGGGGCGGCAACGTCACCCTTTCATCTCCGACACGCCCCCTCCCAGGCCGCGCCCACTCATGGTGACGTATGAGGCCCGCAGCGACTACGCCACACGCGCACACACTCTCTCTCTCTCCTTCTCCTTCTAACCGTAATTGAAGTGCCGCTGGAGGTCACGTGCGAGCGGACGTAGCCCGGCTCCTCCTCCATCTCCTCCGGAGGTAAGAGTCACGTGGGGAGAGGAGAGCGGCAGCAGAAAAGAAGCTTCTTTCGAGAGCCTTTCTCTCTCTCTCTCTCGAGCTCTCTGGGATCACGTGGGAGGGAATGAGCCGGCGTGATTGGCGGGGGGGGGCGGGAGACGGCGGTGTGCGTGCATGCGTGCGTGAGAAGGGGAAGCGGCGCGAGGCTGCCGCCCGCCGTACGGCGCAAGCGCGCCTGCGTCCGCGTCACGTGGTGAGGGCGGGGCTGCGCAGGCCGCAAGGGAGAGAGAGAGAGAGAGAGAGCGGGCGCGCGCGCGGGAACGCGGGGGCGAGGCGAGGGGAGGGCAGAGGCGAGGAGTCACGTGACAGTGGTGGGCGCCGCTGCCGCCGCCGCTGCCGCTTTGTGAGCACATTGGCAGGTAACGAGCGCGCGACCGCGGGCGGGGAGAGGCGGATTCGGCGGGCTCCCCTCCCTTCACGGGGGAAAGAAAGAAAGAAAGACAGACCGGGGGGGGGGCTAATATATTAGTCCGTGTGGGGGGGGGAGGGAGAGAAAGGAAGGAACAGGCGCGCGCAGCCTCTCAGCCTCCCCTCAGGGGCCAATGGGGGGGAGGGGGGGAGACCGGAGACGACGACGGACTCCCCCCCCCGAGCTCCGCTTAAAGGAGGAGGGGGCGGCCTAGAAGGTTCCCTCACCCCCTTTTAACTCGCAAAGGCGGTGGGGCCCTCACTCCCCCCCTGAAGTGAAAACGTGAGAGGGAAAACGGCCCCCCACCGCCTGTGACTGCGTGTGAATACCGACCATGGAGAGGGGGGGGCTGAGGGAGAAGGGCGCCCCCACTCCTTTTGTGAGGGGAAGGCGGACGGTGGAGGGGGGGTTGCTGGAGTTTCCCTCCCGTGTCGGCCACGCGCGGGCTTCCCGAAACGCCTCTCGTGGTTTTTTGAGGGGAAAGTGGGTGTGTGGGAAGTTGGCGCGTGGGCCCTGGGGGTCCCTTTCTTCCCACCCCCCGTAACACACACGCCCCCGAGAGAGTCAGGGGTCGGGACAAATAAAGCTTAAAAACTCCTGGAAAGTTGCTGAGTTGTTTCTCACTCTCTCTTGCTCTCCCCCATCTTTTCACGACTATTTGCTCCGTTTTGAGGTGGAAGTGGTGGTGAGGACCCCACCCTACAGGAAGCTCTCATGCCCTTCTCTCCTCCAGCCCCAGAAACCTTTTGTTTTCTCCCCAGGGGGCGAGAGAAGTTCGCAGACTGCCCCACCCCAGTGCACCGTCATGTTGGCGATGGAGAAGGAGGGGGAGCGTGGCAGCAGGAACTCTCACTTTGGAGAGGAAAGGAAAAGTTCAGGGAAAATGTCCCCCCAGTCCCCAGGATAAAGGCAAAATGATGGATACCAGGCCCTGGGACAGCTTCTGCCTTTCAGTATCCCTGCTATGCCAGGGACCAAAGCCAGCCAGCCTCCTCTCTTCGCCCCCACAACCCCTCTAGTTTTATTTTGGGAGGTTGGTGATCCCTTTCCCTGGGTTTGGTGCCTTTCTGCACTTGGACCAGCGTTGGCTGCTTTCCCAGTAGGAGCAGTTGCCAACCTGTCTCTCACCCTTGCTTCCTAGAACAGGGTCTCCTGATACTTGAGTTTCTCTCTCTCTCCGCCCCCCCCCAATCTGCTTGCAGTGTGTTTGGTCTCAACTCTTCCGCCTGATCTGATTGTATCACCCTGTAGGTGCATGTGAGGGTCTTTGGTATGACCCTCTGAAAGGGGATTTTTCCATCGCTGCTTCCTCCCTCAAACAACCTAACAGGGTATGCTAGGGTCAGCTTCAGTTATGCCTCCCTTTTAAGAAATCACCGATACCTGAAGGGTCTCTATAAGCAATGGCACCACCTAAGGAGCTAGAGGAGGTTACTTGAGGACAAGACCTGTGAATAGTCATCCCTCGTTGTCTCTCTCCTCTGTTTTGGGCTTCTGAGGAAATGGAAGCTGGGGCAGGGTTGTGTTCTTGGAATTGCATACTTAAAAAAACAAGCAAATAATTCTGTCTTATGTTGCTGCTGTTTGTGAAAGAAATTACAGCAACAATAGTGACCCATTTTCTTCAAAAAGTGTTGAGCATTCTAAAAGTCGCTTGCTATTTCAGGTCTGACTGCAGTGAGCTCTGGGATTCAGGGGATCATGGGAAGTTTGAGGAGAGTATTGCTAAGTATTGAACTAAGCATGAAACTGTCTTGGTTCGGTACATCTTCCTTCTTAGCTTGCAGGTAAACAGATTTAAGGTCAGCCTCAAGTCTGTGTTTACAATTCACTTACACCTAAAGGAGGTAATGACCCTGCAGAATTGAAACTAGTACCTCTGTGCTGTGAATTTCCTGGTGGTTAACTTGGTCTCCTGTAAGTGACTACTAGACTAGTTCAGTCCTGCCCTCTTGGTGCCAAAGAGCCACCTGTCTTCCTCTTCTCTATTGTCTGTATTTGAATCAGTGATGAAAGGAGTTATAATAATGTAGCACAATTGAGGGAATATTCTTTTGGGTGGTTTAGGCAGGAAAAATGGAGGGCCTATTCTGTGTTTGGAACGGCTGATTTTTTCACCCAGGAAGGGAAGTAGGAGCTGGATTTAAATATGGAGAAAAGAGGGAAGAAAGAGCAGACTTAGAACAGCAATGCTTCTTTCCTAAAATAGCATCATAAAAGGTGTTACTTGCTTTAGTATCCTTAGCAGCTGTTTATAGTAGTTCCTCAAGTCACATCTTTCCCTGGAGTCTCTGTTTGCACATTTACCTAACTAGCTTTGTTTGTAAAAGCCATACATTGTTTGTCTGCTGCCTTTAGCTTTGTGTGAAACAATATACCTCCAAAGCTAAAATCAGCTTGCAGTACTGGAGTGGTCTTTTTTTACTCCAAATGTGCTACTTGAAGGTGTTGTGTTAATTATTGTAAACACATGTTAATGTACAGTCTGGGGGAAGTGAAGGTGTGTTAGGTTTAGGTTTTTGTTCGTTCTCCCAAATATTTGTGAATTTTAACTTAAGCTGTGAATGGGTCTTTTTTGTATCTGGCACGTTTTACAGTATATGTAGAAAATGTTTTTTTAAACATGCTATTTCCTACAATTTGGGTGAAAGCCTGGAATTCAGGTTAATCTCTTTTTGCCCTTTCCGCTTGAGAGATAAGTAGATATGTTCCAAGTTGTTGTTATATCTTTAAATGTATTTGAGTTAGAATTTAAGAGTGGTCTAGGCAGAGTTCAAAAATCTTAGGTTTCCAAATGTGTTTTGTCTTGTATTATCTTTCTTTAAACATAAAAATAGGGCGTCTTGGAAATAGGCAGGCTGAGTTTCATATTGTTTTTGCAGCAAACTTGTTCAGTGGCTGTTTAAAGGTTCTTTGTGTTGCTTTTGCTGGCAACCATCCATATAGGTTTAGCTGCATTGCTAGGCAGCCTCCTACATATCTTTATTCAGAGCTGCTGTATGCAGTGTTTGTCAAATACAGGATTGAGAAAATCTTCACTTTAAAGACTTAACTTTCAGTGTCTTCTCTTCTGGATCTCAGGCACCTCTCTCTGCAGGTCTGCCAAAGTCTGAGCTTGTGCATTGTCTGTATACTATATTAAATGCGAGGTTATAAATGGGGCGGCCAGTGTCTGGTGATAGTGCTAATACAAGAAAGTGAAACTGCCTAAATCTTGCAAATAGGAAACTGTGAAGAATTGGGTGGAGTAAGAATTAATATCTGAGGGCGCACTTCTTCCGAGCTCAATTTCACTCCTAATCCCTTAGATGGCAAAAGAATAGAAGAAAGGGTCATTGTTGTTGAGTGGGCAGTGGATTGGGTTTGGTGGGAACATGTGACCTCTATTCCCCCATTGCCCTCTAAGCTTTAGTATGAAAGGCATGTGCACCACTAGGTGGGAAAAGGAGGTTGTGATACGGTGCTATTTTATTTTCAAGGATGATGGAGCGTCCTTTTGGACAGGCCTCTGCAACATGACTTTTCTTTTTAATATAATCAGTACTTATTGATGTTTTCAGTGATGTTTTTATGAATGCCTTTGTTAAATTTACTTTTATATTCTAAGGCTGAGTTTGCGGTATTCCAAGCTGCATAAGAGACCTAGGTTTTCATTGTAGGAAGAACAAGATGTGTAAAATTTTTGACAGCAGCAAAAGAACTGGAGCACAGAAAACTTTAGAAAACCTGTTGCCTTTTCTAATGTTGGCAAACTACCTTTGGCCTGAATCGCTGCTTCCTCAAGAGGCTCTTCTGTGTGCTCCAGAAATATGTTCCCTCTGGCTACCTTTTTATTCCTTACTAGTATGAAAGTACCGATAAGCTCCAGTTACGTTTTTCTGAGCTGTGAAGTGGCATTGAGGCTGTGTGTGTGTGAATGTGAATCACAAATGTTCTAAATTCTTATACTGTACACAGAGATGGAAAAGCTGCAAGCTATACAATTATTATAATCAAGGCATGATTAGAGGTGACCTAGATGTACTCTATTTTTCATAGTCATTTCCAGCATCACTTGTCCTCAGTGATTGGCTACATAATACTGTGATGTCATCCTGCCACTGATTAGCTGATAGCCAATAGCAACTGGTGGGCCACAAGTGGGGTGTGGGCTATATAAGTAAACCCAAAATAATTATTGCTTTCAATTCTTCATTGGTATGATGAACTCTCCTGCAACTTTTGTTGGCATGTTAAAACGCTGTGTTGATGTCACTTGTAACCAAATGTCAGAAAGGCTTGAGTCTTTACATTTTAACAATTGGGACCGCTGTGTGGCAGCTGATGCGAAATCCAGTGACAGTTTGTCACAAGGAGCTTGTACAGAGTGTTCTTTTGAGTGACTGTGCAACAGAGGCAAACTGTAATAATCACTCAAAACAACCCTGTATGAGCGAGCACCTTGTGGCAAACTGTCAATTGGTCTGCTGCCAGGGTTAGTTAATAGTTTAGGCCAGGGTAATTTGGAGTTTGTGTAGTCAAAATTTGCCGACAGCATTTCTGTTGAAGAAATAGTAGTTTGAGTGGACATGAAACATGTTTGCAACTGAAGTCACAAAGTTGTCTTTGTGCAAAAGGAGCAGCTGTTGTGTCCTAGGACCCTCAAAGATGAGCTTTTGGAAGTGAGGTTGTCTGAATTTTGCCTTCATGTTAACAAAATTACCCAGTTACTACTGAGTATCTTGACTTTGCTGCTGTCATTTGGTAGTACATATCTTTAGGAGACGGGTTTCCCACAATGATTGCTATGAATACATAATACAGTAGCGGGCTATGCATCCACATGGACCTGCTTGTTGGCAAAATGCGAGCTTGGCCATCCCAGTGATACTTCCCCTAATGGACTTCATTTTGAATTAAAATATTAAATATATTCCTGGTTTGTAATATCGAACAATGCTTGTGTAACATATGTTTTTAGAATAAATTCTTATAGCTTATATAAATCAGTATCCTCATTGCTTCATTTCATTTATCCTACACATTGTTTGCCCATGTATATATTGCATTGTGCGAAGTCTGTGGTTTGATCATATATCTGTTGATTGGTGCCATTCTTTGTTGTGAGCCAGTGCCCCAAGACCCGGGACACCTCCGTCTCCTTTGTTTAGCTGAGTAGCGGAACTTTGGCAGACACGTGGATTCCAGTAAGATACAGAATGCAGGAAATGTCGTTAGTAGAGTTTACTAGGGCATAAATCATACAGTTCGTTGCTAGATCCCTAGCAAGGCAAAACTTAGTTCATTTAGAGCAAATCCAGTTTCCAGCAGTTAAAAATCACACCACACAAATATAAATGCAAAAATGAAAGTAAAAACAGAATAGCAGTAGGAAAGAAAGAGAATAACGAAGCGGCCTTGGCAGTCAGTTGATATAGTCAGCAGCCTTGAAAAATAGAGGTAGCACGGTAGGAAAACAACATCTGTTCTCTTTCTGCTTTCCAGAAGACCTGAAAACCTTTTAAACCTTAGAATATACCAGAATGCTTCTGGTGGCTTCTGTACTTCATTCACTGACATTATTGTAGAAGGATTTCCTATCCTGTGCTGTTGAGATTTTCCATTTGTGTCCCTGCAAGAAATGCTTTGAGGAATACTGGACAGTGGAACCCTTCTTACAACTTAATTCAGTCTTCTAACAGATTAGCTGGAGGAGATGCTAACCTGCTTAAGTGGAACAGCTTGCATTAAGATCAATGGAGTATTGAAGGAGCTTTGATCTTTCCCTTTTTAAAAAATAAATAAATCTAAATATTTCTTTTGAGAGGGTGGAGATTTTTTTCTTTGTTCTACTTTTTAGAAAAAGTTTAAGATGAGTTTTAATCTTGTATTATGCTTTGTATACTGTTTTATCAATGTTTTTAGGATACAACTACTAAATGAATCTGGTTACTTGGATAGAACAAAAACATTTTCCTGATTTATGTGTCTGGGCCATTGAAATAACTTGACTTAATGAGGAAAAAGACTCATAGTTCTTTAGATAATTGGTGGTAAGATTAGCTTCATACAAGAGTGGCTGTTCTCTTTGGCAGCTGTTAAACAGAAAATCCTTATTAATGCAGTTCTGCAACAGCATTTCTCGCTGAAAATGTTTAATCTGTTCAGCACTACAAGGTTACTTAAGGAGAAGAGGGAGTTTGCCATAGGGCCCCGACTGATATTCTTTTGTGACTTACCGATTATGGAATATATACATTTTGTTGGATTAAATGGTGCTGTTGTGGTTATTAGTTTAACTCTTTACAGTGTTAGAAACTCAGATATATAAGCTAATTGCCAGATGACACCTTAATTTAGGTTATGGTCACTGCAACAGAATGTCTAGGAGCTTTTTTTGTAATGGGGTTTATTATTATTATTATTATTGTTATTATTATTCATTTCATTTCTATACTCCTTTATATATAGGTTTGCCGCCTAACATCTCCATCTGGCTGGCTGGTGTGGCTACAATGCTGCAAAAGTCAGCTGGTCTGTGGGGCAGCACAGCACCAGAAGACAGTCCCCACCCCAAACATTTAAGTTTAAATCTACCACAATACTTTACATAACAGATATATGTGATCAGTTTAGAATGTGCCTGCCAACTAATCTAAACTAGATCAGATGTTAATGTTTAATTTATTTTAATACTGTATCAAGGTGGAACAGAGGCTAGATGATGGCTGAGTTTGAGTATAGTAAAAGAGACTTAAAGGAATAGAGTGGTATGATTTTTTTTTAATGTTTTGGTAGACTTCAGGTTATATTTTAGTGAGTAAGATCTAATTTATATATTTTAACTGCTGCTATATCTGTATTGTCCCTGTTATACTGAACTGCCAATTTAAATGTATCCCTATTGTGTTTCATGACTTCCTTGATTTTGTATGTGAGCTGGAACTGGTCTGTGACCGAAATAATAAATTCATTCAATGTTTTGGTTGGAACAGTTTTCCATGTTGCTTGACCCATGTATGTAATCTGAAGTTGTTGTTTTTTAAATTTATTCTGCTATGTTTGAACACACAACAGATACTGGCTAGGAATCTTGCCTTTTTTCTGTCCTGTCTGAAAGTCTGTGATACCTTCTTGTGCATAAGATATTGTTATGTTGATTGGTGCACATTATAAAGTGGTTCACTGTTCCAGGGGCTTCAGCAGGAGCTATAGTGTACTGTATTTAACCAGAAATGGCCATTTTGTCTTGTTTAGAAAAAGACTGCATCTTTGGGTAGTAATAACTGGCAGTCATGTTACTATCTTTCTTTTGTTACCTACGGGAAGGGTTAGAAAGCTTTGTAAGAAATTAAAGCTTTTTTTAACTGCTGAAATTTCTGTTAAGAACCCACTTTGATACCTGAAATGTTATCAACCACTGCCTGTTTCTTTTCCAACTTATGTCTAGAGTTGCAGCAGCTAGAAGATTATGTACTGTATTTTTTGCTCTATAAGACTCACTTTTTCCCTCCTAAAAAGTAAGGGGAAATGTGTGCGTCTTATGGAGCGAATGCAGGCTGTGCAGCTATCCCAGAAGCCAGAACAGCAAGAGCGATTGCTACTTTCACTGCGCAGCGATCCCACTTGCTGTTCTGGCTTCTGAGATTTAGAATATTTTTTTTCTTGTTTTCCTCTTCCAAAAACTAGGTGTGTCTTGTGGTCTGGTGCGTCTTATAGAGCGAAAAATACGGTGGTTAGGTCATACTTCATCTTTTCATCCAGGTGAAAGAGAACTTAGTGTGGGATGGGGGCAAGGAGAAGTTTGTAAACCCTCACACATCTGCTTTGCGCCTTGAAAATCATGTGAATAACAAGGACTTATCAAGGTTGCTGTTGCATTCTTTATGTGCAGTGAGCCATGGTGCCCCAACCTTTTCTTGTCAGTGCAAGTGATTTTCAAACATAGCCAATGTATGTGGGACGTTTCTTCCTGCTCATGATAAGAATAGTTTTGCCTCTGCATGCACAGACTTGGAACCTTTGTAATTTGTAATATAATTCAGCACCAAGTTAAATGTACCAATATATTTATTTCAATTAGTATGGCTTGAATATGAATACTGAATTGTGCATAGCATCTTGGGAAATCAGCTTATGGGTTGTATCCAACTAAGTTCAACTTAAAATCAAAACAGTGAAATTAGTGGAAGATACTAACTTGAGTTCATTATTTTCAGTGAGTCTGTTTCATGCACAGTACAGCTTGCTTAGATACAACTGCAAGACACTAAATCTATTTTGTAGTGTATTTCCTGATGCTGTTTCTTTAAGTCCTCTTTACAGTTACCTATGCACAATTGAAGGACTGAGTCTCACTTTGCATTGGGCTATATATACTAAAGTACAAAAGACAAAGCTGGAGGGTGCACACATGTGCAGTTAGATGAATGGTCTTCAAAAACCTCTAGTTGTGACTGGGAAAAGGATCTAAACCTCCAGATTCAAGTCTGAGAGTTATCTGCATGCCTTCCACACTTAATAGGTCATGTGTGTATTTTGCATTGGGATTGTGTACCTGCGAACAAAAATGTAAAATGAGAGCCACCTTTCTTGTGGTGCGTGCCACATCTTAAAGTTTTAGGGGCAGCCTGCTTTTAAAAATGTAATGAAATGGTTATGAGAGTTTGGTGCCATCCTCAAGACTCATTGAATGGGGATTATCATAGGGAAGTTGGCCTTGGATTCATTTAACTGCTTTGATATAATGCCTGAAACCCTTGGTCAATATCTATCCGTGTAGAAAAACTGCATATTATTTAAATACGACATCTAACGTTTCAGAAACTTCTGGAAAGTCCTTTTTCTTCAGGGTTCCCATGGCACTTTAGTATGACTTGAAAAAAATGCTAGTACTCTGGGAGAAACAAAGTCCTGTGAGGGTCTGGATATTTTCCCTTCCAGTCAGCTGTCAGTGAAGGAGGAAAATTCTGCTGTCTCTGCATAGGAGTCAGGAAGTGATCTAATCGCACTCAGAACAGATATGCTCAAGAATTTATCTCTCAGCTTAGGGAACACAGTTCTCGTCTCCCTTTGAGCCTGGGTGTCCAATTTCAATTTTCTTGTCATTTCTATGGTAGCTAAGTAGCTGTAGAATAGAACTGGAATCTTAGACTTTGAAGGGACCCATAGGGTGTCTCGTCTTTTTGCCTAAGGAAGGAAGTCTTAAGTTTACAATATCCTTGACACATGTTGTAAAGATATGCAAGTCAACCACCTCCAGGGGCGCCTCTTCATACTGAACCCCTCTTACAGTTAAAAAGCTTGTCCTTTCTAACAAATTCCCTGAAATGTACTTTACCAGTTTTTAATTTATTATTGCCAGCTTCATTCTCTCATGTACAGTGGTACCTTGGGTTACATACGCTTCAGGTTACAGACTCCGCTAACCCAGAAATAGTACCTTGGGTTAAGAACTTTGCTTCTGGTTGAGAACAGAAATCGTGCTCCGGTGGTGCAGCAGCAGCAGGAGGCCCCATTAGCTAAAGTGGTGCTTCAGGTTAAGAACAGTTTCAGGTTAAGAATGGACCTCCAGAATGAATTAAGTTCTTAATCCGAGGTACCACTGTATATAGGAAACACAATTATATTGTGCTAGTGCTGTCATTTGGCCTGGTCAGTGTGTGCTGGTACTAACCTTTAAAGCCTTGAGTCCAGTTTACTTGAAGAAGGGGGAAAGGTGTGTTGTGGCTGAAATGCCTTTTAGGATCCCATATCCCTTTTGGGGCCAAGTTACAGGTGAACTGATTGCCTTTACAGGTGAACTGCCCACAATGAAATCAGTTGTGAGGGATGCTCTGAAATCCCGAAGTTGGGGTGTCTAATTCATACAGGGCTTTGCAAAGAGCCTTGCATGGTGCTTTAAAGCAGTGTTTCCCAACTGGGGGCCATATGCCCCCCCAGGATATTCCAAGGGGGCCACAGGTGAAAATTACATAAATGGGGGCCCACAGAGGGAAGTGAGAAGAAAAGAAAAGAAAAATAATTTTTTTTAAAAAATCCTGATTGGCTGGCTATCTGCTTGGCAAATCACAAGCAGGTAAGGGGGTGGCCCACCAGGGGGCGGCCTAGCACTTCATTTTATATTGAATTTGTATAGTCATGGTTTGTTTACAGTAGGAGAGGGCTATCACTGAGGCTCCCATTTTGACCACTGCTTGTAGTTGCCGCCAGTGCTGGGCCAGGTGGCAGCCTGGGCCTGACTCTGCAAGGTGCAATCCACCCCAGCACCCAACCAAGCAGGGTCACCTGGTGCTGCTGACTTGTATCTAGTAAATAACTAAGTGTCGTGAGCTCAGTGGGCCTCACTCTCAGGTAAAGGTGGGGGGCTATAGTGTTTTATCTAGGCAGCCAGGGCTCCTCCAGATGGCAATATATTTTTGCACCAAGTCAGAGAGGACTACTTGTTTTTAATTCCCCCCCTCCCCATATATACAGAACTCCCTTTTGCAGACCCTCCAAGTGTCCCTATTTTCCAGGGACAGTCCTGGATTTAGAGAAGTCCCAGTTTCTGATTTGATACCAGAATGCCCCACTTTTCCTTAGGACGTTCCTATTTTCAGCAGAGAAATGTTGGTGGGTATGGAGTTATCTGACCGCAAGCCCTCTGAAGTCAGCACTGTATAGGAAAGTTATTTTAATGTTTATTATTTTATTACGTTTTTATATAAGTTGGAAGCTTTCCAGAGTGGCTGGGGCAACCCAGTCAGATGGGCGGGGTATAAATAGTAAAATTATTATACCACAAAATGACGTCCTTATTTTCATTGGAGTAATGTTGGAGGGTATGCTTTTGGAGTGTTATTTGTAGTTTTCCCCCTCTGTCAAATAACTGGGGTCAAATAAGTGTTGTTTACATTGAAGATGGATCTCCTTCGGGAGGTTCTGGATTCTCCTTCCTTGGAGGTTTCTAAACAGAGGTTGGATGGCCATTGGTCTTGGATTCTTTAGCTGAGTTTCCCATATTGCACTAGAAAGTTGCACTAGAAAGATGACTCTTGGGGTCCCTTCCAGCTATGTTTTTCTGCTTCAACAATTTTTTTTAATTTTTCTATCATTTTATGTAATTGTATTTTGTATAAATTATAGAAATTATGAATAAAATATGTTCTGTTAACAAACAGAGCATTTAAATTGCTACCTTTCTACCGGTAGGATGGGGTGGAAGGCCACAGGAAGGAAGCAAGGTCAGAAGGGGGCCGTGATCGGGAAAAGGTTGGGAAACGCTGCTTTAAAGCACTTGAGGCTTCAGAGAACTCACTAGCACAGCCAACCCAGCAGGCTTTGACTCTAACCACCCATCAGCTCAGGGGTCTTAAAGCCAAAGCCCACTTTCCCTTGCCAGTGCAATTTTAGACTCCTGATGGTGCCTTGGCAGCCACATCTACCTTCCCCATACTTGATGACATATGATGGCAGGTGGGTGTGGTTTTGGGGAAATGGCTTTGCAGGCCAAGTTTGGCCCATGGTCCTGAGGTTCCCCACCCCTAACTGCTTTTTCAGCACCTCCTAGTGTCATTGGAAATCTATTCAAATGCTAAGCAACCTTGATGGCAGAAAGTGAGCAGGAATTAAAGAACCTTTTAATGAGGGTGAAAGAGGAGAGCGCAAAATATGGTTTGAAGCTCAACATCAAAAAAACGAAGATCATGGCCACTGGGCCCATCACCTCCTGGCGAATAGAAGGGGAAGAAATGGAGGCAGTGAGAGATTTTATTTTCTTGGGCTCCATGATCACTGCAGATGGTGACAGCAGCCACGAAATTAAAAGACGCCTGCTTCTTGGGAGAAAAGCAATGGCAAACCTAGACAGCATCTTAAAAAACAGAGACATCACCTTGCCAACAAAGGTCCGTATAGTAAAAGCTCTGGTTTTCCCAGTAGTGATGTATGGAAGTGAGAGCTGGACCATAAAGAAGGCTGATCGCCAAAGAATGGATGCTTTTGAATTCTGGTGCTGGAGGAGACTCTGGAGAGTCCCATGGACTGCAAGAAGATCCAACCTCTCCATTCTGAAGGAAATCAGCCCTGAGTGCTCACTGGAAGGACAGATCCTGAAGCTCAGGCTCCAAGACTTTGGCCACCTCATGCGAAGAGAAGACTCCCTGGAAAAGACCCTGATGCTGGGAAAGATGGAGGGCACAAGGAGAAGGGGACGACAGAGGACGAGATGGTTGGACAGTGTTCTCGAAGCTACCAGCATGAGTTGACTAAACTGAGGGAGGCAGTGGAAGACAGGAGTGCCTGGCGTGCTTTGGTCTGTGGGGTCACGAAGAGTTGGACACGACTAAACAACAACAACAACAACAACAACAAAGCAACTTCTGTGGTGTGAACTCTGCCAGGGTTTCATGCTTCTGTAGTAATTCAGCAGTGAATAGGCTAGGCTGAGTACAGTTAGAGAAAATAAGGCTTTCAGGGAATAGAACGGAAATTTTAACATCCCTGTTTGCCCACTTAAATCCAGTTGCATTTGTATTTGTATGGTCTGATTTGCAGTCAGTGGTCTCTCCTGCCTTCGGCAATATTCGGTCTTGAATTTGAAGAGTATTCTGCAGTACTGACCTTGTGCCAATTACTGTGACAACAGAATGATGTCACAAATCCAGAGTTATGGCTTTGGCATTGTGCATCAGGTTTTGCCTCAAGTAGGTCTGGAAGAATAGAAAGGAAGGTAAATGTTTTTAGTCTTCAATCTTGCTGCTGAGGAAGAGGGACCATAGAGAGGTTAGGGTAAGGACTTTGGGGTGGGGAATGGGGGCTGGCTTTCAAGGGCTGTGGTGATTAGGCTGCTATTGTTTACATCTAGAGTTTGAGAACAAACAAAGGATGTTGTACTAAGTGATACTTAATATACATTTTTTTAAAAAGTGTATACATTATTTTTATCTTTTTAAATATATATTTGGATATTGAATTGGAGCGGAATAAAAATCTTAATAGCCTAGTGCCCTAGTCCAAGGGTCAGCAACCTTTTTTAGCTGTGGGCCGGTCCACCGTCCCTCAGACCATGTGGTGGGCTGGACTATACTTTGGGGGGGGGGGAATGAATGAACGAATTCCTATGCCCCACAAATAACCCAGAGATGCATTTTAAATAAAAGCACACATTCTACTCATGTAAAAACACACTGAATCCCAGACTGCCCGCGGGCAGAATTGAGAAGGCAATTGGGCCGCATCTGGCCCCCGGGCCTTAGGTTGCCTACCCCTGGCTTAGAGTGATGAATGGGTCACCATGTGATTCAAACTTCCTATGAAGTTGCTTTTTCAACTCATTTATGATGACACCTTGAGTTACAGCAACTACCATAACTTACAACTCATTGCTGCTCTGCCAGTAAATTGCATGAGACTGTCCAATAAATGATTCCAGGAATTTCTCAGTGTCTGCTACAGATGAAAATTTGATCATCAAAACTTTGAAAAGGTGTAGGGGGTGATGTCTACACCTGGTTTTATATCATCAATTTTTTTGTCAGTCCCTTCTCTCCCTAGAGCTATGTGTGAGAGAGTGAAACATGTTTACATTTATTTATTTATTTGCAAGAGAGCTTTAGTGTGAGCAATTGATTTGGTCTTCTTTATTACATTTATGCGTATCTTGCTTTCTTCAGTGATAGAACTCATACATTGTGTTCTTGGACATGCTGCCATCCAGGCAATCTTTAGGCCAGACCTGCTTAGTTTCAGCAAGGTTGTTGCATAATTTGCTTTCAGCCCAAGGCCTGGTATCTTCAGAAGGTGCCATGGTGATCAGAATGAGCAATGTGCACTGCAATGCTCCATTCAGTAGTCATAGAATCATAGAACTGTAGAGTTGGAAGGTACCCCAGGGGTCATCTAGTCCTACCCCCTGCAGTGCAGAATTCTTTGCCCAACGGGAGATTCGAATCCATGACCCTGAGATTAAGAGTCCCATGTTCTGTCCATTGAGCTCTGTGTAAAGCAGGATGATTATGAACAACTAGTCTGGTTGAGTGCCGCAGCCGCATAGTCGCCCTTGACTGGACTTAACCATCCAGGGGTCCTTTACCTTTACTTTTTAATACTAATGTAAACAATGGCTTAGCAGGAACAAGCAAGTGTCCCTTTGCACATTGAGAGCATTGCAAGCAAGCAGTTCCTTTCCTTCTTCTGCAACCCTGCCAACACCTAAGCCCTAGTTTAGTTTAGCATGGATTGTGATTCAGGATATTGTCTTGAGTTCATAAAGTAAGTATTTGGATTTGGATTGTATTTGGATAAAGATACTAGGCGGTGGTGCATGTTCTGCCTTGTATAAGGAAATTTCCAGTGGTAGCTGGAGTTTCCTAAAGATTTATTCTCCTTTGTTAGCTTCATGGCAAGGGAAATCTTTCAACTCAAAAGCATTTGCACAGGAAATGTTCTAGTGGACATTTTGTGGATTTCAAACTACTCAGAAAGGAAGTTCCTGAGGAAAAGTGTTCCTAAGACAATATATGTTTTGATACTTTGCTATTCTCTGCGGGAATGAATGGCAACAATGAGCTGTACAGTGGTACCTCGGGTTACATACGCTTTAGGTTACGGACTCCGCTAACCCAGAAATAGTGCTTCAGGTTAAGAACTTTGCTTCAGGATGAGAACAGAAATCGTGCAATGGCAGCAGGAGGCCCCATTAGCTAAAGTGGTGCTTCAGCTTAAGAACAGTTTCAGGTTAAGAATTACATCTCCAGAACGAATTAAGTACTTAACCCAAGGTACCACTGTACTACATTTTGAGCAACATGCAAGTGTTTGCAAACCCCTTCCCTCCAGTTTGCCCCAATTATTCCACTGATGAATTCAGAAGGCCTGAGGCTTCGAAGCAAGACCTCATGCTTGGCAAGAGGGCTGCACCTTTCCTTTGGAATGAGCACTCTCACTCAAGTAGTGCTTATTGGTCTGCAGCTCTTAAGATGATTGCTAAGTAGTTCTTTGAGGATTGGATTTCATGCACTTACAGAGTTGCAAACCCCATCAGCACAAAGCTCATCCTAACACTTGGCAAGATGTCAGGCTGTCTGGAGTGGTATTGGGATGATTCACTGTCATGGTGCCATCTAGGCTGTGTCGTACCAAAACTCCGTAAAGATTGAAAGTACAGGTGTCATCCCACTTATGTGTGCGTCAGGTCAGGAAATAAATAAATAGAGTCAAACAAGGAAATGGTGGGAGAGAGCTGGAGAGTCCTTCCTAGTGGCTTGCGAGGAGACCCTCCCTGGAGCCCGAAGAGGACTTTTCATACCTTATTGTCTTATTTTAAGTCTTCCTAGAATATTTTATAACACTGAGTTGACTAGCAGATGACTGATTAGTCATGCCCAGCTTCCAATAACCATGGGTAACAACCAGATGCCTAAATAAGGGAATGCAACTTAGTGAGATTCCTTAACCTTATACATTCTGTCGGTCATATAAAGCAAGACAGCATAAAAACATACCTGGGATTTGCTTTTGGTAGCAATTAAGCTAGAAACCCAAACTTTATTAAATTAGATTGCTGGTTTCCATCAAATAATTCACCAGAGGTGTTGCTTTTAAGCTTGGGACCAGTTTGCCCACTTCTGTCTGCAGAACGGACATTGTTACAAGTGCCACATAATACCCGTTCCACTTGTTCTTTCATTGTGGCAGCACCTACTCTTTGGAACTCCCTGCTTATTGATACCAGGCAGGCACCTTCACTGCACTCTTTTTGACACCTGCTAAAAACATTTTTTGTTTAGGCAAGCTTACCCAGATACAGTGGTACCTCTGGATGCTAACAGGATCCGTTCCGGAGCCCCATTCGCATCCAGAAGCGAACGCAACCCACGTCTGTGGGTTGTGATTTGCCGCTTCGATGCATGCATGTGACATCATTTTGGCTGTCTGCGCATGCGCGAGCAGCAAAACTTGGACGTAACGTGCTCCGTTACTTCTGGGTCGCTGCAGCAGGCAACCCGAAAATACTTATCCCGAAGCTACTTCAACCCGAGGTATGACAGTATGTAGAATGCTTATGTGTGTTCTAATTCATTTTTAGTTTATTGCTGTTTTTTATGTTTTAAACAGTAGTTTTTAACTGCTACTGATAATATGGTTTATTCTCTTTGCAAACCTCTTTGAGGTTTTATTTTTTTACAGTCAAGTGGTGAATGCATTTTACTGAATACTGTAAATAAATAACTGGAAAATGTTTTATTTTTTAGGGGGGAGAGGGAGCTGAGGCTCCTGTTCATTCCTGTGCCACTAACAAAGCAACAGTTCCCAAGGTTCCTTAAAAGTTTAATGTGTATGTAGCGTATACATGGCCTGCTAATCTTCCTAGCATTAGTCCCTACCTGCTGAAATCTTTTGTTCTTTTTTGACATTGGCAGTTGGGATCTCTTGGTCCCTTCCTTCTTCTGTCTTTCAACCAGCTAATGTTGCCCATTACTTTTGTGCATTAGGGGCAGATATATGCTTCTTGGCCAGGGGCATTGGGAGTATGGTCATCTGTGATCTCCCGATTAACGTCTGAGCCCTCAGCTCGGCTATTTTTAGCAAGCGTTGCTTCTCTGCTTCTATTCTGGGGAAATATTTGAAACTTGTTCCAGGGGGAGGTGGAGCAGTTTAGAAAGTTCAGGAGAGTGCAGTGTATGAGCTTGTGTGTAAGCAGAACACACACAAATTGTCTCCCCCCCCCCCCCAATCTGGCAAAAGCATGCAATGTCCTGGTCTTGGCTCACTGCACTTTGTTTCCTTGTACGTTGTTAGGTTTATAAGAATCTTGCTCTTAAATGTAAATTCCTAGCAACTGCATGTAGCTGTTGTGCCTTAGGCTCCTTGAGTAGGATTCAAAGCCAAGTGCTTCATCTAGCCTTCCTTGATCCGGTGCCTTCCAGATGTTTTGAAGAACAGCTGAATGGGACTGTTTGGAGACATGGTTCAGAACATTTGGGGGGCATCAGACTGGGGAACACTGGTTTACTGGCTCACTTGAAATCTAAAATGGTCTGGTGGATCTGGGTTCAAAATATGAACGTTAAACAATAACCACATCCACCTTCTCTCCTCACAATCTTTAGTCTCTGGCTCCATAGGCACAGGATGGGCTAGTTTGCATGTTGCATTAAACCACAGTTAAAAAACAGCACTTATGCCCACATACACTGCTGAAAAGTTATTGTGCTCCTTGCCTATTCTTGCTGCTGTTGTGATGCTGGGAAACAAAGCTGGATTTTGTCTTGTTGTGAAGTCCAAACCTAGACCCATGGTTTAGCCATGAGCGGTTGGCTAAGAATAAACCATGGTGACTGCTCATGTCTTGTTTCGAGAACAACACACCATAAGCCTCAGCTTGGACACCACTACAAGCCAGAGTGTGGCTGGGGTAGGGGAGGAGTACAGCAGGAGCGTCTCAGAAGTGTTGCACCATCATACTGTTTGTTCACATTAAGCCAACCTATAGCTGGTTTTTTTAAACCAGAACATTTTAATTGTTTGGGGACTGTATGAAATGTTTCTCATTTCTTCACCCCACTTTTCAACTCGTACTTTTGTTTTTTCTGAAAAAAATAATCCATACCATCCTTGAAGCCTAAAGGAAACAGGCTAAGCAGACTCAGCCATCTTAAAAGTATAAAATAGCCAGAACTTGAGTTCTAGCTGAGATTTTAGGTCTTAACTGATCCTCTTCTCCTTCCATGCACAATGATTCTCTTCTCTTCCCTCAATCTCCTTCCAGTGTGCCACCCCTCTCCAAACTCAAAAGCTCAAACCCTGGGTATAAGAACACTATTACCTGCTTATTCCTGTAGTAGGCACACTACTGAGTTGCATATTAAAGTAGTCTTTGGTTGAGTAGACATGGACCTTTAATAATAGGCTTTTAGTCTTCCATCCTCTAGTAGGAACATCGCAATGCCATTTATAAACATATTTTAGGAGTACAAAATGCTGCCCTCTGCCACATCACTATTGTAAAGGAATTTTCTTCCTCCAGTTCAGGAGGAGTATGTGTCTTAAAAAGAACAATGGTTATAATGTTCAGTTCTTTGCTTCTACTTGACCTAGACCTTGTAACAGGGGAATCTTCCGCAGTTGTTGTTGTTGTTGTTTTTAATTCTTAAAACACACAACTGAACTGGAGGCCTGCATTCTGAGACCTGGAGATGGTGTTATGAGTGCAGCAACCCCCATGTTCCCCAATTATTCCTCTTCACATGGAGTCAGGGGAGAGGAAGAATGCATTTCTGTGCTTCTCTTTTCTCTAAGGCAGATGTTTTCAATCTTTTTGAATTCATGGGTCCCTTGACCAACTGCATTCTTTCTGCGGCATGTCTGTGGGACTCAGGAGCCCAGTTATGTCACCCTTTGCATGCAGAGCTGGCAGCCTCTCACCCTTTTTCGAACACCCCTTGTGGAGTGTGCCCTCAGCCTCCTTGCAGCAGGGAGCAGCAATGTCCCTCTGGCCTCCCAGGAGCCTTTTAGCAGTTCTGGGCGAGTCTGGACCACGCCTCCTGGACCAGGTAGAAATTGGGAAAGGTTTCTCCAAGATATTTTCATTCTGTAGAGGGAATATTTAGAGTTATTAGGAGAGCCAAGGTGGCTTTTTGGGCTTTTTCTGTGTGCTGAAATTATGTGTAATTTTCCCAGGGAATATTTCCTAAAATTTGAAGGGTGAAGGATTGGCTTTTGTGGAGTATGTGTCTGCTGTGTGTGTATACCCTAAAATTTTATAACAACCTTGTCATAAGCAGATTGCCTGTGCTCCAGCCTGAATAAATCAATTCTAGCTTTTAAAGATGCCTTTCCAGTACAAAAAAGATCCAAAACAAAAGAACGGGAAAACATCCTTACAATAAGAGAGCAGACCAGTTACATGCTAATAGCCTTGGAACTGTTAGATGGTTGCAGATAACGGGTAAGAAATGTGTGGACGCTGCAGTGAAGAAATGGCACAATGAAAGGGAAAACCTGGCTCCTTGTAAGCCCTTATTGCATCAGAAATCTTGAAAGGTCTTGGATACAGAATCCAGGCATCATTGCAGATTTTTAGGGAGCAAATTTCTAGCCCTTTCAGTGGAAGGTGAAGATACAACAAAATTTATCTGTGAATAGTTCTGGCAAAAGAATTGGGGCCAGTTCATAGGGCCAGTTTAACATTCCAGTGGCGGAATAAAGTTGGTATTTTGTGACCTTATGAATGCCCTCACTTGCCTTAAAATGAGCAGTCAAATTGGGTGTGCTTCATGTCTTAGATTAAGCAGTACCTCAGAAAAGCTTGAGCTATAGACTTTCTGCACATCATATTGCACAAGTAGCACTTTATGCCTCTTCTTTTCCATACTGCTATCACATTATATGGCTTGTGCAAATGGGCCTCAAGTAGTGAAAAGTCTGCTGAGTAGCTGATCTTTGATCATCTTCAAAGTTGCAGACAAGCTGGGCTTTGCCGGGTTTGGTCATAATGGAATGTGGTCTTCTGGGTCAGATCCTGCAGCCATTTCCAGGTACAGGACGCTCTCTTTAGTTAACTATGCAAGAGCTCAAGGAAGTGGTGGCTTGATTGTTTTGCCATATCTCTGGAGTGATTCTTTCCTTATTGCATTCAACGTTTCAGTTGCTGGGTATATAGGCTTGGCCAATAAAAGCTAAATTTGTTAATAGCTGGAAGAGGAGGTTAAAATTAAGACTGTGCAAAGCTACACCCAGCTTTGTCAGAGTTTCCTTCTAAATGGTTTGGGAGAAATTCTCAGGACTTTAAGGTGGGGTAGTACTTGCCTGTCATCGTATGAGCCGGTCCAATGACTTCCTTCCTTCTCGACTTCCTTCCATTTTTATTTTAAAACTGTGTGGGCCATGGTATGGATGCAGTACTATTACATAGTGTCTTCCCAGGGACATTAGCAGCTGTTAAAGTACAAAGTGTGCAGCAGCTGTGATGCCAGGGGGCACTTAGCCGACCTGTGGTTTCGCTTTAAAAAGAAAAGAAGAGGAGTGGGTAACCGGGACCCAAACTCTTAGATCAGCTCATTCTAAGATATGCAGGTACTTCACTCCCACATTTTGGGTGGGTTTTCACACCCCACCTATGATCCATGAAATGTTGGGAAATTGAGGAAACTAAGGCATTTGGGTCAGCCCTAGTTAGAATTCTGGTGAGACTGCATGAGTCAGCAGTGAAATGTCAGATGACTCTGTAGAATGCTGTGTAAGACTTCTTCAGATAGCTAAAATGTTACAGGTTTGTGTTTGCAGTTGTTACTGTTTGCATATGGCAACATCCCACAGGTTGCTCATTTCTGGTGTCTTGGTTTGACCTAAGCAATCACTGGGACCTCCTCTCTCCCAGATATTTTTGATGAGCTTGTGAACTTGTTGTGTAAGTTCAACTCCACCCACTTTGAAGACTTCAGCAGATATCCCATCAGGTCCGCTGGCTTCATTTTTCATTTGGTTAATAGCGGTACACGACTCTCCCAGATTTGGAGATACTAAGCCACTTGGTCAAAGGACCCCTGTGACCAGCCATAGCCATGATTACACCGATGTTCAGATGAATGGAGGCAGGCCCCCCATATGAGCACATGAATTTATAATTAGAAAAAGTGGAATAGGAGTAGGTAGCTCTTCTTAAATCACATACCTTTACTCGTACCTCACTTTTCTCTACAGTCATACCTCTTGTTACATTTGCTTCATGATACATTTTTTCAGGTTGCGTCCCATGGTAACCCTGAAGTATCAGAAAGGGTTACTTTGTGCAGTCGCGCAAAATGATGTCATGCGCATGTGCAGAAGCGGCGAATTGTGACCCGCGCGTGCGCAGATACAGGTTGTGTTCCTTTCAGGTTGCAAAAGGGGCTCTGGAATGGATCCCGTTTGCAACCAGAGGTACCACTGTACTTGCCATTTGAACTGATATTAAAAGGAGTTAACGCCTTGAAGAATGTAGAAACAGCGTTAATTCAGATGTGTCGTCCCCCCCCCCTTTGTGGTGAAGAACCCTTGATGGGAGTCATCTCATTAATCTCATGTGGTAGCAGCTGATATGGACCACTTTAAAGGAAAGCTTTAGGTACAAAAGATGCAAACAACCCACAACCCATTTTTTGTCTTCATGTGGATTTTGGGCTTGCAATTTCTAGACATCTCTACTTCTGTGCTGCACGGGAAACCACTTTTAAAGTTGGGGTAGGTTCCTAAAGTAGCCTGTAAAATGTCACCTGAGTCTCTTATTCAAGGAAAGGAAGTCTGAGATCTCTCAGTGTTCAAGCAAAGTAGCCTTTTGGACCCTGGCCCCGCCCTTCTCGGCAGATAGGAGTTTTGAGGTAGCGCCTTGCCAAACCTTTTAGGAAATGCAATTCTACTTCCCATGTGTGCTAAAAAAAGAAAAAAAGATTGTCACATTGCTACTTGGGATATGAACATAATTAGCTCTCTTTTGTGTTAATCTGTATACCGTCATTTATGCCAGTTTTTCATATTAGGAACAGTGCTTAACTCAACTGGATTTTCCCTCTCTCTTTTCAGATTTTCTATTTTGTACATACGTTGTTTTGTATATACTGTATATGATGACTTCGGTGGGCAGTGAACGTACCCGGGGCACTCGAGACAAAGCGCAGATTTCAGCCACGCAGCTGACGCAACCACAGAAACCAGTAGTACAGGTAGGGATGTGGACATTCTGGATCCATGTATCTGTAATTCTTAACCTGTAAGAATTAATCAAGATCAAGCAATGATGTCGAAAATACCATTGCTCAGTTGGTTTAAACACATGACAGCCCATAAGATTCATCTTATCTACTTGAATTAGGAGTGCTTACCATCCAATCTAGGATTGCAAACCCGTAGCCTTTCAAATTTTGCTCTAACTAAAAGTTCATATTTTACTCACATTTTAAATGAATTTTTAAAACTTTTTTTAAAAAAGTTTTCTGTAGCTCACATTTCAGAACTGCCAATGGTGAATGACACAATGCCCAGTAATGTAACTGGATCAAAAAATCATTATTCATTACTTACACTGGCAATATCACAGCTTGACTTATTATTTACTAGATTTTTTAAATGTGGGTTGTAAAACTGGTTCTTAGTTAGAATTTACAGTTTTGGGGGAATATTCTCTGGAGAATTTTCTAGCAGGGAATATTCTCACATCACATCACTATGCCTAACTGTTTAAAGGTTGCTTTCTTAGATGTATTGGTTAAAAGAACACCAGCCTTTATTTCTGGTGGCATTTTCCTGTTTGGGCAGTGGGGGGAATACCAGTACCTTGCCCTATTCCACCAGCCAGAACCATGCCAGTGCTCTGAAATAAACACTTTATTGAATTAAATTGTGTGCAAAGATTGAGTGACAGAATTAGGCAAAAAAATGGGCAGGAAATTCAGGGTTTGTAGTTTTCTGATTAGGGCTCATAATAGGCCATGCACCTGAACAGTGGTTCCTTTGATAACTTAGATAAAACTTAACAACTTTGTCTTGTGTTCAATGCTAAATTATCTGCTCTAAGAACTGTTCTGTGAGGGATCGGCACTGGTTTTTTTTCTTTCTTATATTTGCCTGCAATCTGGAGTTTGGACTTGTTAGATAAGAAAGGATGCCTCCATGTTTCTTCCCCTTGGAGTTAAAAATAAAACAGGAGGGGGGAACCAGTAGACTTCCAGGTTTTGTTGGACTCCAGTTCCCATCCACCCTAGTCAGCATGGCCAGGGGATGATAGGAGTTGTAATTCACCTGTATCTGGAGTGTCGCAGGTTCCACACCCGTGGAACAAAAGAACAAATGACGGGAGACTCAAGCATTTTGGGGAAAATTTTGGCTTTGCGTGTGTATTTCTATAACCGATCTGTTTGTGCTTCCCAGGCAACAGCGGAACAAATTCGCCTTGCTCAGATGATCTACGATAAGAACGATGCAGACTTTGAGGATAAAGTGAAACAGGTATATGTTTTCCCCCTGTCCCTGGTGAGAGGGCGGGTTGGCTTTCATGCACTGGTGGAGAATACCCTTTGCTAATTCAAGCCTGTTTCAAGTCCACTTGCTTACTAAAACTTCAGCTTGAATAATAATAATTATGAACTGTATTCAGCTAAGTTTCAGTCAGAGTAGACTCATTGAAATTAATGGCCATGATTAACTTGGATCCATTCATTTACCTTGGATCCATTCATTTCAGTGGGTCCACTTGACTGAAACTTAGCTGAATACAGTGCTATAACCAGGCCCATGCAGAACTTGTCTGAGGCCTGGGGCAATTTGTATTGCTACCCACCCAGTGCCTTTGGGATGGTGTGTGTGTATACATAATTGTAGGTATATTTTTAACCTATTTTTCCACTTGTTGCCTAGACTCCCTTTGTCGTGTTATCAAGGTCTCTTTTAACGTGACTCATATATTTGTGTTTTTTTCCAGCTTATGGAAGTGACTGGGAAGAATCAGGATGACTGCATAGTGGCTCTACATGACTGTAATGGAGATGTGAACAGAGCAATCAATATCTTGCTGGAAGGGAACTCTGACACAGTAAGGACTCTAGATCCTTTTCTTAAGCCTTGAGAGTAGCCTTGCCTGAAGAGTTAACACATGGAGACTTCCTGCTTTTCATTGGGGAATGAAAAGCTGTGGCCAAGCTAAGAAAGATGTCAAATACTTACGTTTTAGAAACAACTTTGTTATATGTAGGTTTCAAAAACTTTTAAAACTAACGAAACTCTGAAATTGGCCCCCAGCTCACTCAGTTAATATGTATCTTAACTGGAAGAAATTCAGTTGTCTATCACTGGCAAAAGAAATTATTTCTAAACAGATTTGAGCCCTGCTGTCAAGAACTTTCCAAGAAATTAAACACTGGAAAGAGCTGGTGAATTTTAAGTAGCCTGAGGTTATTTTGCTGCGTGACATCACAGTCACAAAGTGGTGCCTTGACTTGTCACAGCCATAACATCTCTTGTGTATCAATTTCTGATGCTCTTTAGTCTTAGGTAATAACATTATCCTATAGCACACCAGTAGAGGTGACCAGAACGGTATAAACAGTATTCTAAATGTCGTTACACCATAGATTGTATAACGATATTATAATATTGGAAGTTTTATTTTTCAGTTGCTTTCCTAATGAGCCCTGTTTGGAGTGGTGCTTTGGGAACATTTCAGTCCCTGAGCAGTTTAGTATCATCAGCAGACCTGGCCACCTCACTGCTCAACCCTAGCTCTAGATTGTTTATGAACAGGTTAAAAAGCACAGGTACCAATACTGATCCTTGCAGGACTCCCACTTTCAACGTGTTTCCTTTTGGAGGACTGTCCATTTTTCCCTACTCTGTTTCCTGTTACTTAACCACTCACTGGTCCACAAGAAAGCCTCACTTCTTAGTCCATGGCTGCTAAGCTTACTCAGTCAGGAGTCTTTGGTGAATTATTTTGTTGAAAGCTTTTGGAAAGTCCAAGTCCACTATGCCAACTGGATCACCTCTATCTATATGCTTGTTGATACGCTCAAATAATTCTGAATAGGTTCGTGAGACAGGACGTGCCTTTGCAAAAGCCGTGCTGGCTCTACTTCCTCAAGGCTTGTTCTTCTTTGTGCTTGGTTATTTTATCTTTACCAATACTTTTCACCAGTTTTCCAGTTAAGTATCTGAGGAACAAGTTACATTTTGTTAGAAGTTCAGCAATTACACATTTGAGTTCTTTGATAACTCTCAGGTGGATGCCATCTAGGCTGGTGCTTTGTTAGTTTTTATTTTGTCTGTTAGGCCTAGAACTTCATCCCTCATCACCATTATCTGCCTCAGTTCCTTAGACTCGCTTCCTGCAAAAGTTTGTTCAAGTACTGGAGTCTGCAGTGGATCAGCAAGGATTCTGACACCAAGTTATTTAATAAGAACAATAAGAAGGTCTTGTTGTTCTTATTAAATAACTTGGTGTCAGAATCCTTGCTGATCCACTGCAAATCACTGCAAATTTACTGGTAGAACCCTAATCTACTTTCTGCACACCCCTGTTTTACTATCTACCTTTTGCACACCCCTATTTTAGAGTGCCACATGCTAAAAAGCAGTCCACTGTAATTATCACCTAGATTCATTTTTCTGTCCTGCTATACTCCTCTACTATTTCTTCTGCCCTGTAGAATTTCGATAAGAAATCAGCCCCACTTCTGACCTTTGTGGTTCACTGTGTGTGGAATGAGGGTGGAGAGCTCTCTGCCTGCTTTATTACGATAAAACAAGAAAACCTATCACTATATGTTTGTGAGGGACTGTGATGCCCTCTTGAGCTTACTATCTACCTTTTGAATTGGGACAACAGAGACATAAGTCTTCTTCATAGTCTCACTCTCATATCTGGAGTGAGACTGTACACTACCTAAATCAGGACTTTCTAGAATAAAAACAGCTGGTATTTCCTGCTCGTCATGTTCTGGGCTGATTTGCACACTGTTAGGGGATGGAACCTAAACCTCACCCCCCCATCCCAACTGCTCCATGAGCCAGCATCACAGGGGGTTCTCTTTCCTTGGAACATAAGAAAAGCAAAAGCTTTTTGGGCCTCTTAATGGGTGCAGGAAAGATTCATTTAGGTTCTCTCTTGCTTTCTGGCAAATTGGCTATTGAGTTGGGGGTTGACATTGGTGGAAAGCATTTTGGTAGTCAAGTCACTTTGAGACGTGCATATATTTTTCTTGGTATATTTTGCTAGGATTTATGCTTTGCTCTTTGACCAGTCCTGTTTGGGCCAGGATATTCCCCTTGTAATTCAGGTTAAGCTATGCAGATCAAGCAAATACCTGTATGTTACATTCATTCAGAATTAACAATTGAGTGACAAAGCTCTGGGCATGTCTTTCTCAAGGGAAGACCAGCCTGGCACCAACTGGATTTTCAGTCGTTATTTATATACCACCATTGGCATTGTCAGACTGATCTCCTCCTTCCGCCTTCTCCCTCCGCTCCTTTATCATTTGTGTCTTGTGGAACAGCATCTTGTTTTTGTTTGAACTGATATGAGACATTTTTGGAGACAGTATTTGCCTGGAAAGTGGATAAAAATAAAGTACAAATTAGTCCAAAAAAGCAGCAAAACTCACCTCCCCGCCCGCCAATTCTTGCTGCTTAACCAGCATACGCATGTGCCACAACTCAAGAACCAATAGACAAGATATTCTGGGAAATTTCCCCCTTTATCGTTGAACATTGTGAATGTTGGCAGTTGTTGCAAGACTTGAGCAGTCAAAAAAATCCCCACTTCCACCACCCATCGGGGCCACATGAAATGAGACAGCAGAGTATAACGGTAGGGTTTTGTACCCTAAACAGTAATGCGGGAATGTCTCTCAAGACTAGTTGGGATACAATACCAAAGTCAGTCATGAGATATTAGCATAGCCCTGGTGCAGGTGGGCTACACCCCCATCCCCCTTGTCCACTGGCCATGCTTGCTGGGGGATGTTGGGGGTTATAGTCCAACAATATCTAGAGAACCAAGGTTAGGGAAGGCTGATATAAGAAGGTGGGGAGGCAGATTTCAGTTCTGGGTTCCATCCCCTTCTCAGACACAGTTGTGCTGATGATCGTGGGCAAGTTGATACCTTCTTATGAAATGGGGCTAAATATGTCCTGCCTTTGCCATTAATAGTAAGGAAAGAGGCTATGAGCCAAACACCTACATGGTATTAAACACGTGGCTCAACATTGTATGGACTTTTTAACAAAGTAGATAACCAGGCTTTTGCCAAAAAACAGCAACCTACCTCTGATAATATTTAGCATGAGTGATAGCCTCACTCCTGTGCCAAATAGCCATGGATGAGAGGGGTGATTTTAATCAGGACTATAGTATTTTGGGGTGTGTGAGATCTGGATCTTGATTTGCCTATTTACAGTTTAAATAAATAAGTAAATAATGTTAAGACCCTGTTTTAATGCCACAAAGTTTGTCCCTGTAAAAATACTTTGCCATTAAAATGCCACAGGGATTAATTCCATTCCAAGGATGCTGGATTAGTGTTGATGGTTTCTAGGCTTTGCAGGTGCCCCCGAGGGTTTGTCTGACAATGGACCTTGCATGTCTGAAGGGCTGGAAAGGGTTCCCATAGAGCTTAGAGGTTTTACACTGGAAGATATTCTCAAGGCAGTCTTTAAACCCCTTTTGAATTGTTCTGTGTTTTCCTTCTCCACCCAAATAGACTTCGTGGGAGACAGTGGGAGGAAAGAAGAAAAGTCTTGGAAAAGAGAGTTCAGAAAACAAAGAGAACAGAGAAAAGCGAGGGGACAGAGAAGTGAGCCGTGGACGGGGAAGTTCCAGCAGACGAGGAAGAGGGGGCAGCCGTGGTCGAGAGTGTAAGCGCAGGCACCTTGCTCCTAGGAACGCGGTTGCCTTAGTTTGCCTTTGCGTTCACAGAGGAGCGTGTTGTGCTTGAGTTGCTTTGTTGTATGTTTCCAGTAGAGCACTGGGGGAAGAACCACAAACTATGCACGCAGAGCTGTTTCTCTTCAACAAAAGGATTTGCCTAGTTTGGGTACAATTTACACAGCCGTGAGAACCTGGTACTGGCTTGGTTTAATGACACTTTTCTCCTCTTCAAACAATAATAATATTGGGGGTGTATTTTCTGTATTGAGTATGGGCACATGAAAAATGTCTGAAAGCTGATCAAATATTTTAATTTTGGGCACTTATAGCCCACTCACTCTTCAACCTCAAAGGAGCTGTTAGAGCTGCTCACAAATATTCAAAAACAGCAAACGCTCATCACTCTTAAACACACACTCTAAAACAGCAACACAGTATAAAAACAAGGCCAGTGATGTGCATATTGAACACAGAGTCCTAAAATATATAGCTTGATAAAAGGAAAGACACTTTATATTCAAGGCAGGAGCTTGTGGAAAGATTTAGGCATGGTATCATCAAACCATTTATCTCTGTAGGCTTCTCAGTGAACCAAGGCTTAAGCTAACAGGCAGAGTAGCACCTGCAAGTCCAAATCCTTGTGTCTTGTTAGGACCCCTCACCCTTTCCATTCTTGCTGTGTGATTCTGTCTCCTGCGCAGTTGAAAAAACAAAAAGTCTGTTTGAGTGGGCAAGCATTCATATTGTATATAGTAACGTTTTGCTTTCTGTATCTCTCCTCCCACATCTAGTTAGAGTAGAGGAGAATGGAGTGGATAACAGCCAAGGAGAGAGGCCTTCTGATCGTGGGAAACGTAGCAGAGGGAGAGGTAAGACAAACCTGTGAATATTTTTGTTTCCCCTTCTTGAAAAAGGAACCTTGCAAGAAATAGCTTCTGTTAAGAGCCCTCCACCCTACAACCCCGTGCTCTACTTGCCTGATAATTCTTTTTCTTGCCCCTAAAGGGCTGCAGGACTTGTGAGCCATGCAGGCAACCATCTAGCCCAGTAGTCTGTTCTCACAGTGGCCAACCAGTGTCTAGGGGAATCTCCCAAGCAGGACCTGAGTGCTGTTTGCATTTTGTCCATGTGAATGTGGCCTAACTACTGGCATAAGCACTAGGATCTTGGTGCTTCCTGCTTAAGAATAGTCTGGGACATTGCTGAAAACCAGCATCTCCTTTGCAGTTGATGCAAGATAAGCCTGAAGTACTTTCAGCTCAGGGAATATCTTTAAAAAAACATGCAGAAGAATACCCTGCTGTATTTCATAGCTGAAGCATGCCATCACCCTTTCACATGTGGCTTGTATTGTAAACTGTGTCCATGTTGAGGGCATGGCCAAATTAAATGCTGAGGCTTGAAGACCGGTAGCTTCTGCCTGCATTTTTAGGCTTGTACCTGCACTTTTAAACATCCATTTTGTCCAGTTTGTCACCCTTGGTTGGTGTGATGGTGGCTCTTCCAGACCACATGATTAAAAACAGTCATTGTAGAATTCAGGAAGCAGAAATGTGTTTGGTTAGGCTGTCTTCAGTTCAGTGTTTCAAAGTAGTGCAGCTGTGAAGATGTTGTCCTTGTAGACCGGTGATAACAGTGTAGTATTTTAATAGATGGAGAGATTGTTTTGCTGGAAGGCTGCAAAAAGAACAGGCAGGTGGGTGGGAGGGAGGCTTGTGATGAGATTGTGGGTACAAGAGGAAGGGGTTTGTTTGAAGTAAGGCTTTTCTTATCCTTTCCTAACCTGCTCCCACCCCAGCTGGCCAGCAGTCTTCTGTTATTTTAGCTGCCTGTTTGCTCATTAGTACCAAGCTTTCATGCAAAGGGGCCAACATTATAGTAAGAGTCTGGAGAGAGTGTATAGTTCTATAGGACTGAAGACCACATAAGTCGGTTCTGGGGACTAAGGCACAGTGGGTCAGAATCATTGGATCCTAACCTGCAAGTTGTGAAGAGGGCCACCTTGGAAAATAGGTTTCAGGGCCTGGCTGAAATCTCATATACCTTCAGTACAGTGGTACCTCGGGTTACATACGCTTCAGGTTACATACGCTTCAGGTTACAGACTCCGCTAACCCAGAAATAGTACCTTGGGTTAAGAACTTGGCTTCAGGATGAGAACAGAAATTGTGCTCCGGCGGCGCGGCGGCACCAGGAGGCCCTATTAGCTAAAGTGATGCTTCAGGTTAAGAACAGTTTCAGGTTAAGAATGGACCTCCGGAACGAATTAAGTACTTAACCCAAGGTACCACTGTATTGACATACAGTCATACCTCGAGTTGAATGTGCTTCGGGTTGAGCACGTTTGAGTTGCGCTCTGTGGCAACCCAGAAGTAATGGAGTGTGTTACTTCCGGGTTTCGCTGCTCACGCATGCGCAGACGCTCAAAATAACGTCACGCACGGGAGCGGCGAAACGTGACCCGCAGACGCGCCATCACTTCTTGCGTTCCGTTCGGGATGCGAACGGGGCTCCAGAATGGATCCCATCCCATCACATCCCAAGGTACCACTGTATAACAAAGGGGTTTGTTTTCAAACTGGATCTAGCATCTTTAAAAAATAACTCTCCCCCAGTCTCCTTTTCTTGCAGCTTCAGGGTAAAAGAGTAAGTTCTGCCCCATCCCATTTTATCCCCACAACAACCCTGTGGGGTAGGTTATGTGAAGAGACTGTGGCTGCTCCAAGGTCACTCTTCATGGCTGAGTGGGGATGTCAATTCTGGACTCCCAGTCTTCTAACCACTGCGCCACACTGCCACTATCTGGGTTTCCCTCTAGGTATTTATGAAGAGGATAGAAAAAAAGAGTTTCTTTTCTGCTGTCATGTTGTCTTGCTTCCTTGTTTAAGAAGAGAGTGTGCTGTTTCTGAAGGAAATGAGAAGAGGAGAAATGGCTGGACCCTACTATCTCATGTTGACCCCCCCTCCTGAAACCTTGGGAGCTGAATGTTCAGCATATCTACTTTTCACCCTTTTAAATGAAGCTCTTTCCTTCCCACAGGATTTGGACGTGGCAGAGGAAGAGGAGCAGGGAGGTTTTCAGCCCAAG
Source organism: Podarcis liolepis (assembly GCF_965112155.1). Classification (NCBI taxonomy): domain Eukaryota; kingdom Metazoa; phylum Chordata; class Lepidosauria; order Squamata; family Lacertidae; genus Podarcis; species Podarcis liolepis. Next base: position 62,512,072 of record NC_139565.1, on the reverse strand, counting down.
GCATGGGGTAGGTTCTTTACACCATGTCAGTGGAAGAAAATATATCAGCTAAAATAGGACCTGTCAACACTGCTTAACTTTGTATTAAAGAAATTACACAGATCCATGTAATGGAGAATCTGTTAAATGTTTGACTGTATTGAGAGGACTTACTGACTCCCTTCATCCTGATATCAGGAAACTTTATAAAAGTAAGGCAGTGGAAACACCCAAGTCCTTGTGAAATAGGTGCCTTCACTACTACAGCCTGAATAACTTCTGTATCAAAACAAAATATTATGCTATTAATATATTCATAACAGAATTATAACAATCACTTAGGTACACCTGTAAAATTATAGTGCATTGTGAGTCTCTAACAAGAAAACCTCACAGGCGCTGCAGTTAAGACATGTACGATTTGAGCAGCATACGCACAATTGCATTTCGCAACTTCATGGATAGCACAAAATGGTTGTGCTATATTGCTGCTAATATGGGGAGGGTGCCCTTGAAGATACTTTGTAGATATCAAAATAGCACTTGCAGGTGCCTGATAGGATTTGGAGATGCAAAATAAAAGTTAAGGGTTTAAATAATCTGAATGTAAAATTTAACCTGGACTGCAGTATCTGTTGGCCTTGTGTTAAGAATTTTTAGGACACCATGGAAGAAATTGACATCCAAATCAAAGAGTGTCAAATAAAAAAACAACCAGCATTGCCTTAGAAAGTATGAAGTCTTCCTAGCTTTGCTCTTGAGATATTCATAGGCACGGCTGTCGTGTTGGTAGCCTTTTTTCTTAGCCTCAGAATTGGTGACTAATGGTGGCTGTTATATTAGCTGCCCACCCAATGCACATCTGGTGAAGTGGGCTCACCCACTGAGGTTTAAGGCATGATAAATATGTTTGTCTTTAAGATGCTGCAAGACCCTTCTTTGTTTTTGGCGCACCATGCTTACCCCCTGGGAAGTCACAATCTCAGCACTGTTGGAACCATGAGCAGAAGGTGTTTTTGCCATCTAACGTAGGCAGCAGGGCATGGCGGATAAGGAGTTAAAAGGACTACTGGAGCTCATTCACCCCAACTATACTCCAGCTGAGAGTTTCTGAAATTACATCCTCTGCTGGCAGTAGGTGGTGGTTGCTCCTTGGCACCATCTGGCAGTGTCAAATTAATCGCACATTCGCTCATTCACTTGCAACGCCTCTCACTGTGCAGTTAAAAACTTACCAACCTTGGCACTCTTTCCTGCTTCCCTCATGGTACGCTACAACATGAGCACAGTCAGTCTAAAGGATAGTTTTGAGGCACAAGCAGACATGCTTTTAAGAAGCACAGTAGTGGCTAAATTGCCCCTCCCCTCCATGTTTTTGGAATGCATTGAGATCAGGGATTTGTTGGCCTCCTCACTGCATATAGAAGGCACACCCAGCTGTACAGGTTTATTCAGTACAAGGTTGCTCGCTCGTTGTTATTCCATCCCATGTTTCCTCAGCCATTGAGTTCTCCTGTTCAGATAGCTGTGGGATCTCCCAGTTCATGCTGCCTTTATGTGACAAGAAGAGCTGGGTGGGAGTGTGCAAGGTCACAGATATTGCTGCACGCAGCAAGGAGGGAGTATATTTTATTTAAACTGCTTTATAGCCTGCTGTTTTACAGTATAGTCTACAAGGTGGCAAGCATATATATAAAATGCAATTCAGATCAATAGAAGACCATGTGGAAACACCATTGATGTGACTATACCAAAATAAACAGCTATGATTATTATTATTATTATTATTAAATTTATATACAGTAAGGCTGCAAATTTAACTTGTGCGCATTCAGCTTTGTATATGTGGCAAAAAAAAAAGTTTAAAAATTGGAAATAAGGTGGGTTTCCAGGACAATTGACTTTGACCATCCCACCTGCTGAGAGGTTTTCAATGTTTGATGTTTTAGTATGTTCTGATGTATGCTGTGAGCCACCCAGAGTGGCTGGGGAAACTCAGCCAGATGGGGGGGTATAAATATTATTATTATTATTATTAGAATATATGTGAGTTTGGCTTTATATGTGATCCCTGGAGCATAACACGTGCATAAGTTGCATGCTTACAGTACTGCTTACATGCCCAAATGGCTTCTAAGCCATTTTATAATATAAGCAGAAGGACCCTCAAGCTGTCTCTCATTAAAATTAATTTGTTATAAATGTTTTAATGTGTCTCTGCAGTCAACAAAGTGGTAGCAGGATGGAGGGGCAAGGGAATGTCTCTAGGAAGGTTTATCACAGCCTAGGTACTGTGACTGAAATGGCCCTTCCTTGTTACCTGTCTGACCTCCCAAGAGTGGGGTATAAGATGATTATTCCAGCGAACAAGTGAACAAGTCAAATATGTTGACCCATATAACCAGCCTTCTGAATCCCACCCAGAAATGCACTGGCAGCTAGTGAAGATGTTTTTAGTTTCCAGACCATTTTATAAAACAGTACAGTGAGGTTGCTGGCCTAATGTCCATAGGCAGGGAGTTCCAAAGCGTAGGTCCTGCCACCCTGGGAGACAGGTGGAGAACAAATATTACATGATACTGGCTAAAAGTGCAAGTTCTGTACAGTCTGCACAAACTGCAGTTTGCAGACCAACCACAGGGAAACTTTGACACATTCTATTTTGTTAGTAATAACCATTTAAGAAATTGATAGGAAGCAGTTTCTTCCCATTTACCTACCTCCTAATCCAGTTTTAGTGATGCTAAAGAAGGGGTTTCTTTTATGATTGCTGGGTGTGCATGTTCATAGTGGCACATGGTTTGCCTGCACAAGACCCTAGAGTCAGTGCCCTCAACTTCCCAGAGAAGTGTTGCCTGTTGGAAGAGGCAGTGTTAGGCTAGACCAGCCAATGGTCTTACTCTGTCTAAGGCAGGTACACAAGCTCATCTTTCTGTATATTTCTGACTTTCTCAACTCTCTTGACCTGTAGGACGTTTAACCCTGCAGATTATACGGAGTCTTCTGCTACAGATGGCTTTGGAACAAAAGAATCTTGGGAGTCTGGGCAGAATGAGGCAGATGATGGAACAGGTGAGGCAACACCACCGAAGATTTGAGAATTACAAATGTGCCAGAGTTAACATTAGCAAAAATATTACTACGCTTATTCATAATGATAATGTGCTTCACCCGGGTTACAACATTAAAACACAACATTGTAGTGTGCGCATGTGCATGTCCTCACAGGATATAGATAAGAGGTTTGGGCTTCCAAAACTGAAGGCAGGGAAGTGCCTTCGAATATTGTTGCAATTGTGTTGCTGATTCTGATCCTTTATCTTAAAAAGGAGGCTTTCTGTGGTCACCTTTGTACTACAGTGGCAGAGGAAGGGATTGGGACCACCTCAGTAAGAGAATTCTGGGGGTTTGTGTGTGTGTGTAAAAGAAGCTCCTTAGATTTTGTGTTTGCTACACATCCTGCCCTTCCACAGTGTTGGTTCGGGCTTGGCTCCTGTAGTCACATTGGGCTTCAGAGGTGCCCCAATGCAATGGCAACCTCCCTACTCCCAGCTCCCAACTGATTTCAGAGGCTCAGTACAAGATCAGGGCAAGTCATTATGAAGAAAGTAGATAGTCTGTGCTCTTTTTCTAAGATGTTGGCAACAGGTAGGACGTAGCTGTGACAGAAGACAATTTTACACATGACCTGAATAGAAACTTAGAGGGCACTGCTTGAACTGTATGGTGCAATCTGGCCTATGCTGCTCTTGAGTATTCCTTAAATGCAACAGTGGGGTTTTCAAAATAAATTGTAGGGGGAAAACGTTATGCTCCCTAATCTTTACTCTGCCAGCCTTCATCTCTATCCTAAAACACTGCACCATTGATGACAGCACCAGCAGATAGATGCCCTGAGCGTTGGGAGGCAGTTGTGGGCTTGTTTTGAGCTATTTCAGAAAATAATAATTCTGTTGAATTTAGACAGTGTTAATGGAGGACTCATTAGGTTGGCTGAAAGCTATCATAATAAGTATGGTAATTAATACCTTGCAAATTTTACCCTAAACTTCTATTTCTTTTCACATGGGTTTCCATTTAGGGATGGATCTATCAAAGGGGATGTATGGCATCAGGAATTGTGGGTTGATTGCCTTTTCTCTCCTTTATTGCCATAGGAGCATGGAAGAACACAATAGAAGAATGGACTGCTGAAGACTGGAATGAAGATGTAAGTCTGTAATTATTGGGTAGGCAGGAACACTGAATTGATTCTCTGACCAGCCAGTGCCACTTCGTTCTGAATGAGCTACCTAGAATGTTTTGCTAGTTTTTGGGGCACCTTGTCTTGAACGTTGCCTGAACTTTGACTAATTTTAATCCCGATATATTGTTCAAATGTCTCTTTTCAAAAGAACCTTTGCTGCAGCGGGGCTGGCCAAATCTCATCTAAGCTGCGTTGCAAAGATTCTTTGGAAAGAAATGTTTGAACAGTACCCCAAGTTCAATGGTAAAAGCAGGACTACACAAATTCTCTCCTTAGTTCTGTTGACTGAGCTACTTCAAAGGCAAATGTGGGATATAAACTGAGCAAATAAATTAAATGTGAGAAAAACATTTCCCACTTTGCTCCATCCCATCCACTCTACTTCTTCCTTCATGGAAAGTACACAAGTAGTGTGTGAAAGGGGCACTTATCCCTTGATCATCCTTGGTAACTGATATTCTTAGGTAATTTGGGGCTGCGCAGAAGCTTTTTGGTTCAAATACTGTGTGAATTTGATGAATGATGGACACATTTAAATCTGCAGCCTGCCTCCGAGTTTGCTTCTGAACAGATGCTTATTGCTAAGAGGGGCTCAGTGTGGCAACGACACTCTTGCAAAGCAACTGGCAACCACAATTCATCATCTGTTTGTTTCGAGGAACTTGCCAATGTGCCAGTGAGAGATTTTTGTTGTTGTTTGCTTTTGTGCCATGATTGGGCTCGCCCAGAAGCAGATTAAATTGCTTCCCAGAAGCCTTATTGGATTCTGTGTAACAAAAAACTTTTCAGCTGCTGGGAAGATCATGTGATCTGATAAATGCCACCGTCCTCAGCAGGCTCTCTGAGCCATCACCCATTTGAAAATGATTGCCAGTCTGTAGCATCAGTTCTGGCCACAAGGACAGTGCAGTCTGTAGACTGATAAGGTAGCTGATCTTGCTGAGAAGAGACTCTTCTGCCTTTTATTGCTTTTGGAGGGGTTGGAGCTTGCTTGACACAGTGCTACACAGTTCAACTCGGGATTTATCCCAAGAAACCACTGACCCACCTATAGGTTACCTGGGCATCAGAAAAAATAAGATCCTCATGGGATCTTATTTATCCTTCTAGGCTATCATAAAGTGAGTGAGTGGGATCTGTTGAATCCTGAGCTGGCCCCACTGCTGTCATGTGATGGCATTGGCCTGATCGCTTCAGGCTAGCATAGCATTCTGCCTCTCACATCCCTGCCTTCTCCTTGGCCGGCATGTGCCTTTGGTTTCTGTTACGTATTGGCCACTTAACACTAGTCTGTAAACCCTCTTTACTGAGAGACTCTTCTGCTGTAACTTCCCTCAATTCTTTAATGTGCTTAAATGCACCCCTTCTTCCCAGGAGCTTAGAGCACTTTGTCATGGCACCAGACAATCTCCACCTATATATACTGTAAAAGGTAAAGGGACCCCTGACCATTAGGTCCAGTCGTGGCCGACTCTGGGGTTGCAGTGCTCATCTCGCTTTATTGGCCGAGGGAGCCAGCGTACAGCTTCTGGGTCATGTGGCCAGCATGACTAAGCTGCTTCTGGTGAACCGGAGCACCGCACGGAAATGCCGTTTACCTTCCCGCCAGAGCGGGAAGGTACACACACACACACACACACACACACACACACTGAGGGGAGGCCAATTTCCTATCAGGCTTGAGAACCCCCTTTTTTGTATCAGTTTCTTTCCTGAAATCCGTTTGTACGGGCCATAGTTCTGAGGCAAGCAAATTGGCTAGATGGAACACTTTGTCTTGCTCAGCATGTCCCTTCTTGTCTTTCTCGTGAATATTGTCTCCTGAAAAAGAATTGTGTGTTTAATGTGGCTAAAATTCAATTTCTTTCTCTCTCCACCCCCATGTCTCAGCTTTCAGAAACAAAGGTCTTCACTGCTTCATCTGTCCCAGTGGAGAACCACGTTGCTGCTGGCCAAAGGTATACCTTTCCCTGCTCTCTCTCTGTTCCTGCCGTGTTTGTGCTTTAAAGTGCAGTAGGTCACCGTGCGCATCAGTGAAATGGTGCATATTTGAAATCCCATTGAAAAAGCCTGCAAACACCCCATTTAGCCCTCACCCCACCTCTGCCCCCTCTCGCTCTGCCCCATTTTGTGACGTTTTCAGGTTTCTTCTGTGTTTGGCATGTATGTGCAATCACACATACATTGAATATGCATAAATCGGGGGTTGCGTGCATTGGATGTTGTTCTAAACTTTTAGCTTAAGTCAGATAAGTTTTATCTCAGCTGATGGAATAGTTGACTTACAATCAGTTTGGTCTTTTAAGAAATTGAATCTCTTTGTTGTTGTGGTGGTGGTGGTGGTGGTGGTGTGTGTGTGTGTGTGTGATATTACACCCACAAATAATGTGGGCTTGTGAATGTACACGGATGCAACACAGATGACAAACCACCACTTTCAGTTTGTTTCTGAAAAAATGAAGGTGGAATCAGGTGTCAAGAGTGTGGACCATTTCTTGCTCCTCGTGTATGTTAGTTATTTGCGCTGCCTTCAACTCTTCTTTCGGTTTTTCTGGCCATCCATCCATTATCCTCCTTTTTGCTGCCTCCTGGAGCTCATTTATGACTAATTCTAAATTCTCTGAAAAGCCGGATTATGGAAGAACAGTACACCATGCGAAGAAGCTGGCCAATTACTTGATTGTGCTGTGTTTGAGATGTTTTTGTGAAGTGTAATCCAGCTCCCCCCCCCCAAAGATTTGACTAATTTAAGATTTCATATTTCAAATTAAGATAATGATTGAAGTGGTGCCAGTATCTGGTGATTTGTCAGCAGTCAGGTCTGCAAATATGACCTGCAACTTAGAGTAATTTACATGCTCAGAATATCCAGATTGGGATCTGCCTCTGTCCTCTTTCTCTGACAGGGCATTCATTGTTAAAACAAATCGCCTCCCTTGAATTCAGGTTTTGGGTGTCTCAGGCAAGGTAACTTGAAACCGCTTAGGAGTAACTTCTTACCACAGGCAACATTATAACATCAGAAAATGACCTAATCTCTTTGGACGGTGTCAGTAAGAATGTTGGACAAATACTTGTCAGGGGTGCCTCAGGTGTACAATACCCTAACTTGCAGCATTGAGTAGGGGTGACCAGAGCTACTTTTAAGTCAAAATATGGTTTCCTCACATCTGTGCCTCCTTTGCGTCTTGACCATGGGTAGGTAAACAAAGACCCGGGGGCCGGATCTGGCCTAATCGCCTTCTCAGTCCGGCCCACAGACTGTCCAGGAATCAGTGTGTTTTTACATGAGTAGAACGTGTCCTTTTATTTAAAATGCATCTCTGGGTTATTTGTGGGGCCTGCCTGGTGTTTTTACATGAGTAGAATGTGTGCTTTTATTTGAAATGCATCTCTGGGTTATTTGTGGGGCATAGGAATTCGTTCATTCCCCCTCACCCCAAGGTCTGAGGGACAGTGGACCGGCCCCCTGCTGAAAACATTTGCTGATCCCTGGTCTTCACATCCTGTCTTGTAGCATCGACCTGGTGACGCTGCTTCAGAAGTCTGTAACGTCTGGCCAAGAAACTGAGGCAAACTCCTTCGAGACTCCTCAGCAGCAAGGTTTTGGTCAGGCTTTGGTTTTCACAAATTCCCAGCACGATTCTCAGATGGCCTTGGGAGCAAGCAACACAAGCACTGTGAACTCCTATTCTCCGCAGAGCCTGGTAATGTTGCCCTGGACGCTATTTAAAAATGCCAGGCAGTGCTGTGCCCTGAATAATGCTTGCCGTCTTGCCTACGTATTTGCAAAAGTGAAGTTAGATTGCCCTGAAGTATGACATGGGTGCGGAAGCGAGCCTGTTCTTGCAAAGGATAACCTTCGTGTTTCCAGCCTCGCTTGGGGAGCCCCATCTTTGGTATACTGACTTGTTCCCTGTCAGTGGCTGAAGTGACCTACTTGTATTGATTCTTGAAAGTACAGCAGAGGATACTCTGTGCATCTTAATTAAAATAAAGCAGTTTTGCTCGTGAAATTGAGAGTGCTTCCAGGCTGGAGGACTGTGATGCATTCTTTCCAAGCACATATCTGACTGCTGCATGTGGAAATGAAAACTTTCTGAGTCTTCTAGCTCTGTGAAAATTGCTTTGCTAGTACAGGCAGGTACCATTCTCCAAACAAAGAATGTTTCACTATATCTGGCACAGCTTCATCCTTCCCTCCCTCTAAAACTATCCCATAGGCATGAATTTATAAATTTGTTTGTTTTCATTTTCTACTTTCTATGTCATATTTACTACTACAATGATTCCTATGGGAGTGTACAGAGTAATGTAAGCAAAAAAGCAGATTTCTCCTCCAGGGTTTTCACAAACCAAATATTGACAGAGAAGAAGGAAGGGAGAAAGGTCACAGGGGTCTATGCTCAAGAACAGTTGCATGTGCTTAAGCTTAGTTTCTATACAGCAGAGATTGGGATCCTATAGCCTGTGGGCCAATGGCGGTCGGCTGGAGGTTCTGTTTGGCCAGAAAGACCATTTTCCCTGAACCATGTCTATATGTCCATGCCCTGAAGATACCAGGCAACATCAGCTGATGGGCAGGGTTGAGTCCTGCTGGGTGCTCCTTTGCCAGGGCATTCCCTGTAGGGAACGTGTTGGTGAAGCAGACTTGTCTCCCACACCTCCATAAGTCAAATTTGGCAGTTGGGTGGGACTGCCCTCCTATCACACAGCTGATGTCATGATTTACAGGTGGGCTACCCCACCTGCCAAAGTTGGCCCTCTGCAGGGTTGATAATGATCTGGCCTGCAGGGCCAAAAATATTCTCATCCCCGGATGTAGAAGGTGAGCACTAAAGATATCAGAGATTCCCACAGACATTTGCGTTTTTAATAACTGTGTATAATGTATTTGTATTATCCTGTAATATATTATAAAACAGGAATTGCTGTGTATTAAGTCTAGTGAACCTTGGTGTGTTTTTCTTCTCCCCATTCTCATTAGTCTTCAGTCCTCTGTTCAGGGTTTGGAGAGCTTGGATCTTCAAAGCTGGCCAATTCCACTGGATCTCAGATTTTAGACCAGTTGAAATCTCCAGGCTTGGGCCAGTTCCCGTCGCAAGGTTCTCTCAGTACAAACTCCCCCATTTCCACAACCACAACATCATCCTGGGATGTAAAACCGTCAGTTTCACAGCCTTCTATCCTCAGTCAGTTTGGTAAGTGTTCATTGACCCCTTGGATTAAAGCAGGGTGGGGGGAGGGAACAAGCAGCAACTTTATTGCTGCGTAGTGAAACCTGCTGACCAACTAGCTGTCCCTGGAGCAAGGGATGATGGAATTGTTCAATTTCTCCCCTTGGTCTTGGTGCTTAGACTTCAAATCCCAGCCTGAACCATCCCCAGTTCTGAGTCAGCTGACGCAGCGGCAGCAGCAGCAGCAGACACTGGCAGCCCCCGCCCCACCTCCTGGATTGGAATCCTTCACCCCACAGAAAGCCCGGGAGCCATCACCGGTTGACAGCTCAATGGCTGCCAGCAAAATGCTGCACCTCCCCAACATGTCTGCGGATAGCCAGGTTGCGCCTTCCCAGCAAACGCAGCAGAAACAGATCAAGCCGCCAAAACGGAGGATACCCCCAGCTTCAAAGGTGGGTAAAGTTGCTGAGCTCAAGCACTGGCAGTATTGCCCTTGCTAGACATAGGCGAAGGCCGTCAACTCGTGAAAGAGCTTCACTCAATTTGTTGTTGTTGTTTAGTCGTGTCCGACTCTTTGTGACCCCATGGACCAGAGCACACTGGGCCCTCCTGTCTTCCACTGCCTCCCGCAGTTTGGTCAAACTCATGTTGGTAGCTTCAAGAACACTGTCCAACCATCTCGTCCTCTGTCGTCCCCTTCTCCTTGTGCCCTCCATCTTTCCCAACATCAGGGTCTTTTCCAGGGAGTCTTCTCTTCTCATGAGGTGGCCAAAGTCTTGGAGCCTCAGCTTCACTTAATTACCTGCCTCCTAACAGATTAAATTCCTGCCAACCTAGCAGTTTGAAAGCACATCAAAGTGCAAGTAGATAAATGGGTACCGCTCCCGTGGGAAGGTAAACGGCGTTTCTGTGCGCTGCTCTGGTTTGCCAGAAGCAGCTTAGTCATGCTGGCCACATGACCCGGAAGCTGTCTGTGGACAAACGCCGGCTCCCTTGGCCAGTAAAGCGAGATGAGCGCCGCAATCCCAGAGTCGGTCACGACTGGACCTAATGGTCAGGGGACCCTTTACCTTTTAACAGTTTAAATAAATGTACAATATCACCAAGCCTTCATATAGGTGTCTTTTTGAGAAGCCTATTTTGGCAGTAAGCAGTATATCTATTAGTATTATTTAGGTATAAAAGTATTTATATACTCCTATTTCACAAAATATTGGGAGGTTTACAACTATATGTAAACAATAAAACACTTTAAAAAACCCCTATTAAAAACAGTACTTTTATGTTAATAATAATGAAGGTGTGTGTATGTTCACTTAACTATTTAAACAGAAACTGCTGCTCATGGTTGTGGGGAGAGGTGATCTTAAACATTTTCACCAGAGTCAAAATAGCTTCAGAAACAAATGGGTGCCCTTAACTTGCCATCCTATAAATTAAAACATGCTTTCCATTCGCCTAATTTTGTACAGTTGCACAACGCATTTGCACTTGGGCTGTACTCTTGTTTTAGAGACAGAAGAACCTACATTGATAGCTCTTCCTCAGAATGTTCCTTAGCTGGCTGCTTGTTTTGTTTTGTGCAAGACGGTAGTCTGGCTTTTGTAGCTGGATGCTGGAGTTTAAAGTTTAAGCTGCTTAAGAAACTTAGCAGGTGTTGAGTGCTGTGCAGATCACATAATCTTCAAAACGTTAATGCAGCTGCCTATGTAGCTTTCAAAATAAGGGTAAATTTGAACAGCATGCACTTGTTGGCATTCTGTGTGCAAATCTGGGCATTCTTAAGATGTTTAGAAGGTGGGAGCTTGGTATTTTCCCAGCGACATTGTTGTCCAAATCTGTCCCAAACTCTGTTTGTGGGGGTGTGAATGCTGCTTGCAACTATGAGATGAAGTTTTTATTTGGCTGAATCTGTTTTACGACCAGTGACTGGCAGCAAATACATTCCTAAATGTCAAGGTCTCCTTAATCTGAAATCAAGTTGTTTCCCTGTTGTTGTTTTTTGCATCCCATTTTGTTTCCTGGCACAAATGCTGTGTGTCTTGGCCCATAAAGCTGTTATATAGTTTGGGACCAGGGTGTAAACCTGCCTGCCCTTTTTGAGCTCTTCTCTGAGGACTGTTGTCCCTGCCTGTTGGAGGTCATGTGACTGGAGAGGGGGGCCTTTTCTGTGTTGCCGCTGCAGCTTTGGGATTCCCTTTCCTAGGACCCTTATATGGCACATGGCACTTTCGACTGTCAAGTTGAGACTGTTTTCTTCTCTTGAACTCCTAATGTCTTTTGAATAGTATTATTCTAGCTTTTGCTGTTAAATTGCACCACACTGTTTTTCTGGTTGTAGGGATTTGTGGGGGATACATTTAATTGCATTTGGAAATCTGTTTTATGAGCGGGATATTCACGCCTTAAATAGAAATAAAGTAAATATATTGTACAAAGCAGCATCTGTGCTGCAGAAATTATTCATTCTGGTGCCAAATCAACAGATTACCAACATGTTCCTTCCTTTTCAGATCCCTTCCTCTGCTGTGGAGATGCCTGGATCCACAGACGTATCAGGGTTAAATGTGCAGTTTGGCGCTCTTGAGTTTGGGCTGGAGCCCTCTCTCTCGGAGTTTGGAACTGCTTCCAGCTACGAGAACACCAGCCAGGCACCCAACAACATCCTGTACCCAAAGCCCATAAAGTACGCACACTCTTCCGCTTCTGTCCTCTGGTCTGCTGCTCACCAAGCTTGATTTTGTGTCAGGGAAGATGTCTGAAGATAAAGGTGTTTTGTTCTAGGGACTCTGTGGCACAACCCTCCCGGGGCTGAAACAGATCTACTTGTAAATAAGAAAATCCTGGGTGTAGAGTTCTAAATGTAAAGAGGTTTATTACTTGCTAGCTGCAAAGACCTGCATTGAAAATCAGGCTGGAAGTGGAAATGGATGCTGTGAATGCCTTTGCTTTCCTATGAACTCCCTAATTATGTAAACTCTCACAGCTGTCTGTAGTACAATACAAAATAATAATAATTTATTTCTTATACCCAGTGCATCCGACTGGGTTGCCCCAGCCGCTCTGGGTGGTTTGGCTTTCCATTTATTCCTTGGCAGCATTGGGCTTGGGTCTTAAAGTGCTACATGAGAAGACTTAAGATGGGAGTAAGAGTTCAGGAAGGGACACGCTTTTATTGAAATAAGCCTCCATAGCAACAAAAAACAGCATCCTTTTCAGCCATGGGTGTTGCAGAGGACTTGGGCTAGAGATGAGGAATTAGCTGACCTGAGGTCCAGGTTTATACCCTCAGTTCAAATTTTCTGACTGCCAAACAAAGCCATAAATTGCCATAAAGGAGAATGCACCGGAAGAAGAACACAAGTCAGGATATGAAGAAAGTGCACCGCACCTTCTGTGCCCTGGCTCCGTGCCGCTACAAGCGTTGACAGTTTTGTCGCTCAGAGATGATCATCTTAATGTACTGACAAGAGTACTGTGCAAGAGCATTTTGTAGCTCAGGGTTACAGTGATAAAGCAGATTCGTACAGCTGTGGCCTTGTGAGCCTACTGAGTAAAATGACAGCTGAGTTTGTGAAGTAGGGAAGTTGTCCTTATGGTGCACATAGGAGTCCTGCTGGATTAGGCCAAAAATCCAGCTAGTCGGATGCACACAAAGCGGGGCATGGCAGTATCTCTTCCCCTTTTCTGTCCCCAGCATCTCAGGCTGCCTTTAACAAATGGAGGCTCTGTTTAATTAACCTGGCTAATAGCCTCAGAATAGAGCTGTTTTCTGTGAATTGCCTAGCGATTCTTTTGGGCCACGATAGTGGTCATCATCGTGTCTGGTGGCAGCGAGTTCTGTTAGTTAAGTCTTCTCAGTGGCTTAAGTTTACCTTGGTTGCATATATTATAATTGCTAGTCCTCAGTCTCTCTAATTCTCAAATACAGTGTTTGCAGAGATGGGGGATCAGTCATTTTTGTGTCCTTCCTGGGAGGCCTGGGTGGAACCTACAAAGCCCCTGAAAGGGCCACATGTGAATGTCTGCTACCTCCTCCCACATTCCATGTTAAGACTTGTACCAGATGCAGACATGGATGTCTTGAAAAACAGCCTTTTTTCTCTCCCCTCCTTCCCCCGTATTTTTTATTATCTAGTTTGATTATGAGTTTTTTTAGGGCTGAACAAACGCTTGCACACTAGTTCGGGACTTATTAATTGGCCTAATAAAGGCATTGGCCCAATAAGGTATTTGGATTTTTCCTAATGGGCCAAGAAAGCCACTATTTGGTTTTCTGTGTTTACCTTTGGTAGCAAGCTCAGGCAAAACCAGCCCACCCATGTGGCAGGGTGAGGTGACTGCCTCAGACGGCAGGACCCACTGTGATAGCAGACCCCAATGTAGATCTTTGTTTTCCCTTGCTCCTGATGCAGATCTTCACTCACCTCTTCTTTCCTAGTGGGGAGGGGGAGTAGCATTTTGTGGTTCACCTCAGATGCCCAAATGTCTTGGGCCAGCCCTGAGCTCAGGACTGCCCAACTGGGTTTTTACTGCTGCAAGAAGGGGAGGCAAAACATTTCCCCTCTTGACACCACTCACAACTATTATGCCTTCCCTTGGACTTCTCTTAAAAGCCAGGAGCAAAGTCTTTTTACCTGGAAACAGTGACGCAGAGCCATGGGAAACAAGGGGTGTCGATTTACTTCAAAGGTCGTCTCAAATTTTTGACTTCGCCCTTGTGGCAGGACTCCAAAACCTCATTTTAAAGGCCTCTTTGTTTTTGAGTTGTGTGAGCATCCAGCATAGGCCTTTCCTTATTTTAAGCTGTTGAAACTTGCATATCTGGTTCAAAGCAGCTCTCTTGAGAGCTGTTTAACTTCATGATGATATCTGGATCCGTGTTAACCATGATGTCAAATGACTTTTGTTTTTCCCCCCAGCGATCCTTTGAATACCTCTTTGCCAATGTCCAATACAGTGCAGGAGCCCCCCTATGCCACCCCTGCCATCACTTCTGCCAGCCTCAGCGGCTCCTCCCAGAGTGCTAGTCCCATAACAACCACGTCCTCCTTTGACCAGGCCTCTGTGCATAGCAGGATAACATACCAAAGTTCCGTGCCTCTATCAGAACCAATCTCAGCTGCTGTCACGGTGAGTAGGCTTTGCAAAGCATCCGTTGTGGAAATGTCACCACAGTGCAGCTTGCTTATGGAGGCCAGGGCTGAGATAAATGACCTAAGGCCTAATTCATCCATACTGCTCACAGTGTTTCAGGCTTAGCTTCAGATATCGTTGACTGAAATATTTTATTCTGTTTATTAGACTTTTGTCCTTCCCTTCTTCCCAAAGGAGCCCAAGGTGGCAAACAACAAAATGATGCATTGTAAAAGAACACATTTAAGAACAAACCATATTTTATCAGATTTATATCCCACTGTTCTTTACATCCCAGCTGGGCAGCATCTAGCAGCAATGCCATGTTGATTGCTTTGTCTTTTCAAATGAAGCTACAATGTTTTGGAGTCGATGCAACCTGAAAGTCCTTGAGCAGCCAAAAGGGCTTTGCACATATGCTCAGTAATCTGCAACAACTCTGCAAAGTAGGCTGGCAGCATTATCAAACCAATGCTGGGAACCACAGTCTTTCCTGAAGACTGTCTAATGAGTTGGGGACTAGCATAACTGATTACAAAACTTTAAACAGTACCAGTGATGAATTGGCAGGAACTGTTCAAACTGCAAAGGACTTAATAAGCTTAAGAGACAGTCACTTGTCATAGCAGGGGATGTTTGGAAGTCTAGGTATGCTTGCTCAGACGCAGGTAGCGCTGTGGTCTAAACCACTGAGCCTCTTGCTGATTAGAAGGTCAGTAGTTTGAATCCACACAATGGGGTGAGCTTTCTTTGCTTGGTCCCAGCTTCTGCCAACCTAACAGTTTGAAAGCATACCAGTGCAAGTAGATAAATAGGTACCACTGTGGCAGGAAGGTAAATGGCGTTTCTGTGCACTCTGGCTCCCGTCACTGTGTTCTGTTGCACCAGAAGTGGTTTAGTTGTGCTGGCCACATAACTTAGAAAGCTGTCTGCAGACAAACGCTGGCTCACTCGGCCTGAAAAGTGAGATGAGCGCTGCACCCTGTGTACACTACAATGTCCACAAACCAAGAGATGCATTTGCAGAACTTGCACTTTAAAAGTGCCAAGCAATAGTTACTTACCTTTGAAAATCCCTGCCTGTTAACAAGCATCCTCACTAAACTCTGGCCAGCTTATCCCCTCCCTCCCTCCCTCTGACCAACCTTACATTTTGCATCACTCATTTTAATACTTAAAAGTGTAAGCCACCTTGGCAGAAAGGTGATATATGAAAGAAAGAAAGAAAGAAAGAAAGAAAGAAAGAAAGAAAGAGAAACATACATACATATGTACGTACATATGGAGGGGATCATTAATGACCAACCATAGTCTTATTTGTTTTTTCGCCTCCTCCGTCACACAGGCTAACAGAAAACAGCAATGACTTTGAAAAAGTGTTTGTCCGGTTAAAGCTGAATTTTAAAATATAACATTGCTAAAAACCTTCCACACTTTAGATGGACTACCCCCAATGTGTCGCAGGGTTCTTTGAGTTAGTAGAATGTACCCCTTAATGTACGCCCCTTACACATATTTCTCACTGTTTTTGCATGTTAGCACAAAAAAATGACCTGAGCCGAATCCCTTTCCTTTCCTGCTGTGTTAGCTGGGATTTGGCTACCTGTTTCATTTCACTTTTGGAGAGCTGATACGCTAATTAATATTATTTGATTACTCTTCCAGAATGGACACAGCAGTGTGCGAACACAGCCAACCCTTGACAGTAAGTTCATAAACCTTTGTTATGCATGGAGTTACGAGCTTTTTCTTGCTGTTAGTATGAGTTGATAGCCTTCTGCTCTCAGAGATCAGGGTGGTGAGGACCGTATTTTGTACTTGCAGCGCTTATGCTGGTTTTCCATGCAGGCCTTAGTAGTTCGCAGTCAAGCCAGCTGTGTGAAGCTTGCCACCTGGTGTACAGATGGGTGTTAGCAGTTAACCATATTGAGTTCAGGCCATTTCCTGCTTCCTCTGCATGCACCCTGTGCCCAAGCCCAGACTTTTGACAGGGCTGACACTGCATCCCTTTTAAAAATCATTCACTAAGAATACCTGCGGCAATCCTGCAGGGAGCTGGCATCCTGTGTGAGGCCAGCACATTTGGCGGCTCTTTTTGGTCTCTGTGCAGTTCCATTCATTCGGGATATTTTCCAAGCTAGGCTGAAGTTTAGTCAATCCTGGACTGAGTTAGCATTCTACTAACTGCCAGCACTTGATTTGTTGCTCTCCTCTTTTGAGGCATGGTTTTCAGGTCTGATGGCAGATCGCTAGGCTAGTCTACTTCCACTGAATGACAGTTACTTGGGAGCACAAGTGGGGAGACCTCTGTTGCACTCAGGTTCCGCTCGGGGTTTCCAGAGGGGTCTGGTTGGCTGCTATGAAAATGAAGCTGGACTAGATGGGCCTTTGGGCCTGATCCAGCTGCGGGGCTTTCTTCTTACGTTTGCTTCAGTTTCCCCACTAATTCCCTTGTTCTCTCCCAGCATTTTGCTTGCCTGTTACTCTCAAATTCACATTCCTGGCAAGTGAAGCTGCCTGGACCAGCTCTCAAAAGGAAAATACATTGCTTTAAGGTCCTTTACGTAGGTCGACTAGTTAAAGCTTCAGACTAGATTGTTAGTGAAGTGTTTTGTTTTTTCTTCAAGTGCCATGAGCTCACAACTGTGAGTGCCTAATTGTTCTCCGATGTGTTTGGATGTGTCTTGCCCCCTCCAACTGTCGCTTGGGTTTTTTATTTCAATCACAGTAGTTAACACTTCACCTTAAATTACTTGCTAGGCTGTCTGGGGGAAGAAGTCCTGCCGGAGCAACTTGGTAACCCTGTGGAATCTAGCAAGCCACAATGAATAGACTATGATGTTCA
This sequence comes from Podarcis liolepis, assembly GCF_965112155.1. Taxonomy (NCBI): domain Eukaryota; kingdom Metazoa; phylum Chordata; class Lepidosauria; order Squamata; family Lacertidae; genus Podarcis; species Podarcis liolepis. The sequence goes on along the minus strand of NC_139565.1, from coordinate 62,494,686 downwards.
CCTTCCAAGCACATATCTGATACAATATGCTGTGGAAAATCCTGTGACTGAGTCTTTTCTGCTAACGTCTAGTTATGCTGTTACATTTTGTGTATTTTTAGAAAATAGGGCTGTTAAAATATTACAAAACCCAGAAGCAATTTTTTCAGCGGTGTCCTAGGGATGGAAAGCAAGTCAATTTTTAAAGCTTATAGCTTTCCCTTGGGAACCTCCAGACTTTTCCAGCTATTTTTGTACAAAACAGCTTTACTTGGTGGGATTTTTGTTGTTGTAATTAATGTACCAAGAGAATCTGACCAGCTGACCTACAAGACACTCCTTACCCTTACTGCTGGGTAAGGAAATGGGTGAGGCTTATCAGGAAGGAAATCCACTGGGCTAACATCACATTTGGGCCAAAGAATTAAGTGGTCCGTTGACATCTTGGAAGTTTGCATTGCGTGAATCGTTCTGGGTGTTTTCTTTCTTTGTAGTACCCTTTGATCTTAGCAGTCATTTTTGGGAGGCTTCTAGAGTTCTCTTTTAAGCAGGGATTCTTCATGAGACACATTTTGCCATAATAAAACATAGATTTATATATTAACATGTTAAAATAATTCTACTTGACACTTAGAGGCAAAATTCGTGGTTGTGATATATCTGTCACTGGACTGGAGTTCTTCAGAATGCGGGTTTGGATGCTTCTATATATTTTGCAGCCTGAATAGATTGTTTATTTGCTTGGGTGGCTGAGCTCTACCTCTACCCCTTGCTTGTTGAATTGTCCTTCCTGGCCAGTAGAATCTGCCAGGACCAGGCTGTCAGTATGGACTTTGGAGATGATAAATACTTAACTGAGGGAGAAGGTAGTTCAGCCTCTCTAAAGGATGCGGTGGTAAAGATTTTGCTGTAGAAGCCAGATGGGAAATCTGTTTTGGATGGGGTTCAGTTACTCCTGAAGAATCAGGTGCACAACCTGGAGTTGCTCGTGGCTTCACCTCATTCAGTGAAAGTGCAGGTGACACCAATGGCAAGAATTCCTTTAACCAACTTTGACTGGTTTTCCAGCCGCTGACAATATCTAGAGTATATTAATCTTGCCTCTGTGACACTCAGGTTATATCCATTGTGCTTCATAGGGCTGCCTTTAAAGACCATTTGGAAACTTTAACATTTCAGAATATGGGAGCAAAAATGCCAGTAGGGGCCAAGCATGCAGAACATACGACACCAGTTCTGTAACTGTTACACTGGCTGCCTGTTTGTATCTGAGCCCAGTTCACAGTGCTGCTTGTGATCATTTGAAGTCCATAATCGTTTGGGACCAGGTTGTCTGAGGGACTGCATGGTCCCATACAAGCCTGTCTGAAAGTTGTAATCCATCACTGAGACCCTGCTGTCTGGTCTGTCCATAAGAAATATTAGGCTGAAGAGGGCCTTTTTAGTGATGGCCCCACACTTACGGAATACTCTTCCCTGGGAAATAGGAGCCTTTCCAAATTAATAGCTGCTATTCAGTTTTAAGGGAAAGTAATACAGTGTGGTTGTACTTTGATTGTAACTTTATCATGTTTTATTGCTATTCTTGAATTTGATAAAATACCACCTTGAAGGGGCAGTTGTATGAATCTTATACAATCAATAAACTGTGTGTGCGCGCGCGCGTACACACACACCTCCCATTCCCACTCCGTCGTCCTGTGCACAGATATCTGAATCGCAAGATAGCTCGGCTCTTTTAACGACTTCTAGAAAGATGTTGCTGGGGGTTTTTTTTTGTGTTTAACCTGTGCAAAGCCGTGTGGACTATTCCTGGAGGTTTGCTTGTTCTGCGCACAATAGAGAAAACTATGTTGGCTGGCTGTTGGCTCCTTGGAAGCCTAGATCATCGTTCACAGACGCCACCTCTCACAGCATCATCTCTTGTTCTGCTCTTTGCCCCTTCCAGATCTCCTGGCAGTTTTCGGCTTGGCTGAAATAACACAGCCACACTTGCTTGTTGGGGAGCTGAATGGGCTGAGGGAGAGAACCATGGTGTGGCAGAGGCATTACTTTTAGGAGTAGATTCACAGCCACTGGGCAAACCAAGTCATGGTGTGTGGATAATGAGAACCATGTGGACTTGTCAGTGCGCAGGGTTGCGATGCTTTCCTAAAGCCATTATGGCCCAGTGATTGGATATATGTTTTTCTCACGCGCGTGCCATTTTACACAACCACCTTCCCAACCAGCTTGGTTGTGCTGTGCAGCAGGCCCCTCCTCTGAATTGCTTTTCCCAACTTATTTCAGCCACTCCATCAATTCCAGCCTCTAAGACAGAAACCTCTCCTCCGGCCCTGCCCGCCAAAGGCTGCTCCTTGCCTAGCACCACGGCCACCACAGCTTTGCTTCTACCTTCGGCACCACCGCATACAGCAGCACTTCCCAGCTTGCCGCAGTCAAATGATTTGGTCAGCAGCTCACTCTCCCAGTTAAGCAGGTACAGCAGGGTGGTATGGGGTGGGCGTGAGTTGGAGGTGGGTGGGTGGGCAGGCGCACAAGTGGTGCTCCTCTGTGTCTCCTTAACCTGCACAAGGCCAACATACTCCAGTTTTATTTGACACACTTCCACCAAAGGCCCAATTTGCACAATGATTCAGACACATGGCTCACACACCACCACTGGTTACCAAAAGGAAGCCAGTTAGACCACTGGAAATGCTGGCTTTGTGTGGTGCTGGTGACCAGCTAACTCTTAGCACCTATATTTGCACCTGCTGAAGCTTCTGGTTTACAAGTCTAGCCTTTAGGTTACAAGACGTGGGTGGCTTTCTTTTAATGGTGAGAAGTGCCCAATGACCTACCAAGACAGCTCTTAAACCACCTGCCCACTCTAGTGCTGGTCATTGTTGTTTTGAAAAAACCCAGATATGTCCCCAGACGACAGTCTCCTCCCTCCCTCTAGGTACTCAGATGTGAACTGACCCTCAGTTATCTTATCCCTCACACTTGTTTTCCTCCCAGTTCTCTCTCAAATCATCAGAGCAGCCTCTCATCTGCCTCAGCACTGTCTTCATCTACATCACACACGGTAAGTTCCTTGCATGTTTCAAGAGCTTAAATTATCTACCCTGACTGAAATTCGGCTCTCTTGCAATGGAACGGGTGCCTTCCTTTTGACTTGGAGTGAGGAATCGTTACCCTTATACACAATCTTTTTGTCACTAGTTACCTGCCAGAGCTAATAGTTCTGAATAATTTTTTTCCCTTCTCTGTGCCTCAAGACATTGAGGTTTGCCTGCTGTGTAGCTTCTACCATAATCAAAGGGGGGAAACGGCACAGCATTGGAGAAGGATGCTGCTTGAAATTGGTAGAAGCAGCCGCCAAGGTGATGCAGCAGCGGATGTTGTTGGTAGGGGAGATATCCAAGATCCACTTGTATGTGCCAGCTGACAACAGAGAATTTATAATCTTGTAAATGATGGTGGCAGAATTTTGGTGGCAGCTGGCAGAACTTTATCTTGATGCTTTGTGCTTGAAGTAAAAACTCCCGGATGCTTGAATAGCTTTTAGATTCATATTTCACAGTAGGCTGGTCACCAAGAAGTGAGAAATCCTAGAATCCCCCTGTTGTTAAAACATACTGTTTAACATCTACATGAAACTGCTGGGTGGGGTTATCCAGAGGTTTGGAGTATGTTGTCAACAATATGCTGATGACGCACAGCTCTACTTCTCCTTTGCATCTGCAGGTGAGGCAGTGAAGGGCTGGACCGTTGTCTTGCCTCAGTAATGGACTGGATGAGAACCAGTAAACTGAAAAAGACTGAGGCACTGTTAGTGATCAGTTCCCCTGACTGGTTGGGAGGTTGCGTGCTCTCGGTGGGGTTACCACTCCCACTGAAGGAGCGTGTACATAGCTTGGGGTACTTCTGGGTCCTTTGCTGTTGCTTAAGGCTCAGGTGGCCTCAGTGTTATGGAGTACCTTCCATCAGCTTCAGCTAGTGGCCCAGCTGTGCCCCCTTCTGCACAGGGACAGCCTAACTTCAGTTGTCTATGTTCTGGATTACTGAAACACATTATGCATGGGGTTGCTTCTGAAGATGGTTTGGAAACTTCAGCCGGTGCAGAAGTTAGTGTCCAGATTGCGCACTGGGGCAAGATGGTTTGAGCCTATGATGCCAATCCTGGCCCAACTGCATTGGCTACCAGTTAGTTTCCAGGCCCAATTCAAAATGCTGGGTGGCAACACAAGAAGGGGCCTTTTCTGCGGTGGCTCCCCATTTGTGGAATGTTCTCCCAGGGAGGCTTGCCTGGCACCTTCATTATATATCTTTAGGGGCCACACAAAAACATTTCTCTTCTAATGTGACTAATTAAACAGCCCATGGCCTTTTAAACTGTGTATTGGGGGTGTATTGTTTTGTTTTGTTATTATGGTATGTATTTTTGTGTTTTCATATTGATAACTGCCCTGTGATATAGGCTGGTATAGAAATGTAAGTTAATAATAATAATAATATACTGGAGAATGTACTATAGAACTTTAAGAATGATTTTCGGGTGGCAGTACAAGACCCCCCTCTCCAGCTTCCCATGCTGCTTGCTTACAGAGTTTAGCATTTTTTCCAGCCTGCCAGCCCCCTTTGCTTGCTCTTTAACCCCCTTTCTTTGTGTGTGCGTTTGTCTTTCCTTTCCAGCACACTAGTGTTGAGAACTCCGCTGCGCTCCAGCCTTCTGCTGCGCTCCAGCCTTCCACCACCTTTTCCGTTGCTTCAACCTTGGCCACCACCTCTTCGGTCTCCAGCATGGCCAACTCTACCAACAGCCTTGGCCTGAATGTGACCAGTGTCTCTCTGCCGGCTCCCACCACGCGGGCAGCTCCCTTAGTGTCTTCAGGTTCGCAATATTAACCGATCGTGTGGATATAGCGAGAGAGGACATTTGTCTGCCTGTTGAGCACCTCTTGTCCAGCCGTAAAAACTGTGTTGAGAAATTCTATGCCTTTTCCAAAAGACTTCGCCTTTGCAGCATGCTTTGCACAGTGGCCTGTAAAATAAAAGTTGCCTGCCTTTTTAACGCGTGGGAATATTTGATGGGGGAAACTGCTACCAAGCATTTAACTTGCTACCTTGTCTATATATATATCTCCCCACCCCCACCACTGGTTGTATGGAAAAACAGAAAAGTGTCAGGTTCTTCAGCCTTGCCAAAAACATTTCCAATTATCTGAAAATTTTAATCATGGAAAGCGAAATGTGTAATTTTTTGTGGGTATGATTTTCACAATTCTTTTAACAGAAGTTCCCCTGATCTCCACCCCAGCCTTTTTGTCTAGCCAAGTAGGTTCTATTTGTGTTCCAGCAGGCTCTGTTCCCTGTGAGAGCATAGAACAGGAATGGAACGGTGGGTGGGTTCATTGGCAAAAGAGACAAGGAAATACTTCCTCACCAATCCCAGGGGATCTTAATGGTCTCTTGTGCTAAGTCTTACAGGGAGAGAGGGTATAGCTTGTTTCTCAGGTGCATGCATTGCCTCCCAAAGGTTCATCATCTTCCCATTGAAGTATCTTGAGTGACAGGGCTGGGAAAGACCTTCCTATCCTCCAAGACATTGGAAAGCTGCTTTCAGTCAGAGGAGACAGTTGCGGACTGACTGTACAGCTTTAGAGGTTGCAGTCCTAACCACCCTGGCCTTGGAAGTAAGACACTCTGGATTACTTCTAAGCAGGCATGGCTAGGATAATGCCGATAGCCCTTAAATTCTTGGGCTTTAAGGAGTCAGATCTTGCATACTAAGAAGTCTCAGTTGAATGTTTCCACAAGGAATGGGAAACACAATAAATGATCAAGGGAGCTGGCAGTTAGCTTGACTGAGTCAATCTTTATTATTTAGCAGTGGGAAATCTGTGGCCCTCCAGGTGTTGGAAGCATGGAATTGTAGAATTGGAAGGGGCCATGACAGTCATCTGGCCCAACCCCCTGCAATGCCGGAATCTTTTATCCAATGTGGGGATCAAACCCACAGACCTGGGATTAAGAGTCTCATGCTATACTGACGGTTGTGGACTATAACTCACACCAGCCCTGACTGTGGGCCTTGTTGACTGGGCCTCATGGAGGTTGTAGTCCAACAACATCTGGAACGTCACAGGTTTCCCATTCCCTGGTTTAGATGCAGACAGTTGCAAGCTTGGCTTAGATTTACATCCTGCTCTGTCACTTAAAACACTTGGCAGATCATATTTACCAACACTTTGTTGTTTAAATAAAACAGTTTAAGAAATACTGAATTGCCTTGCAGCTACCCTCGGATATTAAACACTTTCCCAGATAAGACTTGTGTCACTTCCAGAAAATTATGAGTTCTGCACTTTTCTGACTGAGCCCTCCTGCTTACACTGTCTATGATAAGAGCCCTTTTTTCTGTCCTTAGAGTTAGCTCTCCTGACCCCTTCAGGACAGAGTTGCAAAGTGCTGGAAAGTGAAATGGAATGTGTGGGGGGGAAATAAGACCTAAATTGGAATGTTCTCAGTTGGGCGGTTCCAAACTCTGGCAAGAGTTTAGCCAGTCTATATTTGGAGACGTTTTGTGACCAAGGTCGATGTAGGTAGACTTTACTATGTCGAAGGAATAGAAAATGGGTGTGAGAGTCTATCTTAAGATTCTAGCATCCTTTTGCCTGAGTAGTTGTCCCTTCTTAAGCATAAGCATGCTCTCACTGGAGACTGTGCTCTACCAATGTAGTATTGAACTGATATTTCTTAGCTAAGTTTAATAGAACATCTGAGGGTGCATCTCTAACCAGTTTAAACAATGGTCTGCTTTGCACATCATGTTCAGCCAAACCATGGCTTCGTGGGAGCATATGGGTTCCCAGAGAGGAGATTACAGCCACATTGTTCCTGGTGGTTCTAGCACAGCACTGCACTGAGCAAAGCTTTGGTTTGGCTTAATGTACTGTATTGTGCAAACTCAGTCTGGTGGTTTAGCTTTCCTGGAGAACCTGAGTTGTAAATCGTAGGACAAACCTTGATTACAGCTCATGATTAGTCTGGAGGGAGCTTAGATCACAAGCTCAGGGAACCGACAAGAGAGCTTATTGTTTCTCCCCACCAAGGAAGTGTAAAAAGCTGGCTAGCAAAGAAAACCTCTTCTTAATAACTTTTCTTGTCGTGCCTGCTGGTCTCAGAATTAAACTACTGCACGGTATAGAATTCCAGTTGCAGAGAGTTTACCTCCCCAGACAAAGACAAGAAGTTGAGGACATGGGACCAGGGGAGGGTTACAGAATGGGGAGGAAATGAGGAAATGAGACTGCTGCAGTCCAGAAGAAGGCATCAGTGGGAAGATGGAAGAGGCAGAAGAACTGGGGTAGGGGTATGGGAATAAGGTGGAGGCAGCAGCCTAAAGGAGCCCCTTCCTGGAACCCTGAAGAAGTTGCTGCCTGAAGTGTAGACAAAGCTGAGCAAGATGGACCATTGGCAGATTCCTATGATAAGCGGTGACTGAAGCTTGTCAAAGGGTGTCTCCAGACTGTCAGTATTTTGCAGGAGAGATTCGGGCGCCTGCTGGAACATTAGGTTTGCTCATTTAAAGTGGATTGAAGTGCTCTGCTATCCTAGCACAACAAACCCCCACAAAAAACAAACAAACACAACCTGGACTTCTTACTGTTTGGAAACGCATTGAAAAATGTTGGATAGATGAATGATAAACAGGAAGACGTGTAAACAGCCCGCAAGCAAATTGGGAGGAATGCAGAATGAATGCTGTTTTGACATACTGTATAACCACCCCACCCTCAGATGAGAATAGTAAGAACTGAATATATAGTTATCTCCATGTAAGGAAATCAGGATGCATGCTGAGTAAACACGTCGTCTGAAGGAGCCCAAAGAGCATATTTCAGACCCCGAAACTTGTCTCTCTCTCTTTCTTTTTCTTCCTTTTTTGTTGGTATTTTTGTTTTATATATTATATATAAAAACATGTCTTTTGGTTCTGCAGGCAAAGCACCCCCCAACCTGCCCCAAGGTGTACCACCCTTGTTACATAACCAGTATATTGTTGGACCTGGAGGACTTCTGCCAGCCTACCCAGTAAGCGGTTTCCTTGTGCCTCACGCAATGAACTTGGCTTCCACCTCCATGTTGCAGGCGTCTGGGGCAGAGTGTGTGTGTGTGTGTCTGTCTGTCTGTCTGTCTCTGTCTGTCTCTGTCTGTTTGTCTCTCTGTCCCAGCCAGGTTGTGTAGAATGGGCTGTCTGTGGACCACCGACTTGTTCTGTGGCTCACTTCTAAAGATGATAATGAGAGTTGTACTGCTTGGGTTGCATGCACAGCTGGGCCCACCCTGAACCTGAAAGATAACCCATTTTGCCAGCCTGGGGCCTTCCAGATGTTTTGGATTGCAACTCCTGCCAGGCCCAGCCAGCAAGAGCCCTTATTCCTCTGACCTCTGAATTTCAATTGACTTAACATCTAATCTGGAGTATAGCAACACTTTCTGAACTGACTTTTTGTTTCATAGAATCAAGAGTTGGAAGGGATACTGAGGTTCATTGTGCCCCATCCTCTGCAATGCAGGAATCTCAGCTAAAGCATCCATGACAGAGGGCCATCCAACCTCTGCTTAAAAGCCTCCAAGGAAAGGGTGTTCAGGAATGCTTTAGTTGAGATTCCTGCATTGCAGAGGATGGGGCTCAATCATCCTTGAGGCCCCTTCCAAATCTACAACACTATGAGTCCGCTCCGCTGTTGGAACAGCTCTTACTGTCAATTGTCCCCTGACAGTTGTCTCACAAAGTCATTCACAAACATCTTAGAAGTACAAAGCTTTGCTTTCAAGCCATAGCCTTGGAACTGATGTTGGGAGGAAGGTGGAAGTCTTGGTTTCACTGTAGGCTCGCTCTTTCTTTTGACAGCCACAAGTTAAAAGTCCAATACAGGAATTGATTGGGGGGGGGTGCGAAAGTGAGGAAAATTGTATGTTTATTCAGAATACATTTTCTGATCCTCGCTGTACCTGCATTTTTTGTCCCTTAATAGAGTTAACTGCAGCAAAGCTTAAGAGGGCCTTAAGCCAGGGCTAGAAAACCAGTCTGATGTTGCTGGACTAACACTCCACACACACACACACACACACACACACACACACACTGGGGGAAAAACAAAACATTCCTGACCATTGCCCATATTGGCTGGAGCTGATGGGAGTTGCAGTTCTCTAGATGTTGATGGACTCCACATTCCCCATTTCAAAGCAATATTCTCTCAGCCTGAGAACCCCTTCCCCCAATCTACAACAGAAATACAACCATGCTGACCTCCCTTGCTGGGCTGTTGTGTGCGCTATAATAAGACTGTGTGGATGAGCTCTATAAATGCTAGGCACTTGAGAATGTGATGCTGCTTCTGCTGAATCCTACGGATTGCATTTTCATTTAGCCAAAAGCACCAGGCTCCTGTGCTTCACAGGGTAGTGCAATAAGCAAACTCTGTCCTTCAAAAAGTGCAGCGGTTCCTCCAAAGGTTGCTGTTCAGCCAGCATGACATTTGACATAACAAAAACCTGGTGGTTTTAAAATGCTGCTTGCTTTATGAGCCTGGATTGAGAATTTGCCAATCGAAGTGGTTCCCTGGGAGTGCTGCCTTACAACTTCTTTCTGTGTTTTCTCCCTCTTCCTCCTCCTCCTCTCTGTCTTCAAGCAGATTTATGGTTATGATGATCTCCAAATGCTGCAGTCCAGGCTGCCTGTGGTAAGTAGAATTTCCTGCGCTGTTGGTTTTTTCAAGCTGTAACTGAGCTGGTTTCATTTTTTGGAGGTTTACACTGGTCATAGAGTAGTGAAATGTTCATGGGCTCTGAGGTGTATTCTGTCTTGCTGTGATGTGTTTATTTGCTCTGCAACTGCCTGTCTCTGTTTCTTTGCTTGTTTTAAACAAATTGCCCCTCTGTGATGTGCCTGCTTTTGGAGTCCTGTGTATCCTGTTGGATTCCATTATGCCCTACAGCAGCCTACAGTTGTTGAACCTGCTGCCCTCCAGAGATTTTGGACTAAATCTCCCATTGTCCCTGACCATTGCCCATGCTGGCTGGGGCTGATGGGAGTTGTAGACCAAATATCTGGAGGGACTGGGTTGGAGAAACCTGCTAAGTGTTGTGGGAAAAGGAGGGTTAATCCAGGACGGGATTTTGTTGACATACTCATGCTGCAACATTATATAGCAGCGGTTCTCAACCTGTGGGTCCCCAGATGTTGTTGGACTACAACTCCCATCATCCCTGAGCTGTGATGGGAGTTGTAGTCCAACAACATCTGGGGACCCACAGGTTGAGAAGGGCTGTTCTATAGTATCTTGTGGCATGACCAGCCTCCTGGGAAGAGACCGAGATGCTCCCTGTTTTGAAGAAGCCCCTTTTGTCTCTGCACTGTGTAGGAGTTAAGCAACTCACAATGGTGGCGCTTAGATGGGGTGCTGGAGGTGTAAATGACTATCAGACTTTGAAAAGCCGATATCACCAGATCAAGTTCATCAATTTTCTTGAATTAATGAGAGTTTTAATTGGATTTTGAGTAAACGTGCAATGAGTTGCTGCTGCTTTGAATTTTATTGGGCGGTTATCTTCCTTAGTGGGTCATGGAAACTGCTATTCTGAACCATGCTTTTTAGAGGCTGGGTGGGCTGAATTTTGGGGGGGAACCGCTGTTCTAGAACTGCATCGGCTGAGGTTCACGCCAAGGTTTGGCAAAAGAATGGAGTAGCCTTGGTGGGGCAGTTTTGGTCTTGAGATTGATGGGGGAGAGGGTCACTCCTGGTGGGGATTTTGTCGTAAGTGATCATCGATCCCTTCTGACCTCGACAGATGGATAGATTTTCTTTCCTGGAGTTGAGGGCACATTCTTCAACAGTCCTTCACAGGGCGGTATTGGTTGGCTGCTGCCATTCTCTGAAATATTGGTTCACAAAGTTCTATCTTGTGCTCACACTGTTTAATATCTTTGAGTAGCCAGAAGGTGCAGCCAGCCAAATTGATTTTGTCGCCAGCAAACACATTCCCAACTCTGTTTAGTATTTGCATCTGATCCAGGAGTAGCAGTTGGTTTCTTTTGAATGAATGCTTGAATGTTCTTATGGGCCGGCTGAGGATCAGTAAAATGAATCCTGCCAGGACAAAGTGGTTGATGGCCAACGGGTCTGGGAAATTTGGGTTGGGGGTGATATTCTGTACAAGGTTCTCCTCTTTATCACCCTCGCCCTCAAAATGATGTTCAAAGTTTAGGGGCGCTCCTGGGCACTCTTGTGCTATTTAATTCACAGTTGGTGGAAGAACCTGGGAATGTCGTTTACTAGCTTTGGTTGGAAAGAAAAGCTGCAATCAGGACCTTGTTACTACAGTCATAAAAGTTGAAGGTATCCCTGACCATTAGGTCCAGTTGTGACCGACTCTGGGGTTGCGGCGCTCATCACTTTATTGGCCGAGGGAGCCGGCGTACAACTTCCGGGTCATGTGGCCAGTGCGTTACTTCCGGGTTTCGCCGCTTGCGCATGCGCAGACGGTCAAAATGACATCACGCACATGCGCGGAAGTGGCGAAACGTGACACGTGCAGTCATGTCTTACGTTCTATTCAGGATGCGAACGGGGCTCTGGAACAGATCCTGTTCGCATCCCAAGGTACCACTGTATTCTTGTTACCTGCCTAGTTACAATGGTGCCTCGCAAGACGAAATTAATCCATTCCGCGAGTCTCTTCGTCTTACCGTTTTTTTGTCTTGCAAAGCACGGCTATTAGCGGCTATTAGCGGCTTAGCGGCTATTAACGGCATAGCGGCTTTAAGAACTCGCAAGACGTTTCGTCTTGCGAAGCAAGCCCATAGGGAAATTCGTCTTGCGGAATGACTCAAAAAACGGAAAACTCTTTCGTCTATCGAGTTTTTCGTCTTGCGAGGCATTCGTCTTGCGGGGCACCACTGTACATTACAGTATTGTAGCATCCTTAACCGGGTCTACCCGTGAAGATGGCTTGGAAACTTCTTTGAATTCATAGTGTTAATTTTGCTTGCTGGTTTGTGAAAGAGAGACTTGCCCAAGTGCATTGACTGCCTGTGAGTTTCTGGACACAATCCAAGGAACCAGTGAAAGCACCTCGGATCCTACACACTTCCTGGAGCCCCTTCTCCCAAAGTGCCTTCTGCTGCACTCAAATCATTGAGAGAAGCCTCCTTCCTTCCTTCCTTCCTTCCTTCCTTCCTTCCTTCCTTCCTTCATTGTGGTTAGACTGGAGAGGCTGCTTGTATAACCCACCCCATATTTGTCTTCCAGCAAGTGAAGACATTTCGATTTGCAAATAAAATGCCAGGTTCTGTAATGTGTCAGTTCATGTGTTTGAGGCTGTCGGTTTTGTTAGTGTTTTATGGTGGTTGTATTATTTGCAGGTTTTTGCCCTATCAGTTTCTGTCCTTATTTTAAAAAGGACCATCTGATCTAACACTTGTGTAGAAACCTGCCTGGAGCACTATACAGTGGTACCTTGGTTCTCAAACGCCTTGGTACTCAAACAACTTAGAACCCAAACACTGCAAACCTGGAAGTAAGTGTTCTGGTTTGTGAACTTTTTTTGGTAGCTGAACGTGCTCCGTTTTGAGTGTTAACGTTTCCGTTTTGAGTATTACACTGAGGTCTGTCTGTTTTTGCTATTTATTTTGCGTTTTTGTGGCTCTTTTTTTGTGTGACTGTGTGGAACCCAGTTCAACTACTGGTTGATTGATTCTGTGACTGTAGTACATTGTTTATTGCTTTCATTTTATGGATCAATGGTCTCGTTAGATAGTAAAATTCATGTTAAATTACTGTTTCAGAGGTTGTTTTTTAAAAGTCTGGAACGAATTAATCCATTTTACATTACTTTCTATGGGAAAGCGTGCCTTGGTTTTGGAACGCTTTGGTTTTGGAACGGACTTAAGTTTAATCCAAAACGGATTAAGTTTGAGAACCAAGGTACCACTGTATAGCAGACTTTAATAACTAACTAACTAACTAACCTACCTTATAAATAAAGACATCTTTGTTGTGTTTTGGTCTAAGTAGTTTTAAGGGATTCAGAAGCTCTTTGTTTTATACATTTGTAAGTCACTTCAATACTTTTTTTCTAGAAAGTGAAGAAAGATGCAATAAATAAACAAATACTTAAAATTGTTTTAATATAAAATTAACAAAAAATACATAAATCTGCATCACATCAAATAAATAAATAAATAAATAACACATATCAAGCTTCATAAAAAAATAAAACACCCATACAAAGTCTGTACATTCAATATAATAAAGCCCCTTTAGCTCTTCCCATTTCTTTGGCAATTTCAGTGAGGTGGCTTGTAGCTTCCTTAATTTGTCTCTGCGAATGTTTCACAAATATTCGCTGTCAGTTTGTCATTTCTCCGCTCCGACGGTTCCTCGAGCGATGGTTGCAGAGGTTTGCTACCTCCTCATTCTCTTTGTCAGTATGTCAACGTACATGAGTCCTGCTTGGACCTCCTGTTGCAGGCTCTCCCAGCAGCAGGTGCTGCCTCCGTTCCCTCTGAGAAAAGTTCTGATCCTTCGAAAATACTTCTTCAGCACCAGCTTGTTTCTCTGTTCCTCTAACTTCCCCGGTGTAGTTTTTCTCCCTCCGAGGCAACTCTTGAGGACTTCGGTGTGCGCGTGCAGCATCTGGAGAGACCTGCAATAAAAGCGTGGCAGAGTTTGAAGAGAGGGAGCAGACACAAATCTCTCTTTCTGCTGCCCCATCCTATCCCAACCCTTACCACCCACTCCTGCATCAGGGAGAGCAGAAACCCACCTCTCTCTGTGTGTGGCCTTCCAGACAGTCTTCAGTGAATCATTGCTCAAGATGTTAAAGAACCCACGGAGAATTTCGTAGATTGCTTCCGTGGCAGGTTGCGACTCACGTATTTCCAGGATCTTTGTAGGAAAGTTGAACGTGGTCGATTTCTTCAGGCACTCTGGAGAGAACGTTGTGCTCATCTCTCGCCACAGCTCCAGGCTCTGCAGATTAAATACTTTTTGCCGGTGTTTCAGAAAGTTGCAGTCCAGCGCTGAGACTTGAACAGAAGACAGGAGCACCAGGCAAACGAGCCCCGCATGCACACGCGTTTCGATTTTCATGGTGGTTCTCAGGCGGTTTCTGCTGGGGCTCACGTAACTTATCCACTTGCGATACATCTTTGACTATGTGCTGATCCTCCTGCATCTTCTATTTATCCTGCAGGACAGCTTTCCTTTCATCATTTGGGTTTTCCAGGTTTCATTTTCACTTTCCACTTGCCTGTTCAGCCATGCAACTGAATCTAAGGAGCTGGCCTGTGGTGGGTCCTTAAGGCAGTTTTTTCTTCTTCTCTGGTAACCCAGGATATAGTTTACATGATTTCCACCTCCCCACTCCTCAAATTTCAGGAAGACCACAGGGCTATTTGTTTGCCTAATTTGTATACCAAATACACTCCTCAGAGCCATAGAGGCTGGCATGTATGCCATCCCAGGCCACCCTACCCGCTGGAAAAAAATCTGATTTGTGAACCTCTTGTTGAAAATGGGGGTCTCATGACCCTCATTAGGTAGGCGTCTCCCAAAATCACCTATAAAGCTGAAATTTGGTGTGCACAAAATATGAAGGCTACTGGTTTACAAGGCATACTGACTTATTTCTTTAAATGTTTTAAAAACCCTTCCTTTTTACAGTGGTGCCTCGCAAGACGAAATTAATTCGTTCCGCGAGTTTTTTCGTCTAGCGAATTTTTCGTCTTGCGAAGCACGGTGTCGGAAAAGTTTTGGAAAAGCTTCAAAAATCACCAAAAACCTCAAAAAAGGCTACCACACCGCGTTCTATGAGTTGCTCCTCGAAGTCAAGTCGCAACTGTATTAACGGTGTTAAGAAAAAGGAAACAAGCTTGCAAAAAACGCAAGACGTTTTCGTCTTGCGAAGCAAGCCCATAGGGAAATTCGTCTTGCGAAGCAGCTCAAAAACAGCAAAACCCTTTCGTCTAGCGAGTTTTTCGTCTTGTGAGGCATTCGTCTTGCGGGGCACCACTGTATTGTTTTCTGGTTTCCCCCCCTGCACATCTTTAGGTGTAAAGGCAGGATAAAAATCAAATAAATAAATAAAAGCATGCTTTTTTGCATGCAAGTCTTCAACCCCAGCATATCATTGCCCTCTTTCTATGCCATTGAGACCTTGGCAGCATTTCCTGCTTGGCAGGGGGTTGGACTCGATGGCCCTTGTGGTCTCTTCCAACTCTATGATTCTATGTCTGGAAATAATCACTAAAGGTTGTGTGGTGTTAAGGAATGAGTACCACCTCAATTCAAGCAATGCATTTAATAAAAGCAATTTAAACATTTACTAAAAAGATGTTATGAACAGCGTGCATTAATGTAATGCAAGCATTGGAGGGTTGGAGCTAGTCATTCAGTCTTAACAGCTGCAAAAGGCATGGAGAAAAGGTGTGAGGCAGGTACAATGTGTAAGGAAAAGGGGAGGCGAGGGCAGGGGAAGACTCTTGACTGAACCAGAGGGAGAAAGGGGGAGAGAGAGACCCTGAGTGTACAAATAAATCAGGAAGAGAGGGGAAAGCTGCAAATTCGGGATGGGATTTCAGTGGTTTGTTGGTTTGTTTGTTTTGTGGGGTGGGGGTGAGGCTTCTAAGCCTATATATCAGATGTGGTTTGAAGGTGGTTATAAAATTGTCCGGGAAGAAAAGGAAAATGTTTTGGGAGTAGTTAGTTTGTGGGGAGGGAGAGAGCAGTTGGTTCACAGCGTGGGAGAGGGAAATGAGTAAAATTCTGAGGCAAGGATAAGACCTCCTACCCAATTAAAAAGCATGAGTCAGAAGAGTGGATTGGATGGCCCACTAAGATAATAACACAATGAAATTCAAAACATTAACAATAAATGGCACATTTTTCCAAGTAAAGCTCAATAATTTAATTAATTCAGCAGCATGGATGAACTTGATTCGGTGGTCATCAGCTTTTCTAAGTCTTTATAGTTATTTAAACCTCCAGTTCCTGCCCGCTCCCGCTCCCCCTCGGCTCTTAGCACCCCCAGGTGCTCCCACTGACCCCCACTTTGGGAACCACTGGACTGGACAAAGGAGCGTTGGTGCCTCTGTGGGCATAGCTTGGAAGCAGGGTGGGTTTTGGGGCTGCTAGTGGAAGTGGGTAGGAAGGGGGGAAGGCAGGCAGTAGCCCCTGAAATTTATGGCTTAGTGGGAGCTGGGAAGGGGGGGGAGAGAGAAGCAGGAATGTGGCAGGGAGGAGAAAGAATTTGAACTCTCCTGCCCTCACCTCTCATACCTGACAGGCCTTTAGCTAGTAGATATCACAAAACCTTGTTCCTTGGCCTTTGCATCCACCAGTCACCGAACATTTTGACGCCGCCTCTTCAGAGTTGGGCCTCTGCTCTGGCAACTCCCCCCTCACCATTGCCTACCATTCTTGACTGGTTAGCGGCTCTCCAAGGTTATTACTATCCTGTTCCTTTTAAGCAGAGGCGCCAGGAGATGAGCCTTGCGCATAAAAGGCACATGTTTTGTGTCCACCTGGCTGCTTCGCTCTCCTGGCCAGCGGCGCATTTACTGCTGCTTTCCCCTTTTTTGCATTGCACCTTCGCACAGCCTTCTGCCCCTGCCTTCCTCCGCTGCCCATGAAGGCTGAATCCCACTTGCCCTGCCTGGTGTATTTTGTTAATATGCAGCATTTGCACATGGAAGCTGAAATAAATAAAGGGGTTCAAGAGGAGGCGGTTAGGGAGGAGAGCGCTGCCAAAGATCGTCTACTCCACCCCTTCCTTAATGCAAGATCCTTTACTCCTACATGTGTGTTGGGCACACACAAGCACAGACTTTCCCCACGAATGAATCCATCTAACTCATGGGTAGGCAAACTAAGGCCCGGGGGCCGGATCTGGCCCAATTGCCTTCTAAATCCAGCTTGCAGACGGTCCAGGAATCAGTGTGTTTTTACATGAGTAGAATGTGTCCTTTTATTTAAAATGCATCTCCGTGGGACATAAGAATTCGTTCATTTTCCCCCCCAAAACATAGTCCGGCCCCCCACAAGGTCTGAGGGACAGTGGACCGGCCCCCTGCTGAAAAAGCTTGCTGACACCTGATCTAACTGCAAACAGAGAGAGACACAAAGGCGACTAAGTGTCCCATATATTCAGAGCCTTCGGTGCTTAATCTCAGGGTAATGGGTTCGAGTCCCACGCTGGGTTAAACATTCCTGCATTGCAGGGGGTTGGACTAGATGACCCTCGGGGTTCCTTCCAACTCTATGGTGACATCGGTGATGATGACACTCAAATACTTGGGGTGGCTTTCTTAAATGCGTGAGCCCAGGTATCTTACCTATTGTATGGGCAGTAAATAAAGCCAGGGTTGCTACCAAGTCTCCAATGGAAGAAGCTGGAGACCAAGGCAGTATCCCAGCCCTTGGTCGTCTCATGAGTCATTGAACGTGTTTACGTCTATCGTCTCCCTCCTCTCAAGGGCTCAGGGCAGATAGGTCAAAGCCCAGCTGCCCTGCTCTGGAAGTTACAAGAGACTGTGAACCCCAAATCGAGAAGAAAGGGGTGGTGAGGGCAGCCCATTCAGTTGCAGAAGAGGAACCAGAAATCGAAATTTTGGCTAGGGAGGATTAGTCTTGCGGGCATTTTTGTAGCTGCTCCTGGGAGCATATTGCAATTGTCAGTTTCAGTTTGGAGAGCTCATGGGTACTTCCCCTCCAAAAAAAATAATCCCCTCAAACATGATTGCATCATTTCAGTATCAAAATGTAGGATTTAAACAGAAACAGTGCAAACATCTGGATGACTTTTTGCACCAGCGACGTTTTTAAAAAAAGAGTTTTTGTTGACTTCCGTTACCCGTTGCATCGTGTTGGGGTGATCTGCCAAGAAACCGAAAAACCCAACCGTGGTAAAACTACGAAAGTGGCACATTTAGACGAGCCAGAAAGGAATGTTCTAATTGTTAAATAAATGCCGAAGTCGTCTTGTGACTTGTAAAAAAGTGCTAATGCCGGGTTCTTTTGGTTTACGTCCAGTCTTCTGAAATCCCCCCCCCCGCAGTCAAAGTGTGTGTTAAAGGAGCTTTATGCAAACAATTATGAAGCCGTTCTGTATTGCTGTGGGTTGAAGCTGTGTCCCCATCCTTACTTCCTTGGCTGTGAGCCATCCTTCTCTGTTTTGGAAACCAGAAAACAGCAAGGGGAAATCCAGCTGAGATATCGAAAGTAATATTGGCCGGAACCAAAAAACAGGCAGGGCTGCTCCCAATATGGGCGCAGAAGGTGCGGGCTGAGTTGAGATGTGTCGCTCCTCAAAGTGTTTTGGTGCTGCAGCCAGAGAGAAAGAGTCATGGGGATTAAAAAATAAAATAAAAAGGAGTCCATCTTCTTGCAATATTTTTGGATTGGACATATCACTAACTGTCTAGGAATCATAACCCTTTAAGAGAAGTAACAGAACTTGAAAGATGAATTATAGAAGGAGAGAAACAAGAAGTAGCAAATGAAAAGTATACCAGTGCCACTGTGGCAATGTGCGAAAATTCGGGGGGGGGGGGCAGCGGATGACAATTCCCATGTTAGAAGGATGAATGATAACCGTCTGGCGCCCATGAGAAAATTAACCAATATTGTGAAAGTGAGAGAAGGCAAGGAATCTAATTATTTATTGAAAAGTGGAGCATTTTCATTATGCACTGATGTAATAAGACACAGGAAAATATCTACATACCTTGCTGAAAACAGTGTAAGGACTGGTATGGCATATTTATATTTTCTTTTTTGCTGCTGTTGCTGATGATTTCTATATGCTAATTATTCACAGAAAAACAACCCTGTACATTATTATGCATACACATATTTATCTCTCTCTGCATATAGATAGATATAGATCATTTTGTATAATGTATAGCATAGTATGTATATTACATTTTCTCTGCACCCTGGAGAAGCCCACAAGACTTCTATGAATCTTTCCAATAAGTGTGCTGCTGTTCTTGTTTCTTAACCCTTGATTGGTGCATTGTTTGTGCCTTGCTAGAAAAGACACTTTGGCCATGTTCAAAGAAATGTCTGCTTAGGAGTAGCCCCATGTGGGGCAAGATGGACGTTAAGGACAGTTGTTTATTTTCCTTGCAAAGTGCTCTGGCTAGTAACACTGAACAAAAGGCTGTGCAGAGAGATCCTAGCTGATTTCACTATGAATCTTAAACACTGCTGATGTTGGTTTCTCTTCAGGATTACTACGGAATTACATTCCCTGCTCCAGCAACCTTAACGGGCAGAGAGGGGAGCCTTGCTAACAACCCTTACTCAGGTGAGTCTGGATCCCAAAACGTTGCCTGTGCCAAGTGAAGAAGGTGGTGCTTTGCTCATTGTGGCTGCCAGGTTTGCTGGTTCCATCTTTTAGGAATAAAAGTATGTATGCAACCTGCAGAATTCATGCTGCCAGACCTATGACTTAATATGGACGTTTACTTTCACGGGGGTGGGGAGGGACATGCTTGTGAGCTTGGTGGAAGCATTAATTAATTAATTAATTAAACGTATATACCGCCCTTCATCAAAAGATCTCAGGGCAGATTCACGGTATCTTTCTGGCCAGCGTTAGGAATAATAATAATAATAATAATAATAATAATAATAATAATAATAATTAATTATTTATACCCCGCCCATCTGGCTGGGTTTCCCCAGCCACTCTGGGCGGCTTCCAAAAGAATATTAAAATACATCAAACATTAAAAGCTTCCCTAAACAGGGCTGCCTTCAGATGTCTTCTAAAAGCCTGGTAGTTGTTGTTCTCTTTCACATCTGGTGGGAGGGCGTAGATCTCTGGGCTTGATCCTGTTTGGCTGCAGCACTAAGATGAATTGAGGGTTGAGTATAAGATGCGTACGCTTAACAAAACTCACCTGTTCTATAAATGCAATTCAGTATTGCTAAATTTATGAAAGCGGAAGGATTTGGGCTTCACCCCTCTATAAGGGCCTCTGGGTCTGCCTAGATCCTTGAGTTTAGATAGCCACCTGATCTCCCAATGGGGCTTTTTTTCTTTTCTTCCCAGGTGATGTAACAAAATTTGGCCGGGGAGATGCTGCCTCGCCTGCCCCGGCCACCACTCTGGCCCAGGCTCAGCAGAACCAGGCGCAGACTCACCACACGACTCAGCAGCCCTTCCTCAACCCCGCCCTGCCCCCCGGGTACAGCTACACTGGGTTGCCCTATTATGCCGGCGTGCCAGGAGTCCCCAGCGCATTCCAGTATGGGCCCACGATGTTTGTAAGTCACAGGGGGGGTCGGAAGGGGTTGCGCCTCAGCTATGGCTTGGCTTCCTCTGAAATGGTGCCTTGGGGATTCCACAGGGTGGGTGAACAGACTTTGCAGAGCAAAGAGGGATTTCGTCAGAGCGTGTGGGTTGTGGGTGTACAAAACCACACCCTCTGAGGCAGTGTGATTTGAGAGTCACCACATCGGGCAGTTCACCCCGTAAAGTTTTCTCCCAGGAAAGCTCTGAGGATGGGATGGCCTCATGTTTGGCATGGAAGGATTCACATCGCCCCCTGGTCAAAGAAGTCCTGTCTATGTCTGTGGTCTCCTGGAGCTCTTTGTTCTCTGGTCACCTTTGGGCAAGGGATTTGCTGCTGTCTCATTCCTGCATTGCAGAGGGTTGTATGGTTCCTGTTTGCCTAGATTGCCTACATTTGTGGGGGAATGTCCCTGCCAAGAGAGGTGACCTGGCATGGCTTGCAAAAAGGCATTGCCATCTGTGCTGTGAGAACCCAAGCATGTATATTTCAGCCAGAAAAGCGGGGCAGTTGGTCAGCTTTTTCAAGCCTGGGAATTGCCTCGCACCTCAGAGTGAAGCATGAAATTCACTTTAGGATATTTTGGGGGTTTTTCCCCCACTGTACACCTTCTTTCCACCTCCCCTCCCCAAAAAGCCCCCCAATTTTTTAACAGCAGCAACAATTGAAATGGTGTTGTTGCCACTGGTGTGAGCAGCTGTAATTCATGATGCAGCTTCAGAGCCTGCCGTTTGAAGGCAAGAATGTCGGGAGATGGGACAGTATGTCACAGGATGGTTTTTGTAGAGGACAGATTTCAAGAAGTGCTGGATGAACATGCCTGAGGAGGTCTAGAATGAGCTAGAAGCGAGTGGGGAGGCCCTGAAATGCCTGCGAAGAACATTTGAAGTTTGAATTCTCTCGAATTTAATGGAATTCAAATTGTAATATGATAAAGTACAATATAAGGAACAAAAGAAGCAATAAAAATACAATTCAAAATCATGATGCATTTAGCAGAGCATATTACAGTTCCTAAACAGGCAGGAAAATCGTTGTGGTCCTTGGGTGGGTGGGAGATTGGGAACCACTAGACTGAAAATAAGCAAATGAACTACAGACTCAGGAAAGAACTGAGTTTTGCTGCTACAGAAAAATAAAGCACCAGTTCAGGAGAGATAGCTCTTGCACAGACCCTTTAATTTTATGGATTTTGTGCACTCCATATTAGGTACCTTATATTTGTCAGGACACAGATTAAGAAAGCACATCAACCCAGGTGCATAAAATGCTATGTCAGTTTTATTTGCGGTGGGAAGGTGGAACCGAAGGTGGGAATAATAACTTTTGCTGGATGTTACTGGGTCCAGGAGAAAAAAAAAGGGTGGATCTTGCAGAATCTCCAACAAGCTCTTGATTTTAATTCTTAGGGTTTGGGTGGGGAGACGTCAAGCTCCATACTACCACCATGATAATGGTTCACACCATTTATCAGGGCAAATATATTTCAGAGTCGGATCCAGAAAGATTAGTGCACCCACCTTGTGTGTTCTTTCCCTTTTGCAAACTGGTTAGCAAAGCATGTCAGCACAGAGATCAGATCAAACAGACATTGGTGATACTTCATGGGGTCCTTTTCCAACACTAAAACTCAGTGATTGTAAGTGTCCTCTAGTCCAGTGTTTCCCAACCTTTTTTGGGCAAAGGCACATTTGTTTCATGAAAAAAATCTCGAGGCACACCACCATTACAGCCCCGTGACGTCAGCGCGCAGCGTCACGCCGGGAGGGACATGAATTGCTAGCAAATTACATAATCACCTCCTTGAGGGCTGGCTCATCTTCTCCAAAGGCAGAACCCCATTAATTAACAGCACAGACTCACACCATAGCCAAGACGAGGGGGGGAAACCGCAGTCATGCACAGTCATGCACATGTGTGGGCTAAATGAGGACGAAGACCGGGCAGAGAGCAGGGTTCAAATCACCCCACCTGGCCAGGACAATCCATGGGTGCTCCCTTGGGCCACTCGCCTGACCCACCTCGCAGGGCTGTTGTTGCGAGGATAACACGGGGAGAACCACGCGCGCCCCTGGGAGCTCCTTGGAGGAGAAAGCGGGCGATGAATGCAATGCACGAAATATATGAGAGGCGACCAGGTTTTGCAGGTGAGGGGCCCCCGCCAGCCTCCGCTTCCAACACCCGGCGCAACGACGCCGAAGTTTCCCCCCGGGCTCGGCTCGGGGAGCAGCGCTGCTCCCCCCCCCGGCTCCCCTTCGCCCTCTCAGCTCTCTCTGCCGCCCACTGGGGACCCCCCTCACCTGCCAAGTCCGGAGCGCCGGTGGAAGTTGCATGCATGCATGCAGGGCGCCGCGTTGCCATTGCATTGCACTGCACTCCATGCAACGCCTGCACGCATGCATTGCCTTGCACGCCCGCCAAGGGGTCTCCCCGCGGTCCGATGCGTCCCCTCCAGCGCGGATGCAGCATTGCAAAAATAAAAAACCCCCGACGCAGCCCTACCTGGGGGGCAGCCTCCGCCTCCGCCGCTCCGCCTCCGCAGGGATCCCCGGGCTCCATCCTGCCGCCCGATCTCCGCGGGGGCGCAGGCAGGCTGCGCGGGGTCTGCGCGGAAGAGCCCCTGCCCGCCCGGCCGCCGTCGCTGCGCTCATTCCATGGCCGGGAGAATAGCGCTTCAAACAAAACGCCCGGCCCGCCAGGCAACGCTGGGAAACGTAGTTCGCGCACCCCGCGCGGGCGTGGAGCCCAAGGGCGAGGGGACTACGGATCCCGGCAGCCCCCGCGCCGGGGACGGAGGGGGAGAGGCCGGGTGCAGGGATGGAGGGACGGGTGGGCGAGCGAATGAGTGAGTGGCAGCCGCCAAGCCTTGGCCGAGAGCCAGGAAGGGCCTCCCCGGAGGAGGAGGAGGAGGAGGAGGGAGGCGCAGAGCGGGAGGGAGGGAGGGAACCCCAGGGGTCATCTAGTGACGGCGCCCCAATCGAAAATTTGACTTTTTAAAAAAAAAAATCTTTCGAATTTTTTAATTTTTCCCGCGGCACACCAGGCAACATCTCGCGGCACACTAGTGTGCCGCGGAACAGTGGTTGGGAAACACTGCTCTAGTCCAACCTGCTGCAATGCAAGGATCTCGGCTAAAGCAGATGGCCATCTAACCTCTGCTTTGAAACCTCCAAGGAAGGAGAGTCCACCACCTTCCAAGGGAGACTGTTTCACAGTTGAACAGCTCTTACCTGTGCTGCTCCTTAGCTCAGTGCCCTTTAGGCATACAGTGGACCCTCTGGATACGAATTTAATTCATTCCGGGGGTCCGTGCACACCCTGAAAAATCCGTAACCAGAGGTGCCACTTCTGCGTGCGCACACAGCGCGATAGAGTGGTTCTGTGCATGCACATTGTGCGCAGTGTGCTTCTGGGCTTGCGGCAAAATCTGGAAAAATACTTCCAGGTTTCCTGCTTTCGCAACTCGAATATTACGTATCCAGAGAGGTACATAACCTGAGGGTCCACTGCAGTTTGGAGCTACCGGCTGGGCACTTGGTCTCCTCCCGTGTGTTCTCTGCTTTCCTGCCTGTGGTGAGCTCTCCTGCTCTCTGTTCCTTAGCCAAGCGGCACGGCCCCTTGAAAATAGAGGTGCCTCTTTGACATGCCCACCAGGTGGCAGTCAAGGCTTTCAGCTGCCGCCACCTGACTCCTTTATCTGCCTTCTTCCAGGTCCCGCCAGCATCGGCCAAGCAGCATAGTGTCAGCTTGAACACGGCCACGACACCCTTCCAGCAGGCGACTGGCTACGGTCAGCACAGCTACGGAGCAGGTAACAGGGGAGCATAGGCTGTCAGTTCTCTAGAATGTGCAGAGCAGGCACAAAACAGCAACTGGACTTGCTGTCTCTTTCTAATGCTGCTTCTCTTAGTTATGGGGAGAGGACCCCGCGGAATGAGATGCTGCCGCTCCCACCCCCCTCTGGGATGCAGGACTTTGGAGACTTCTATAAAAACTCCATGAAGTTGGTGGGCAGGAGCCCCGCAAGAGTTTGTTGTGATGCCCTGCTGCTCTTGAAAGCATAGGGTGGGGTGAAGGGATGCTGGAAGCTTTTATGGAACCAGAGTTCCTTATTTAGGCATTTGGAGGGAAGGCTCCTTTATTTTTCCAGCTCGGAAATGCTTGGCTCCAAGTCCCTCACTGTTCCCCACAACCCAGTATCTTCCAGATATTTTGAACTTCAACTCCCATCCTCCCTGACCGTTGGCCACACCAGATGGGACTGATGGGAGTTGTAGTTCCAAGCCATCGAAAGATGGCGGAGACGTGTGGTGTAAGTGGGGAAGTCATCTCTGGTCATGGGAAGCCTTTTGAAACCAAGACCACTATTCCATTCAAGCCAGCGGTAGCATCCTGGGCTGTAGAGGCAGATTAAGGCTTGGCTGAGGGATGTGGGTGGCGCTGTGGGTTAAACCACAGAGCCTAGGACTTGCCGATCAGAAGGTCGACGGTTCGAATCCCTGCGACGGGGTGAGCTCCCGTTGCTCGGTCCCTGCTCCTGCCAACCTAGCAGTTCGAAAGCACGAAGTACAAGTAGATAAACAGGTATCACTCCAGCAGGAAGGTAAACGGCGTTTCCGTGCGCTGCTCTGGTTCTCCAGAAGTGGCTTAGTCATGCTGGCCACATGACCCGGAAGCTATATGCCAGCTCCCTCGGCCAGTAAAGCGAGATGAGTGCTGCAACCCCAGAGTCGGTCACGATTGGACCTAATGGTCAGGGGTCCCTTTACCTAAGGCTTGGCTTATCTCAGAGCCACCAGAAAGCAACGCCTGCACAAGATGTGATTGTACTTTAGGCACAGATGTGGTCCTGCCAGGAATCAACATATCCCACTTCTTGTGTTTTCCTCCAGGCTATGATGACCTGACGCAGGGGACGGCAGCTGGAGATTACAGCAAAGGGGGATACGCTGGGTCGGCGCAAGCACAAAACAAATCCTCTGGCAGTGGACCAGGAAAAGGTAATGTAGCCATTGATGTAGGTGCCTTCTGTTGCATCAGAAGACCCAGAGCAGGGATTTTTACGCACATTACTTAACGTTCCATCAGGCTCCCCCTTCAGCTGTCATCTGCAGCCACCGTTCCGTCAAGCTGTAGAGGGAGGTAGGATTGCAGAACCTTTTAATCGGCTCTGTTGAAAGACTAGCATCTTTTGGCTTCACCTCTCACTGAAATTAGATAGTCGGCCACTGGGGGAAGCCCTTTGAATGACTTTGAGAGTGCCTTACATTTTTTGAAATAAATATATGTAGGCATTGTTTTATAGTTCCCATTCAGAGAGCTTTCTCCAGTTCCTTCCAGGCGGAAGAGATGCACTTTTATCTTTTCTCAATTAAGTGTTACGAGATTAAACGAACCTCAGCATGCCTGGCCCAGAGCAAAGGGTTGAGGAAGACGACCCGGCCACTGCAAGCAGGATGTGAGAGCTGAATGGCCATTGTGGCCATTGTGTGCTCCTGTCCACGGCTGCTGAGAGACATTTTATTACATGCATGGCCACTGACGTTTTATTTTACCCTCCTCTCCTCCTGCAGAAGACACAAATATGCACATGACAGGACACATGCAAACTTTATGCAAAACTGTGTCCTTCTTTGCCAGTGGTTTGGAGGGCTCAGTCCACGTGTGGATTCTCTCCTCCCCTCATGAAACAAGTCTTGCCTCCCATCTTGGCAGTTGCATTTTGCTGCCACAGCTAGCAGCTGCCTTCCATGAGTCTGTCAACATGTATTTTAATTGCAGCTTGAAAGAGCAGCAGATCCTTCTGGGGTTTGGAAGAACCAAGCTCAGTGCTCCAAAGGGTGAATATCACCAGAGACAGTTTTTGGGTGGTACAAACAGTGCGGCGACTGCAGGGGATGCCACAACTATGCTTTGGAACGGAGCGTGTTCGCGAATTTTCGCATTGCACAGGGCACCCCAATGCTTGAGAGCCCAAAGTCTGCCACTGACATCAGCTGTGAGGCTTGAGAAATCCCATTGCCTTTGACAGTTTTGATAACTCATTGTTCTCTCTTTTCCTTCCCTCCCTCCACCCCCCCTCAGGTGTTTCTGTGACCTCAAGTAACACAGGTGTGCCTGATATTAGTGGTTCAGTCTACAATAAGACTCAGGTGAGGAACTGCCATGTGTCCAGCCGCTTTTGTGCCTGGGGTTCTGCTTCTTTTGACTCTCCCAGCCGTTGGCATTTTGACATCCCTTTTGGCTCTCTTTAGGTGCTTCTGCACAGAGACCTTGGTGGGAGTCAATGCTGAGGCAGAGCTGACTTCTTTCTCTTGAAAACATCTGGGGCTCTGTCTGAGCAGCTCATCTGCCCACCCCACCCCCAGACGAAAACACTGATCCCACAGTTACACCCTTGCCCATGTTTCTGTGCTCCACACAGGTGGGATCTGATAGTGACAACTCTTGATGGCCCCTTTCAAGCTCCATGTGCAGAGAAATGATTGTACATACAGACAATTCTACAGAAATAAAGCAGAATCAGCATAGGGGTACAATTCAGCATAACAGATAAAACCATGATCAAGGTGACTGGAGTCACGTGCCTAAATTGGACAAATAAAAATGTCCATCACCAGGCACAGAAATGACATCAAAGGGGAGGCCTCCATGCACAGACCAAGTGCCACTGCTTTGAATGTTGCTCTAGCCCAGAGGTGGTTAACCTTTTTTAAGAGTGAGGGCTGCATGCACCCTTGGCCAGCCTTCTGGGTCTGCTTGCGCACGCCTCCTTCCTCCAGCTGATCTCTACAGATCTTTCCATGCGCCTCCTCCACAAGGTGGCAACGCGGGAAAGGGCCTTTTCTGTGGCACCTTCATTGCAAATTGTTAGCCGCCAGGCAAAAACAGGCTTTTTAAAAACTCTGTCCTGGGAGGGTATTTTCTTCATTTGTTACTATGTTATGTATTTTTATATTAAAAACTGCACTGTAATTCTAGGATGAAGGATATAGTATAGAGATTTAATTATTCTCTTTTTAAAAAATCTCCAACCAGGGTGGGGAAAGAGGCATTATTACTCACTGTGCTCATCAAATGATTGACGCGGTAATTGTGGAGGGGGCATTGTATAGCACCATTTTTTTGTTTCCCCACTGGCAGCATACATGTGCTGGTTTCCCCCATAGAAGCCTTTTCAGTTCCTGAACCTGAGATTGCCCCCCTCCCCTGGCTGTATCTGCCCTCAACTGAGCCTTGCCAGTGGAACATTTCGGAAGTGGAGCCCTGGTTGTTCCAAACAACCTTCAAATCAAAACTCTGGTTGCAGATAGGTAAAGGTACCCCTGACCGTTGGGTCTAGTCACAGATGACTCTGGGGTTGCGGTGGTCATCTCGCTTTCCTGGCCAAGGGAGCCAGCGTACAGCTTCCGGGTCATGTGGGCAGCATGACTAAGCCGCTTCTGGCGAACCAGAGCAGTGCACGGAAACGCCATTTACCTTCCCGCCGGAGCGGTACCTGTTTATCTACTTGCACTGGTGTGCTTTTGAACTGCTAGGTTGGCAGGAGCAGGGACCGAGCAATGGGAGCTCACCCCGTCGCGGGGATTTGAACCGCCGACCTTCTGATCGGCAAGTCCTAGGCTCTGTGGTTTAGACCTGGTTAGATCTCTGGTTGCAGATACTGGTTCTGTAATAAGGTTTCGGAGAGAGTTCCCTTTCTGTGTGTCAAAGTGCCTTTTCTTTTTTTCTTCTTGTGCAGACTTTTGACAAGCAGGTATTCCATGCCGGCACTCCGCCCCCCTTCAGCCTTCCGTCAGCCCTGGGCTCTGCAGGGCCCCTGAACCCTGGTGCTGCCCCCGGCTACGCTCCGGCTCCCTTCCTGCACATCTTGCCTGCCCATCAGCAGCCTCATTCCCAGATGCTGCACCACCACCTTCAGCAGGACGGGCAGGTGAGTTGCCCTGGGGGCAGAAATGCAGTCACATCGCCCTGAGAGGCACCTGAGAAGCGCAAGATTGGGAAATAACTGCAGCAAATCAATTTTGGGGGGTGGGGAAGAGAAAAAGAGGGTGTCCTGTTGCACGAGCGGAACCACGTTTGCCCAGCACGGAGTGCAGCTCTGAGGGATGATGGGGAAAAGGTGGTCAAAGCCAGAGCCCCCTCTGACCTGCCCAACTTCCCCTCCCCTTCTCTCTTTCCAGGGTGGATCTGGTCAACGCAATCCCCCAAGCGCCCTGCAGCAGAAGTCTCAGGCTACCAAAACCGCCTATGGAACGTCTCCATACTGGACAAATTAACCCAACACAGGAGGAGGAGGAGGAGGAGAAGGGAGGGAAGACTCCCACTTCTCGGACTCCCAAACCTGCCAGGAGACAATCCGCTAGGAAGGGGGGTGGGCTTGAGACAAGGCAACCAAGCGCTCAGCCCAGGCAGGGCAGATCCACACCCCCTTCCTTGTGCGCACGACTCCTTACCTGCTTCCTTTATGATTTGCTGTTGTATGTAATATATTTATGTATGTATTTGTAAATGTAATAGAGCCTAATGGTGGTTTCTGCATTTTTTGAAGCCTGTTTATTTCCTTAGAGGTAGCTTGGACACGACACTTACCCTTTCTCTGAACTTTTTGTATTTTTCTGAGGATTTTTTTTACATTTTCAAAGGACACAGTGTGCCATTTTCTTTCCTTTTTTACATTTTGGAACCAGAGGCTTGATTCAAAAGCAGGTCTTAGCTCAGGCGAGTTCGTCAGACTCACAGGAAGAACCAGGTGCTGGGTTTTGTCTCCTCCTAGCTTTGTACCTGACATCTTGCTTTCTGAAGATTACAAGGAGCCGCCCTCCTCCCCTTCCTGCCAGCACAAGGATTTAACATTCACAAGAAGTCCCATTGCAGGTTGCAGCATCACCCCTTTTTATTGAGTTTTTAAAACACAAAAGCTACAGTGCTGTCTCCGCCACTGTTCGTTTTTGCAGCCACCGCATACGGACTCTCCATCACATCCCAGAACTTTGTGTCTGCCAATTGGGCACAGCAGTGTAGCTGTTCTGTAAATAAGAAGGTGCGAAATAATTGTGTTTTGTAACTTGGCCTTTGGCTTCATGCCACAAACCTGAACTGGCTTGACAAGAAACCAGTGATGTCTCCTCCTGCCCCTCAATTTTGGGAGTGGGGGCAGGGAGACCAGAGGGGTGTTTGTGGGAAGACGCCTCATTCTTCCTGACCTACACCAACACAAGTGAATGTTTTAGAAATTTCATTTTTTATTGGCCTGAACTCCACCTAATAAAAGTTCTGAGCGTGTCAGTAGTGTTTGCAGAATCAGTTGTCAAAAGTCTTCCCCTCCCATCATTACCCTTAGCAGTTCTTAAGAGCAAGAGAGAACCATGACACTCTTGGCATCCTATTAAGTCTTCAAGGTGCCACAAGACTCCTGGTGGTTTTAATCTTTAGCAGTTTTTCATCCTGGGTTGCCAGTGTGGCACCAGATCAGAGTTATATTGTCTGGAGAGGCAACAAATTGAACTCTGGACCCACCAAGTAAGGATCTAGTGTAGCTGAAAATGGGCACATTGGGTGTTTATCCTACTTTGGCTGTCTGGGTATCAAAATACTATGGAACCTTTGAGCAAGGAAGGGTAAGGAACATTAAAATGCACTTAATTTTTTATCACACCTAAGTTCCCTCTCGTTGCCTGTAGGTTGTTGTATCTTCATAGCAGGTATGGCTATTAACCCATCCAGCCCACCAGTCTACTCTTGCACACAGAGGTCTTTCCCATTACTTGGCTGCCCAGTCCTTTTAATTAGAGATGAAGTCCAGCTATTCCTCCACCTCCGGGAAGGATCCAGTTCTGGAGAATGCATGCATCCCTCTACTGGGCATGTGGAATCAGTGGCTCTGCAGATGTTGGGCTTCTGATTCCATCAGTCAAGACAGATTCAACAGTCTGGGACGATGGGTGCTGAAATTCAGTAACATCTAGCAGGCTGCAGGTTCCTTACCCTGCCAAAGAGGGTTTCTTTTATTCCTGTTTTGCAGGTATGAAGCAAGTAGAGAAGGAAGTTTTATGCTAAGAAAGCTTACGTTCTTAACCAGCTGTGAACCTAAACCACCAAACTCTAGCTTTTATTTTACAAAATGCATTGCAAAGTGCTTTCAGATGCTCAACAATAACACACTCACCCCCTTTGCTGGAATTAGGCTTGAACATATGCTACTGGGGGTGGTGTGGGGGTCAACAGAAAACTGCTGTCAAACATAAATAACATGAGGGCAAGGCCCCATGGGGTTGCATCCAGTCTCTGGGTCACCAGTTCCTCATTATAGATTAGGCCCGTCGCTTCTTCCCCAGCATAAGGCTCCCTCTTACCTATGTCTTGGGTGCAAAATCATGCTGGTAAATGGAGACATCTGCAATCCTAAAATGAGGAAATTTACATAGCTTTTATTTGTACAATTTATTCTCAAGAGGAAAGAAATATGGCTTCCTTCGCATTCTTTCTGACACATGTGCTGTCTGACCTGCCTTCTGTACATGGATCCACTAATGGTCACACTTCAGTACTGAAATCTACTGAAACCGTTTCAGCTAACTTCTGTTTAGAATTTTAACCCACTAATGCCATCTTTAATTCCCTAAAGTGCAGCCATTCGTTTTTGTAAACTCACTGTTACACAAAAGAAGTTTTTCCATACTGTACTAGATGCAATCTCTGCCTTTCTCGGAACATAAGATAGCAAATTTCTATTTAGGGACATTTTCAATTTAAGTAATAATTTATGGGCAGATCCGCCTGAATTTATGTAACCAGAATAAGGATTTCAAATAGCAGCCTACTGGTGCCTTGTGTGGGAAAATTATCCTGCATAGGACGTTTACCTTACGAGCCATCACTTTCCCAAGTTCCTCTTTTACCTGCATTTTATTCCATAATTTTGGTTTACAGCAGTATTAACCCTGGAGATGCTCTTATCAAAGCACACGAGACCCCTTTAATCCACCTCATGATGTGGGTTCTGCCTTCCACAAGCTTATGCCATAATAAATTAGTATTTAAATGTGCTATGGTAAGATGTATGCAGTTTACCCTACATAATTGGTCAATACCTCAGTGGCAAGTTTAGGTGGTACTTTTAAGAAAACACATTTCTTTCACTTTGCACCTGAATAAAAGGAAAAGGTAGGATTAGTGCCCTAGGATCTCTTTTTCTGCTGTCACAGAGAAAGCAACTGTTGGGCAAAATCAGAACTTTTATCTCCTGGGTCAAGAGAAAGGCAGCATAGCCAGAACCCTCTGCAATGGTGTAATCACAGCAGCAGGTGTTGCGGACTCCTGGGCTACAAACCACGTTTCCAAAAGCAAGGCACATGCATTACTAGCCCAATACTGAGGTTGCAAAGGCATAAAACGGATCATTCATGCAGCAGAATTATATCATAGAATGGTAGAGTTGGAAGGGGCCACAAGGGTCATCTAGTCCAACCCCCTGCAATGCAAGAATATTTTGCCCCATGTGGGACTCAAACCCACAACCCTGAGTCTCACACTCTGCCAATTGAGCTATCCCCGGTAAGCTAACGACTATAAACAGGATGCACACAGGAAAACCCTAGATGGGATCTATTGCAGAGGAGAGGTTTGCAACAGAAGCCTATAGCAGGCAAGTCCAAAGTCCATTTCGGGGACCTAATCTGGCCGGCCGGCCGGTTTAATTTGGCCCCTGTGGCAGTTTATTTCCTGGAGTAAAATCTCCACG
Source organism: Podarcis liolepis (assembly GCF_965112155.1). Taxonomy (NCBI): domain Eukaryota; kingdom Metazoa; phylum Chordata; class Lepidosauria; order Squamata; family Lacertidae; genus Podarcis; species Podarcis liolepis. Next base: position 62,462,605 of record NC_139565.1, on the reverse strand, counting down.
GCCCTTCACTTCCATCAAATCTGGCCCTCTTTGAAAAAAGTTTGGACACCAGTGGCCTATAGGCTTCCATAAAACTATACCAATTAGCAGGCCAGGTTGTCTCTATGGAAAAGGAAGCTCTATTCCAAGTATCTTGAAGGAGCTGCCAGTAAGGATGCAGGATTCTTAGCCAAAGGCCCATAGAATCTACTTGAAAGCTTGCCATTTTTGTGGTTAAGGGAAGTAGAGGGTTATAATACTGGACCTAACCGCATGAGCATGTTCTCTTAACAGATGGCCATTCTCAAAGATTTCTTTAAAAGACCAGTGAAGAAACTTAAAAGCCATCCACATCTATTCATTTAATTTTAGAAAAATACCTGAAGAACATGAAGAGGTCTACTTTTTTTAAAAAAAAGTTTTCTTTTATTACAATTCCTATAGGGGGTCAGTGGAGAGACTGTTCCTTCTGAAATGGCAAAAAAAAATTGAAAGCATGAGCTATCCTGGTGTGACTTCTCCTAATATCCTGCTATAACCTTCATGGCACTGAAACATTGCTTCCTAAGTACAGTGGTGCCCCGCAAGACGAATGCCTCGCTAGACGAAAGAGTTTTCCGTTTTGGAGGTGCTTCGCAAAACGAATCTCCTATGGGCTTGCTTCGCAAGACGAAAATGTATTGCGAGTTCCTGCGGGTTTTTCCCCCCTCCCCCCTTTTTCTAAGCCGCTAAGCCGCTTATCAGCTGATCCGATAAGCCGCTAATAGCGCTAATCCGTCAATGGGCTTGCTTCACAAGACGAAAAAACCGCTAGACAAAGAGAATCACAGAACAGATTCTTTTCGTCTTGCGAGGCACCACTGTAGAAGTTTCCCAATAGTCCCTACCCTTTGCCTATTTTTCCTGTTGTGGTTATGGCACACATGGCAGGTGGTTTGATTGCTTCGATTTCCACATCAGTTAAGGGGCAAGGCCCTGAAACACTCAGGTAATGCCTTCTTGAGTTCAGAGAGGATTCTGGCTTATATTTCTGTGTTGGCTGTTCTGCAGATTGCTGAAACCGATGCTACCCTGCAGGCGACAAGCTGGGGGGATGGAGCAAGCTCCTGGGGTTTGCTCTTACCCATTTTCTCATGAAGGCAACACCCACCTTCGGAGAGGGGGGGGGAAATACATTTGAAGAGTACTGTACTATTATGGCATGAGCTAGTACACACTGCTGCTACCACCTCACTTGGTACCCGCTCCATCAACATGCAAACCCCAGTTGCACCAGGTGGGTTCAGAATGCAACATCTGTGGGCAGGGGGGAAGCAAAAAAGGGGTTAAATGAGAGAAGCTTCCTTGTGTGTAGCCCCCTGCGAGTATGAGCAGAGGAGTGCTTCATAGACACCACACCTTAGTTTGTGTTTTAGAAAGGCATGCAGGGAAAACACATGGCTGAACATGCACAGAAGAGACCTCTCCACCCCTAGTGAGACACGTCTGTAGTGACAATAGGAGCCACTAGAGAGAGGGCTCTCGTCTTTTGTCACAGGGAAGGCCACATTCTGGCTGTTTCCAGGCGATCACTTTTGCAAAGCAGTTGGAGAAGCAAATGGAGTGAGGGCCAGGGGGAGAGATTACAGGAGGTCTCGCCTCATGTCAGACACGTAAGCCTGTGTTAACTAATAAAGGTGGCTTTCGAAGAGGGAGCTAACAATAGAGGTGTACTTTATTTCACATTTTATTAGTAGACAGATGTGCAGGAAAAAAAACAAAACTAAATTACCAAAGGAAAGGGAGACAAAACACAAAAAGAAAAATATGCATTAGTTAAATCTGGTCTGGTAAGTTGCATCAACCAAAGTGGGCGAGAGGGAGAGGGAGGAAGAAAAACATCCAGGATTTTAGCACTGAAAAAAAGAACATATCAAGATAGAATTCTAGGGCTCCCTGCTGGTTTCATAAGGATTTAAGAACTGCATCTGAATCGGTTTCTGAGTTGGAAATGTAAACGCAGACACGGGTGGGGTAGGAGAGAACCAGGCGACCGACCGCTGGCTCCAGTAAACATTTGTCCTCAATCTCTTTAAGTAGCTTGATAGTTGCATTTCGGTGGGTTGGTTGGATCTCAAGAACAAGGAAGCCAGCAAGTCAGCAGGCAGTGACATCATGATGGGTTGGGGAGAGTCTGCCTGGCCAAGCAAAGAGGAGAGCACAAACTCCCAGAAACAGGTGCTCCCCACCCCACAAAAAAAGTGTTACGGCGAGGGGAGGACAGAGGTATAATAATTCATCTCACACCACCAAGCTTGAGAATACAAGTCACTGGAGAGCATACAGTGAAAACGGTCAAAGTACAAGAGAGAAATGGCTGAAAGACGCAGTATCCTCATTTCAGGTTGAGCCAAGAGCGACAATCCACTCCTTCCTCTCATCGCCCAACTCAGGACAAGGAGCCACCCACAAGCCTGAATTTGAACAAAAAATGGTAACTGTCATTGGCTGCCCTGTTGGGAGAATGGGTGGCTGTACTTGCAGTGCCCATCTACATACACACACACACACACACACACACACACACACACACACACACACACGTGTCCTCCAAAGCATACACACAAACACACTCCGGATTGTCTTATGGCTAGTTGGAAGGGCTGTGCATTTCAGTTCCTCTGCTTACACGCCAACTGTGCCCAGGATCATGTCCTCTTCCCATCTCTCTGGCTTCACTCAAGTTCCCACATATGAACTCCACAGCAGCACCAACAGCTAACGCAGTCGGCCACCCTCTGATCACAGCTGCAACAGAGTTAGAGAAAGCACAGATCCTCGCCCCAGGCAGCAGGAGACTGAAAGATGAGCTGCCCGTGCAGAGGAACCAACAAGTTATCTGCTGGCTGCTGGGCCACCACGAGAGGTACATGTGGGGCACTATTCAGTCCACAAGGCCTCCCAGAATGGCGAGCTATAAAGCAGGATCACCCCCCCCCCTAAAGTCCCGGCAGTGGGGTCATGGTGAATACCTGGGGTAACTCATCAGACCACCTCAGATGGAACTGGCTTGCCCGCTTTCCTGTAGAACCAGAACATTCACAGCAGGGACCCCAACATTCAAGAGGCAAGCTGAGCTGGAATAGGGGCAGAGGAAACGGCCATGATGGGGGGACCACTTGGTTTCTACCTCTCTTCTTGCGGTCGTCTCTCATCACAGAGCTTCCCTTTCCTCGGTAAATTCAAGGCCTAGCAGAAATATGTCACAGGAGCTCCACAGAAGCTACCATACAGCCAATCCTTGTCTACTGAACCCACCACTGTTGCAGGAAGTGGTCATGAAGCCCTCGTTAATCCCCAAGGCTGTGAGCAGCTAACTTTCTCCACTGGAACACTGTTGTTGTGCACAAGAGCAGTCTCCCAGGATGGTGGGCGCATTTCAGGACAAGCATCGAAGGCAGCAGGCGAGGCTGACACAATTCTCCACAGCAACATCATCTCTCCGCTCTGAATGCCATCATGCAGCAAAGGGAATGTTTGCATGTGTCTAACTCATACTGGCTCATCCAGACATTTAATACAAGGTGTGTCTACGGCCTCTGGTATCTTTTAAGACAACCAAGGTTGAGCAATTAGAATCTGCCTTTGAGAGTCTGATCTGGGAGCCTGGAACCCCTCAGGGAATCCCCCCCCCCAGACGCAAGGGCTGCCCCTGCCAAGGCCCAGCCCCCCATCACCTGGCAAGAACGCTCTCCCCTAGACAGCATGACAGGCACCCATCTGCCTTCATGGCGTTATGAATGCCACCTTCACCCAAGGATCCTTCGGCATCCTGCCCCAGCTGGGGCTCAGAGAGCGCTTGCCAGGGCTGGGGCCCCTGCAGGAAAGTGGCAGGCCACAGCGTTTCAACTACCTTTGCCCAGAACTAAGAGGCTGCTGGGGCTCTGCATTTGGAGGGGCCACAGCTGCCAGCGTTTATCCCCTACGGAAGACCAGCAACTAAAAGGGCTCAGTGGGACAAGAATACAGAGAGTTTTGAAGTGTTTATTGGAAGGTTCATATCACAAGACAACCACCACCCTCTCCCCACCCCAAATCTCTGGGTGGGGAGGGGGAGCAGATCCTTCCCCCCAACCACCCGTCCGTCCCCATCCCCACACGCACTTAGCAGAACTGAAATGGAATACTGGACCTTTCAGCACCAAATCTTGTCAAGCTCAGTACAATGGAGCTTAGGCTCTCTGCCCAACACCTTAGAAAGGGGGGGGGGAGAGAGAGGAGAGAAAAACCACCACCACAAGGCTAAACAAGTGCGCACGCGGTCATCGTCAACGGAGCAGCAGCGAAACCTCGGGAAGTGCTCTGCAGCAGAGTTGCATTTGTACTTGTCCCTGTTTAAACGCAGCTCGTGGGGCGCAGCCCCCCACAGTCTCCGGCGTTAAATACATTAAACATCTTGATCAAAGACTGTTTAATTCAAGATCCTAAAGACAGAGCAAACCTGTTTTGAGTCAGGTTGTGAATGCTCCTGGAAAAGGCGGCGGGGAGAGTGAGAAGGGGGTGTGTGCGGAAAGAGCATCGCTTTCTTCCTTTCCTCGAGAGAAAAACAAAAACCCAGAACACAAGTGACGGGGGGCGGGGAAGAATGCAAGAATGGTGACGTTCTGCAGAGGGGCTTCCTTCCAAACAGAACAGGAAGGGGTGGCGGGAAAGACCGAGATCCATACAACAGGAGAAAGCAGGAGGCGCGGGCTTGGTTGGTACCCCCCCCCCATGTATATATGTAATTTTTTTGCTGAACTGTCACTAGGTTACCGCTGCTCCTCGCCCCCTCTGGCACAGCAGGCGGAGCGGGGCGGGGGCCGGAGGGAGCAGGTCACGACTCCTCGTTGCCAGAATCATCGTCGTCGTAACAATCGGCGTCCTCCTCTTCTTCCTCATCCTCGTCGTCAATGTCATCGTCGTACAAGTCGTCATAAAGCAAATCTGAGCTGTTGTCACTGGAAGGCACTTTAGTTTTGATGCAATATTCCGCCAGCGTGGTGGGAACCTTCACCCCGTCCTTTTCCGCTTCCGCCTTGGTGGCCTGGACTTGTTTCCTGGGAGGCGGGAGAAAGGAAGGTGCCCCACAGTTAGGACTGCCCACCAGGCGGCCATGGCAGGCAACCGTGTCTCCACCAGGCCTTCGCTGTGGGCACCCCAATTGCACATCCACCCAGTTGGCCCTGGGCAGAACTAGGAGCCCCCTTCGCCTGGTTGCAGGGCAGAAGGTAAGAATTTAAGCAGAGCCTGCTGGATCAGGCCAATGGCCCATCTAATCCAGCCTCTGGATTTTCACAGTGGGCCAACCAGATGCCAATGGGAACCCAGCAAGCAGAATTTGAGCACAAAAGCAGCCCTCTCCTCTTCTGTGATTTCCAGCAACTGGTGTTCAGAAGCATTACTCTGCCTCCTACTGCAGCATAGCCATTGTGGCTAGTAGCCATCAATAGGGCTCAGCAATTTTGTCTAATCTCCTGTATACCTGAAGGAGCATCTCCACCCCCATCGTTCAGCCTGGACACTGAGGTCCAGTGCCGAGGGCCTTCTGACAGTTCCCTCACTGCAGGAAGTGAGGTTACAGGGAAGCAGGCAGAAGGCCTTCTCGGTGGTGGCACCCGCCCTGTAGAATGCCCTCCCACCAGATGTCAAAGAGAACAACAACTACCAGACTTTTAGAAGACATCCGAAGGCTGTTTAGGAAAGTTTTTAATATTTAATGCTGTATTGTTTTTAACACTCGATTGGAAGCCACCCAGAGTGGTGGGAAAACTCAGCCAGATGGGCATATATATAAATAAATTATTATTATTATCATCATCATCATCATCATCATCATTATCCATCCAATTTGGTGGCCATCACTGCCTCCATAACTATGTGCTGTGTGAAGAACCTGTGCAAATCTGTGCCACATTTTGAGAGCACCAGAGATACCTGACAGCCCCTCTCCCTTCTGTGGCTGGCCGTCTCCTGAAGCCCAAGGTCGGCGTACAGGAAAAAACAATGGCCACTGAGCCAGGCAATAGTTCTGGGGCACAGCAGGTCAGGCTTTGCTGGTATTGTCACAGGATCCCTGGCTACTGCCTCCAAACTTGGCCTGTGTAAGGAAGCTTCTATAGCAGGGCTAAGGGATCTGTGTCCCGTCCCGTCCCCAGCTGTTGCTGGAGTACAACTGCCATCATCCTGGACCACAGATTGGGGACCAGCAAAAGCTGGAGGCACACAGGGTCTCCACCCACTGCTCCGATATCTTAGTTTTTCCTTAGGGAATTGTTTTGGTCTGATGGTGGTGAGATTTAAGAGGACTCTGAATCTGTTCACAGAACACAGAAAGCGTGTTAATGCTCTTGTCCATTTGCCTGGTGCCAGCACAGTCCCACCGGCTTGCCTGGACGTAGCAGCCAGAGATGGAGAGACAAAAAAGAGGAACAGCTTCCCCTTTTAGGTTTAGGTGCACTGCGACTCTCTGGGAGTTTCGCGTCCAGCAAGGAGGGGAAACTGCAAGCGAAAAGGCAGAGGTGTCACACAGAAAGGCCATGTGGAAGGGCGCACCGGTAAGAGAGGGAGAGGAGGGGCATGTGAGGCCACAAACACCCCAAATGAAAATCTGGCTCCCAGGCCAGGCTGCTGGGAGAGGGACCAGAGCAGAGGCCAAGATCTTCCAGTTCATGCTCCCACACAGCAGAGGTGGGAAAGGCCTCTAAAATATTGCTGAGGCCAATGGTCTGGACCAGGAGGGGGCTTTGCTCTTCTCACACATTCCTGAAGGTTTGGCCCCAGAAAGGAGAGCCGACCGCCCCCGTTGGGATATCCCACCCAGCTGGAGTGAGAGCCGGGTTCTGCCTGGCTTACCGAATGATCTCAGCATATTCTTTGTCTTTGCCTTTGCTGTCCCTCCATTTCCTGAACATGACCGAAGCATCGACGTTCGCCGGAGAGAAGGTGTTGGGCTCATTAAGCAAAGAGATGACGCTCAGTAGGATAGTCCTGGGAAAAAGCATGAGGAGGAGGAGAAGGAGAAGGAAGAAGAAGAAGAAGAAGAAGATGGCGAAGGGGAAGGGGAAGAAGAAGAAAGAAAGAAAGAATCAGGGCCACAGCATTGGGCAAATCTGCACCTGCAAGGATGAACAGCAGGTTGTGATTCTGAACAGGTTTTGTCACAGAGCAACCACACTGGAGGGGAATTTCTCACTTGCAGGGATCAAGTGGATTCTAGCCTGCCATTTAAAGCAAGGGCCCTTTAGGTATTGTTGGGCTGCAATCCCCATCACCTCTGGCCACCTGGTCACTTTGCCTTGAGATTGATGGGCATCTCACAACATCTTGGGGGCTCATCCCCAATTTGAAGCTTGCAGCCTTAACCCCAACCACTATTTTTGTACGTTCAGGACAGGCAAAGCAATCTTCCATGGAGACTACAGCTGAACTTCTTTGTGGGGTGCTGGCAGGAGTTCTTACACAGCAATGAGGTACTGAAGATCTCTGCACCCAGGACACAGATGCCTGGTTCCTCAGACCCGATGCTTTACTTTACTATTCTGCTGGTGCATGACCCTGTCAACTCTCTCATGAGCCTCACAATAAATAATAACAGCCACCACTGCCACACTAAACCCCCCTGAGCTTCTGGACTTGTGTGTGACCACAGCTCATGCTTAAAAGATAATAAATAAATGAATGAATAATAAAAAAGATGGAACCCAAGTGTCTGCTGCAGATCTGGGGTTCAGGGTTTGAAGAAGCAAAGCCAACACGATGCCCCCCCAGCTGCTGCTAGACTACAGTTCCCATCAGCCCTCAGCCAGCACAGCCAACAGGCAGGGAGGATGAGAGTCGGGGTCCAGAACATCTGGGGAGCATCACGTGGACAATCCATAAAAGGTTATCTGGTGGTACCCAACACTTCTTATTTGCAGGTTAGAAAACGTAATGTCACTAGAGAAGGAGGACCCCCAGCTCCAGAACTGAGTTGTGCATTGGTACAGAATCCTCTCTCTGAAGGGCCTTACCTGACATTCTGGGTTGGGTTCCACCTTTCAGATGGCAGCTCTCCACTTTGAGGGTCATCTACAGGTGGGTGAAGGATTGAAATACATACATCTCCATTCTACCAAAAGAGAATACACACACAGGAAGTCAGCTGATGCAACGGACAAAACACCTTCTGCAGAGTATACAGAGCAGGGCTGAGCAATATATCGATACAGTCCAGTCCATATTGTGATATTGGTTGCATATTTTTGACCTGGCAATATATCGCGAATCACGATGCGTATGTGTGTATGCTATGCAAAAACCACAATGGGGGAAACCGTGAAGCCAGCCATTGCTTCTCTCAATTTCTACAGCCCGTTAATTCTGCCGGCTCAACTCTCCCCTGCCTCCTGCAGGGGACAGCAAATTACAAGAGCTTGCAGAAATCGTGATACGGGAAAAACCATGAAGCCAGTGTTCCATCCTTATTTCAGACATCGTGGTCTAATGTGATGTTTAGCTGGTGATGTATCACAATGCTGAAAATCAGATATCGCCCAGCCCTAATACAGAGTGGCCCACAATAATACAGAAAACCCTCGACCACACATACACGCCTCTACTTATCTGGTTATGTCCTGAACTGAACCTTTCTCACTAGAGGGAAGGGTGCACTTTCAAATGTTAGCCACCAAGAAAATATACACTTCCAACCTTAAGAATACAAAATATTAACCACTGCTTAAGCAACTCCCCTCAAAGTGCTTCCTGCAACCCCTTGTAAAAATATACATTTATTTCTTTAAGCAGTGTTCCAAAACCACAGTATTCCAGAAGGGGGAGCCAGAGCTCTCCGAAAAAAGGGAATAAAGTTGCCATCTGCACTTCCTGATTTAGGAGTTTCCTGCCTAAGCAGAAAAAAACCCTTTTGCTCCAATAAAAGGGGGTGAGATACTAGAGGCCAGCTGGCAAACCTGACATTAAAGAAGAGTTTAATTCTGCCATTCTGGCTCTGCAGATGAACACCCCTTTAAAAAGAGCAAAGCTCAGAGGCTCTGGTGCTCTGCCATATCCCCCGTTAGTGGGAATGGCAGCAAGAAATACGAGACTTGGGGGGGAGATGCAGAGCAGCTGGGCTGTTGCTCTCCTCCTTCAAGAGGCCGGAGACAAGGTTGAACATGTAAGTCCACAAGTGGAGAGTGTTTGGCCTCTCTGACCTTAAGGCTAAGTTCACACCTTCTGACAGGCCAACCCATCAGAGAGCACACAAGTTAAGAAGCCCAGGACAGCAGCATGGATGGAAACAAAGAAACAGCCAACCCCTAATCCTGCTTTTGCAGGAGAGAGAAGAGGAAGCTGTTGCAGCAGGAGCAAGAGCCAAGTGTGTCATGGAGGAGAAAAGGACCAGGCAAGGCTACCGCTTGGATTTCAGTCTCAGTTCTCACTTCAAGTGCTCCAGATAGTCCCATTTATCTTCATGGCGGTGAAGAAGGATTAAATATGGGGAGGTGGGGAGAGAAGACAATGACGGAGAGAAAGAGAAAGGAGGAGAAAGGGGAGGTTTTGATGCCCTGGTAAGGAAGGAGGCCACAGCAGTTGAAATTTTGACACCACGAAAGACACCTACCTCATAAATGTTGGGATGCCACATTTTGGTCAGGAATCTGAAGGTAGGTGGTGAATATGGGTAGTCCATAGGAAATTTAATATGCGCCTGGAACAGAGAACAAAACCCCAAATTTAAACACTTGTTAAGCTCAGCAGAGCAGCAGCAAAAAATTCACACCCATGCTGTTCCACTACCTCCACATTTGGTGACGCTGAGTTTGGAGCTGGACAGACTGAGTGTCACGGGAGTGAGGACCTCGCCTGGGGATGGTGGGCAGCAAGAGAGAAGGCGGCTGGCCATGTTGGAAGGGGGAGCTTTATGGTAAGAATGAAGCGACAACCACAAGACGTTTGCAAGCAAGAGAAGGCATAGGAGTAGTGGCTACAGAAATATTTTGCAGAGTTGGAATTAGAAAGTAAGAATCACAGGAAGAGGGGGAAAGGGGCAAGCCGCAGAGCTCAAGGGGTGAAGAGCTGGAATAAGTTGTAAATGCATGGACTAAAAACTTGAACGGTGATGTCGAAAAAGGAACAGGTCCTCTAGTCCAAGCCCTAACAAAGTCCATTAATACTGCATCCATGAAAAATGTGGGAAACCTCCAGTTATTAGATAACGGAGCCTCAAGAAGAGGGGAAACTGTATCCCAACAGAAGATTTTAGAAGTCATACACAACATCCTAAAAAAACATTGGCAGACTTGGACTGTGGAAACCTGGGTACAAAGCTCAGCCACAAAGTTCACAGGTTGGCCTTAGGTTAGAATAAATGGTAGTGATTGTTCAAGGAGGAAATGGGGTATACCATATTTTTTGCACCATAACACTCACTTTTTTCCTCCTAAAAAGTAAGGGGAAATGTCTGTGCGTGTTATGGAGGGAATGCCTACGGGCGGCATGCCTACGGATTTTCCTCCTCTAAAAACTATGTGCGTGTTATGGTCGGGTGCGTGTTATAGAGCGAAAAATACGGTATATAGCCTTGTGTGCCATCTCAAGTGCCTTGGAGGAAAGGCAGAACATAACAATGTAATACATGATAAATAATAAATTTCTGGGCAAGACCAGGGAAACTGGCATTTCATAACTTTTAAAAGCATTATAATATTAGAAAACTACTGTGGCCCAATCCAGATAGTTTTGGAGACACTCAAAGTACAGTACTGGTTATCTGTGAACCTAGCAGTTTAGTGCAGCTTCAAGCAACACCTTTATACGCAACAGCTAGTGTTTCAAAGTGGCACCACGTGGCATAACCAAATCTAGTGAGACCAACTCCAGTTCTGACCTTCCAATAATAATAGTAATAATAATTTATTATTGATACCCCGCCTATCTGGCTGGGTTTCCCCAGCCACTCTGGGCAGTTTCCAACCGAATATTAAAAACAATACAGCATCAGACATTAAAAACTTCCCTAAACAGTGCCGCCTTCAGTTGTCTTTTAAAAGTAAAATAGTTGTTTATTGCCTTGACATCTGCTGGGAGGGCGTTCCACAGGGCAGGCGCCACTACCGAGAAGGCCCTCTGCCAGCTCCAGGTCATTAATGGCTTCTGGAAGGTCTATGTGCTAACACAGACTTCTCATTCAGCAGCTGCACCCAGCTGAGTTAATGCACCTCCCATGCACAGCTTTTTAAATGCACAACTATGAAAAAAGGCAAATGACAAGGTGGACAGAATTCACCAGAAAAGGCCACTACAGAAATGTTTAAAAGGGTTAGCGCAACAGCAGCATGGCCAATTCTCTGAGAACAGGATTCCCCTTGGCTTTTGCCTGAAGTAGGCTTGCATGATGGGAGAACTCTCACGTCTCCTAGGAGCACACCAGCGGCTCTAGCAGGCAAGGAAAACCCTCCAGCAGGCCTGGCTCAGGAAGTGGTAGCAGCAACTAGGCGACTGCATGAAGATTAAAAAACAAAAGATGTGTGTGTGCTTAGAAATAACATACGTGAACATGGCTTTGCTATTTATAGCTGAAGGAGTTTCCAACCCCAAAAGTGGAAGATTGTGATTTGGAGTGAGCACTGGACATTTCAGCCCAATGCATTTGAAAACAAGCAGATGGTCACTTTCTTAAAAGGACAGTTGAAGAACACAGGGAGGGAGGCAACGCCTCATGCAGAGTCAGGCCACCAACCCCTCCAGCACCATCCTGTCCACAATGACCAGCACCAGAAGCCAACTCATCCAGGCCCCCCAATAGATGACCTCCTTTTATTGAACCAGAAGATGGGGAAATAGGATGGGTGCATGTGATGATGGCGGTGATTCACCCAAAGCTACCAAGGTGGGCACAACATTAACACATGATATTACGAACAGTTTGAAACACCTCACAATCACAAAAATAAGATGGCTCCTAAAAGCACAGACCTCAAGTGTCAAGAGCAAGGAGGTGCTTCACTGGAAGCTATAGAAGGAAGGTGGCAGCTGCATCTCGTAGGGACCGCCACAGAGAAATGTCTTCTCCTGGGCTGCCACCTCCCTGAGCCTCTGAGGGCAGAGGAACTCCCAAGAGGGTCCCCTCTGCTGATCTCAGCACCCGAGAGGGTCTGTAGGGAAGGAGGTGCTTTTTCAGGTATTTGGGTTCGTTCAACACGAACATGAGCACCTTGACTTGGGGCTGGAAATGAACTGACAGCCAGCACAGCTGTTTTAAACTGGGGGTTATATGTAAACAGAACACCAGCCAGCAATGGCACATCTGTGGCCCCGTCTGAAGAGCCACAGAAGCAGAGACACTCCCTCGGACAGCACTCTCCATGGGCCGGTTTGCAGGTGACAAAAGCTCACCACAGATGTTTCGTCTCATTTTAAATGCATGCCATGCTTTTGTGTTTTAAACTGTTTCTAATTATCTCATGTGCCATTTGCCCTGAGACGGATGCTTAGAATGCAATTAATAAATCGATGATGGTGATAATAATAGAACCACCAACATGTTTTTCAGCGGAGGCGGTTCAGAGCGACTTGTGAGTAAAAGAGCAACAGCAGGGTGATGTAATCGATGGGTGAAGTCAGCAGGCAGTGTACAGCTGAAGGCTATTTTGAGGAGAAGAGTCCTCATCAAGCAGCTCTTTATGCAAGCAAGGGATTCTTCGTCCACTTCGCTGTCTAGGGCATCCCTGCCTCCCCACGGGGCACCCAGGGGTGCTGCTAATGGTCACACCAGCCTGGCAGGAACATGCTTGCACATTAGCGTTCCGGCAGAGCTCCAGAGCAAGCTGCGGGGCTGATATATCTTTGCTGGGGGAAATCCTCAGGTTCCTAGAAGGCACGGCAGCAGCCAATAGTCTGTTTCACATTTGTGGTCTCTCAAGCCAGTTAGAAATTGAGCAAAGAGCTGTTTCTTTCATCTCAGAAGACACCCACATGACCTCACATTCAGAAATGTTACATAATCACCCCCCCCCCACAGTATCAATTTAGAAGATTGGGTGTGGGTGGCTGGGAAGATCAGAAATGATTACATTACAGAAAAGGAACACACAGAAGTATATTCAAACCATATCAAATACGGTTTTTAGAATCAATGTACCATTTTTTATTTTTAATGATAAACAGCACCCTCACCACCAAAATTTAAAGCACCAATTCCAAAGCAAATCCATGTGGTTGACAAAACATTTACAGCGCTCATAAGAGAGCTACCATAATACCTATAAAATACAGGAGCTGTATGTTGAAGTCTGTTTGATGGGTGACTATTATTCAGCAGTGTGGTAGTGCTTAATACACATTTAGGGAATGTGTTGCACTCTTTAGCAGACTCTAGAAAGACCCTGATGTTGGGAAAGATGGAGGGCACAAGGAGAAGGGGACGACAGAGGACGAGATGGTTGGACAGTGTTCTCGAAGCTACCAGCATGAGTTTGACCAAACTGCAGGAGGCAGTAGAAGACAGGACTGCCTGGCGTGCTCTGGTCCATGGGGTCATGAAGAGTCGGACACGACTGAACGAAAACAGCTTTCTGGAATGCACAAGCACCCTATGTTTCCACTTGCAAAAAGGGCAGTGTGAGGCCAGGCGATGGTGTTGTGGTGGAGGCCCCCTCCTCCCTCCAGATAGGCTTTTCCAGCACTAAGCACAGCGGTGCCTTGGGAACGTGACATCAATTGCATAAGCCGTGGGATTCCCTCTGAACTTGCAACAGCAGCAGCAGCAGCTGGACCCTGCTGGCTGAGGACATCGTGGCTTTGACAAGCATCTGAATTTGAGAGTTTCCTTTCATTTACCAGGGAAGATTCCCCATTAATAATAAAGGAGGGTGGGAGGACATTCCCAGATTGTTTCCATGGCAACAGCTCAGAGCTGGAGGTTTCTATTCTGGTTCCAGGAGATGCACAGGAATTTCTTCCCATGAAATAATTCCTCCTCTTTACCACCTTAAGGTACCAATCAGTGCAGGATTGAGAGCCCATTTTCCATGGAGGAAGAAAAAGACGGTAACTCTTCTCCAGACAGACATTTATGGGGATGGGTGAAGAACAGATACCGGAGCAGCCTGATGGTGAAAGTTTTTACCCCAAAACAAATAATGCCTACAAATGCAGTTGACCCATAGGAGGGACACTCATCGGGTCTCCTGCCATTTACACCTGCCATTTCTGGATGCACGCACATCTTGTGGCACACCCAGGCAGAGCATTTGAGGCAGCCAGGCAGCTGATGAAGCTCTGGAGCGCTCACTCTTTGTCAGTCTCCTGAGTCAGCAAAATAATAAAAAAAGAGGTTCAATTAGCCTCAAGTTGTGAACAGGACACACTAAAACAGTTGGCAAAAGAGAAAGAAAAGGTAGAAAATCTCTACATGCCAACCTAGACAACTCCAAGCATTCTCCTTTCGCAATGGCTGCAAAGCTGAGCAATGCCAGATGCTGGAAAGGCGATCTGTATGTTCCCTTCAGCCCTCCACATAACTGCTAAAGCCTCTGAAGCAAGAGGTTTGCATCAGGCTTTGATAACAGCCTGTTGCCCCAGTTGTGGTCTCCAGTGAAGGGTAGGTGTGAATGGTGGGGAAATCTGAACTAGTTCACAGCCAAGATGCAGGGGCACAAGTACCCTAGCATTTCACGGCCCAATGTGGACACTGTTTAAAATTCTTCTTAACACTATCTCTTCCCGAACCAAGCTCAAAGTAAAGGTAAAGGGACCCCTGACCCTTAGGTCCAGTCGTGGCCGACTCTGAGGTTGCGGCGCTCATCTCACTTTACTGGCCGAGGGAGCCGGCGTACAGCTTCCGGGTCATGTGGCCAGCATGACTAAGCTGCTTCGGGCGAACCAGAGCAGCGCACGGAAACGCCGTTTACCTTCCCGCCGGAGCGGTACCTATTTATCTACTTGCACTTTGACGTGCTTTAGAACTGCTAGGTTGGAAGGAGCAGGGACCGAGCAACGGGAGCTCACCCTGTCACAGGGATTCGAACCGCCAACCTTCTGATTGGCAAGTCCTAGGCTCTGTGGTTTATCCCACCTGCATCCCTATAAGCTCAAAGTACTTCCTCATTAAGCATCCATTAGGAAATTAAAAATAAAGGAGCCAGCATATTCTAGGGGATGATACTTAGGGGCGGCCAACCCACATTGCACAATTGGCTACCCCCATTTGCTTTTCATTCTACCTACTCTACCCTTCCTTTCCATACCTAAAACTGGAGAAGCAGGTGGTAGTCCAGGTCTTTATTTCAAAGTCTGCCTCGACACTCTGAGATCTCTGCTTGCAGGATGAATTTCAGCTGTTAGGCAATCTCAGATACCGGACGCTGGCCTGGAGCAAGCCTACCTCCTTGCCCTCAAGTGCTGAGGATGTTATTTTAAAATTAAACGTCCTTATCAACATGGAAAGGCAACGTCCTGCTCAAATCACAGCTCAGCTGCAATTCAGCCGCCAGGCTGCAATGAGAAGCCAGCAAAGTGGGTCACGGGGCAATGGCCAGCCTTGAAACGAACCGTGGCCAGTGCCACTGCTGGCTCATCATTCACCATCTCTGCACACTAGGTGGTGTTTGGGCTGAGATTCTGGCAGCCAGAAGCAGAATCTCGTGGCTCCGCTTGTGCTGGAGCAGTTTTTTCCCCCTTTTCTGTAAATGGCAGAGACGTGATGAAGCAGAGTACAGCTCCTCCCTTGGCAACGGGCAGGCTGCATGTTCTGAAGCAATCCTTTCCCTTGCCAGGCAGGTTTTGCTGTCTGCTGCTTTGTCAGCACAGGTTGCCAGTGTCCGCCTGCAGCAGGGCCTGAGCACCACAAAAAGAGGAGGGGAAGGAAGCAGACGAGTAGAACAACTGCTGCAATTTTCACCCTGGTTCCAAGCGGAGCTGGATCTTAGGGTGGGCTAGTCAGCTGCACCACACTCAGCAGAGAAGCAGCGGCAACACTTTCAGAAGGAAAAAGCAAGGAAGTGAAGGAAGAACAGGACAGTTCTGGGAAGAAGCTGCAGTTCCGCGTCTGATTCAGGAGCATCTTTTGGGGTGGGGAGCCTGTCGCAGCCCACATTTCATCCAGGGGCTGCACACCAGGTGGTGGGCAGGGGCAGAGCCAGGAGTGAGTGGGTGTGAATCTCTGCACATAGAAGCCAGAGGCTTCTACACACAAACACCTCCCTCCATCCAGGCAAGCAAGACACGTTTATCACGTACAAGCACACATTCTGCCTAGAAACAAGAACTTAAGGAGGGTACGGTGAGGGGTGTGGTCTGCAGAGAGTTCCAAGGGCCAGACAGAGAAGTTTGGGGTCCATATTTGCCCCATGGGCTTGGGAGTTTCCCCAGCCCTGCTTTAGGAGACACTGCAAATATATTCTGCTGTCTAATGCTGTGCACAGGTTTGCTAAAGCAGGTTGGGCTTGGACAGGTGTGAAACGCAACTGATGGAGATTATAAGATAGGAAGTATCTGGATCCCTCCCCCTCCCATCTCGCTACCTCTGCCCACTTTGTTGGAGGACCACCACATATACTTTGAACGGGCAGAGAGAGAATGGAAAAGCAATTCAATTGTAGACTAAAGGGTAAAGGTAAAGGGACCCCTGACCATTAGGTCCAGTCATGGCCGACTCTGGGATTGCGGCGCTCATCTCGCTTTACTGGCCGAGGGAGCTGGCGTACAGCTTCCAGGTCATGTGGCCAGCATGATGAAGCCGCTTCTGGCGAACCAGAGCAGCGCACAGAAATGCCGTTAACTTCCCACCGGAGCGGTACCTATTTATCTACTTGCACTTTGACATGCTTTCGAACTGCTAGGTTGGCAGGAGCAGGGGCCGAGCAACAGGAGCTCACCCTGTTGCGGGGATCTGAACCACCGACCTTCTTATCGGCAAGCCTTAGGCTCTGTGGTTTAACCCACAGCGTCACCCATGTCCCAACTGTAGACTAGAGGAGGCGATAAGGACACTGTTGAGGGACTGGTATCACTTGGTAAGAGGCACTGCCTCCTGCCTTGGGCTTCTTAAAGGAGCAGGCAGAGCACAAGACCACACACCTTGCAGCGATTAGCATGGTGGGCTGCATTCCACACCACACAACACCAGCTACCATTATGCAAACCAAGAATGGACTAAAGAATGGACTGAAACACCCCTTTTGTTGTATTTTTGCACCAGGGATATACTCTGCAGAGGCATGTATATTTCTTTCACAATTCTTTATATAAGAACTGAAGCATGCCAAATATTTGTGATCAGGTTGATCCAGTGTTTACCTGCACCTAGGAAAGACACCTTCCACTCCCAACTGTCAGCGCCCCTGGGGAGTCCTGAGCCAAGATGCGCCTGTTTCTGCCGCTCCCAGTTTGTAATGTGGGAATAAGGACTAGCCTCACAGGGCAGTTCCAAAAAGACAAACAAAGGAGAACGTGCCAAGTGCTATACAGTTTAACAGGCTCCATCCTCGTGTTACTCAAAGGCATAAACATGTAAAAAGAGGAATGAACTAACAATTCAGGCATGGTTTGCTTGGCACAGACCAAAGCAACCTGAGACCTACACCCACATTAGCTTCCACTCAGCTGGCAGAGGCACCATCACTACACATGAATACGGACATATTCTATACTAGGAAGTATAGAATCTATGAACAAACAGTAGCAGAAGATTTGGCCTTTAGTTCTCCCTTGCCCCCCCTTACAAAAACTCACACTATTAGCAGACTGTTAAGGTCTTCTTGAATTGCAAAAATCCACTAACACAGGTGTTTTGTGCGCTAAAATTATGGCCATGCTATTTTTCCAGTTGTATGCAATAAGAGAAACTCACATGCTCCTCTGCTGCTGCCTTTTCGGTGAAGCACAGACATATGGTTCAAAAGGTGCAACTTGAAAACTGGATTTCCAAGTTAAAAAACTGCAATTGATCATGGATTCTGGAGTTTCGGGGAAGCAGATGTGCCTCCTGATAGGCCTGGGAAAGGTTCTCTGACAGAAACCCTAGAGAAGTACTGCCAGTCAGTGTAGACAATACTAAGGTAATGGGCCAAGAGTGCAAGGCAGCGGTCTATGTTCTTATAAGTTCAGCCTCATGACTGCCAAAGGTAAGATTCCTCCACTCAGCCATAAATTCAGTGCAGGACCTGACATGTTTTCTTAGTGCAATCTCAGGAGGATCTGAAACCACACGAAAAATGGGACCAGAGGATATACTGCTAACATTGCTTTTAGGCACGGTGGTTTGTGTGCAAAAAGGAATCCGATGACCAACCAGCCACTGAATGTTCATTTGGGTTTAACAAGAGGTGGCAGCGGCAGCAACAACTTCTGCCAGCCAAGAGCAGAGAAGTGACTCAGCACTTTGAGGTGTGTTACAATCTGGAACTTGCCCTCGTCACAGAGCAATTAGCAAGAGCCGTTGCTGCACCAGATGGAGCCGAAGGGTAAGCAGATCCTCCTTCCCCCAATAAAAAACAGCACAACACTTCTTGCTGCCGAGGAAGAATTGGCCAGAGCAAGCTTGCAATTAAGCAACTATTTCTGCTAGACTAGGAACCACTCAAGGCTTTAAGCAGCCCTGAGTATCAACAGGCTGTCCAGGTTGGGGGCCGTCCATGTCAACAACAGCAACTAAAACAACCTGGGTTGTGACCTGGGGGGCCAGCCACCGCCTCTCAGCCTAACCTACCCCTCAGGGTTGTTGCAGGGATAATAAGGGGAAGGGGAGAACCAACCCGAGGTTCCTAATAAGGAAAAGCAGGATATGAAACATAGGGGAGGCAGCATTCTACTTATGCAGGCAAGCAGCCCCCTGGAATAAACACTGGGGGTGGAAGTGTGTGGGAAAATAATAGAATCACAGAATTGCAGAGTTGGAAAGGACCCCAAGGGTCATCTAGTCCAACCCCCTGCAATGCAGGAATCTCAACTAAAGCATCCCTAACAGATGGCCATCCAACCTCTTCCAGGTGTGCAGCCTGGGAGTCGTTTTGGACTCACAGCTGTCCATGGAGGCACGGGTCAATTCTGTGTCCAGGGCAGCTGTCTACCAGCTCCATCTGGTACGCAGGCTGAGACCCTACCTGCCCGCAGACTGTCTGGCCAGAGTGGTGCATGCTCTAGTTATCTTCCGCTTGGACTACTGCAATGCGCTCTATGTGGGGCTACCTTTGAAGGCAACTAATCCATAATGTAGCAGCTAGACTGGTGACTGGGAGCGGCTACCGGGACCACATAACACTGGTCTTGAAAGACCTACACTGGCTCCCAGTACGTTTCCAAGCACAATTCAGAGTGTTGGTGCTGACCTTGAAAGCGCAAAGCAGCCTCGGTCCAGTATACCTGAAGGAGCGTCTCCACCCCCATCATTCTGCCCAGACACTGAGGTCCAGGGCCGAGGACCTTCTGGCAGCTCCCTCATTGCAAGAAGCCAAGTTACAGTGAACCAGGCAGAGAGCCTTCTTGGTGGTGGCACCTGCCCTGTGGAACACCCTCCCACCAGATGTCAAAGAGAAAAACAACTACCAGAGTTTTAGAAGACATCTGAAGGCAGCCCTGTTTAGGGAAGCTTTTAATGTTTGATGCATTACGGTACTTTAATATTTTGTTGAAAGCCGCCCAGAGTGGCTGGGGAAGCCCAGCCAGATGGGCGGGGTAGAAATAATAAATTATTATTATTATTCCAAGGAAGGAGAGTCCACCACCTCCTGGAGGTGTCTGTTCCACTGTCAAAGTTCTTCCTGATTTTGAACTGGAATCTCCTTTCCTGCAACTTGAATCCATTGGTTGGGGTCCTACCCTCTTGAGCAGGAAAAAACAAGCTTGTTCCCTCTTCTAAGTGGCAGCCCTTGAGCTATGGAGAGTAGCATAGACTGTCAGCAACGGGAAGCCACAAGGGGAGCTTTACATCACAACTTTACATGAATGAGCATAAGGAGCAAACAGAAGAATTATTATATGTATTTTTAAACCACTTTTCAAAAGTATTCCCACGGTAGTTCACAAGAACTAACAAATTTTAAAAAATTTAAATACAAACAACCCTTAGACTAAAAGGCTGCAAAATTACAAAGGTAGCACGAAGGTGCTAAAAAGGAATGGTTGCTTGAACACCATCATGCTCTTCTTTTTCAGAATCCTTGAGATTCCATTTCTCTTTCTTGTTTACATCACTGGGTGCCTCCTTTTTTTGTGCATTTCCACAAGATAACAAAAGCAGCGTTAACAGCCACTAGGAATGAAATGTCATCTAAAAAGCTTGGGGAAAATAAAGAGTTCTTCTACTGGAACCTGAGGATAAGGTGCTTCTTTGAGGGAGTGTGTTCCACTACAGAGTGCCACTACCAGGAAGGTTTCACCTCAAGGACAGGGACATCTACAGGAGGCTGGTGGCAGAGCCAGGAAGTCCAGAATTCCTGCTGGCCCTATGTGGACTGCCCTGTAAGCTGTGCAAAACTTGTGCAAGGATCTCAAGCAACATGTTGCAGAGCTTTGGAGGGGTCTGCCCTCTGCCTGTTTTGTGGGGAGATGGGGAGCCGTTTAGGCACTCTCTGCAGCACTCTCTGAAGAAATAATCGCTTGTGATCAATGCTCCCCCCTGCTCCTCTTAAATATTTTAGGCAGCGCGTTTAAATTGGAATGCCAGCAATACCCTCCAGCTAACGGAGCGCTTGTGAGCCACTGGCTGACAGATCCACCTTGATTCAGTGCCTCCTCCTCCTCCTATGGAGTTCAATCTCTTATCAGCTCAGATTCCCCCCCACCCCACCCCCTGGACACAAACACCCTCCCACTTCTCCCTTCCCTCCACCCCCTGCAGTCACATGCTCTGTTAAAAACACAAGGCAGTCACCTCTATCGCAAGCAGTCATCGCCCCACTGGAAGCAGCAAAGCGAAGAGAATTATTTATAGACTGGGAAGTGTAAACCAAGGCATTGCTGCAATGTTACACAACTCCCTCTGCCTTCTCGCCATCCTTCCAGGCAGCGATCCCTCCCAGAAGGACACGGCCCAGACCCTGCTGCCTTTCCAGAATCAAGAGCGTTCTGTCTGTCAGCTGACAGGCCACTTTCTAAGCCATGCAGATGTAATAAATGGCACCCCCCCATGCCACCCCATCAATAAGCATGTCTATTTCTCACTGAGCCACTCCAGGCTTAGAAAAAGGATGGCCAGGAAAAGACCTGGGGGGACTGGGACATTTACTGTTCCCTCCACCCCCCCCCCTGTTTTTTTCCTGGGCCTTAACATCTCTGTTTAGGCTGCAGGAGAAAATTTAAATGACTGGGGAGTTTCTTCCACACAGAAAACCAGCATGCTGGAGAGAAGGGCACCCTAGACTCTTCCCCCAGCTTTCCATGTGGATGAAACTTTTTTTCATATGGAACAGAATTCAAACTGTCCCCTCCCTGCACGTTAGGTGTAAGCCAGTAAACTCCCTGGGTCAAGCCTCAGCTTCACCATGAAGCCAGCATCTGATCTGGTCACACTTCAAAACGACCTTGACAGATTAGGGAACTGGGCAAAAACAAACAAGATGAATTTTAACAGGGAGAAATGTAAAGTATTGCACTTGGGCAAAAAAAATGAGAGGCACAAATACAAGATGGGTGACACCTGGCTTAAGAGCAGTACATGTGAAAAGGATCTAGGAGTCTTGGTTGACCACAAACTTGACATGAGCCAACAGTGTGACGCGGCAGCTAAAAAAGCCAGTGCAATTCTGGGCTGCATCAATAGGAGTATAGCATCTAGATCAAGGGAAGTAATAGTGCCACTGTATTCTGCTCTGGTCAGACCTCACCTGGAGTACTGTGTCCAGTTCTGGGCACCACAGTTCAAGAAGGACACTGACAAACTGGAACGTGTCCAGAGGAGGGCAACCAAAATGGTCAAAGGCCTGGAAACGATGCCTTATGAGGAACGGCTAAGGGAGCTGGGCATGTTTAGCCTGGAGAAGAGGAGGTTAAGGGGTGATATGATAGCCATGTTCAAATATATAAAAGGATGTCACATAGAGGAGGGAGAAAAGTTGTTTTCTGCTGCTCCAGAGAAGCGGATACGGAGCAATGGATCCAAACTACAAGAAAGAAGATTCCACCTAAACATTAGGAAGAACTTCCTGACAGTAAGAGCTGTTTGACAGTGGAATTTGCTGCCAAGGAGTGTGGTGGAGTCTCCTACTTTGGAGGTCTTTAAGCAGAGGCTTGACAACCATATGTCAGGAGTGCTCTGATGGTGTTTCCTGCTTGGCAGGGGGTTGGACTCGATGGCTCTTGTGGTCTCTTCCAACTCTATGATTCTATGATCTTAAGCAAGTCACTATCTGTTACAGCCCTCTCCTATCGGCAAGAGGAAGCCAACATCACCAGCTTCCCAATTGTAGCTGTGACTGCCATTATGGATTTTAAGTACAGTACTAGGATCAGTTGCAAAAGCTTCTCTGCAATTGTGCAGTTCGGAATCTCCTCTGCCTGCAAGTGTGGGGCAGAATCCTGTAATACCAAGAGGCCATATTTTGCAATTGAGAAATTCTGTTTTAGAAGCCATATATAAATAGTTCCTTAAAAAACCCCCAAACCACCTTGCACATCTGGTGTAATTGGGATAAAAGAATCTCTCCCCTCTCCCCAGATAGTCCCCCAACTAAGCAACCACCAGCACCAGGTTTTGGATTCCCTTCTGGGCTTAATCAGTGACTCCATTCTCACTCTATCCATGCCCTGCAAAACACAGTCCCATTTTTAAACTGCTAAATTGCTTTGGAGAGCAGCACACTTGGTAATAAGCAGGATGCTGACCCCAGATTCAGTTTTAACTGAAGAGTTCTGGAGGAGTCTCCATCTGTACTGGAAAAAAGTAAATCACTGCCTTTCTGCCCTCAAGTTCTTTTTAAAGGGATTTAAACTGCAGAGGATTGTGCTATTTTAAGTTGCTTCTAGGGTGCAAAGCAATTGTCTGCCTTACCTTTCTTCAGTTTCTGAGAGCCCAGATTGACTTCTTCAAGCTACACAAAGAGGGTCTCTAGTGCAGCAGCAGACAAGAGAGCTAATGGCCAGAGTGAACCACTGATTGGGCACAGAGGATCAAGTCCCAAACATTTGGGAGAAATAGCTTATTTCGGAGATGGAATTTGGCTATTCAAAATGTTCAGCCTGTGTGCTGGATTCCTTAAGATCTGTTACCTTGGGTCTGGCTGCCTTCTTATTCTTGATGTGCCTGATTTTGCATTTAAGCCTTTAGCATTGTTATTAACGAGTAGTTTTTAAGTTTATTTTAATATTGACTTTTGATTGTATACATATATGCTGCAAGCTGCTTTGTTAAGAATGTGCCTGAAAAGCAGATTATAAATTCCTTAAAAGACCAGTGTCTTTTTATTCCTTTTTTAAAAATCAAGTTTAGTTCAGTGCAAAAGCACTTGGGGGGGGGGTACACACAGTACAATCCTCCCGGGGTAGTGCAAAATGCAAGTGGTGCTTTGCATCTCTGGACGCTCCCTTCACCAAAGATTCCCTTCATATGGAAAGCATAAGCTTATCTGGATGGAAGCAAGTCCTTAGCTCTGGGGGGAAAGCTTGGCTAGAAAACTCTCCTCCCAACATTCTAGAAACACAGGTAGCTAGCTGTCTTACTACTGATTCACACCACGAGTCCATCTAGCTCAGTATGGTTGACATTGTCCGGCAGCCACTCTGCAGGAATTCAGGCCGGGCTCTCTCCCAGCCCTAAATGGAGATGCTGGGGATTGAACCTGGAACCCTTGGCACACAAGGCAGACGTGCTGCCACTGAGCTGGGGCCCTTCCACAAGCTATTAACATGCAGAGTGTATTGCAAATACTAGAGTTCTCCCCCAACTTGCAAATCTTCCCACTTATTTGGGTCACACCTGTGAACGGACACCAAAGTCAAATCTGTGGACAAGCAGTCCAAGAACACTAGCCGTATACCATTCAGTACCAAAAACATACACCATTTTGCACTTCTGCTGTACAGAAAATAGGCAACACGCAGCCCCTTTCAGCAAAGGGCTCAGGTGGGAACTGCTGCAGGTAAGGTAGCTCAGAACTCCATTTGGCATCATCAGATGCAGTTGGTGCCCAAAAGGAAAACTTGCTCAATTTTATTATTACATGGAATATCTGCATTATCTTTTATTTACATAATTTGTGGCCATCCAAGCAACATGCAAAGCTAAAGATTACTGGGCCAGAAGCTTCCATCCAACTCATGAGAGAAGACAGCTGCACATCAAAAAGGTGGGGTGACGGCATAGCTGGAAAGGAGAGGGGGTGAGAACTGGCAGAGAAGGAGTCTTATTTTAGCAGCCCAAGGCTTAAATAAAACACTACTTACAAGACTACCTGCAGTGAGACAAATTGAAAGCTCCATTTCACACCAGCCTTAAACATCCCTGGAAATGGGACAGTGACATATGCCTCTGCGAGAAGCACCTGACCCCTGCTAGCACAACCTCCTGACACTGCTCTCCGCAAGTCTACAGGACTGAACAGAGACGAGTCTTCCTAAAGTACAGAAGCTGAAACAGAAGAGAAAATCTCATGCCACCTTTCAGGCCAACAGAATTACCTATTATGGTTTGCGGGCTTCGGGTCTAGCTAGTGAATTGAGCGTTATCCTGAGTTAAAGTGTATATTCTACAGCTGATGGGAAGGAACTGTAAGCAGTGAGGTCAGAATGAAGTGCACAAAAGTTACGATGGTGATACCATATTATTAAGGATGGCCATTACATACACAAAAATTGGTTAATCAATTAACACAAGTACTGCTCCAATACTTTGGCCACATCATGAGAAGAGAAGACTCCCTGGAAAAGACCCTGATGTTGGGAAAGATGGAGGGCACAAGGAGAAGGGGGCGACAGAGGACGAGATGGTTGGACAGTGTTCTCAAAGCTACCAGCATGAGCTTCACCAAAATGCGGGAGGAAGTGGAAGACAGGAGTGCCTGGCGTGCTCTGGTCCATGGGGTCACGAAGAGTCGGACATGACTAAACGACTAAATGACAACAACAACTGTGATTAAAATTGCAGGGGGTGCCTACTCAGAGTAGACCCACTGAAGTTAATGGATGCACCTTAGTTATGTCAATTATAGTTTCAGTGGGACTACAAGCCCTTTTGCCCTGATTCAAGCCACACTAAACTTCTTGATTCCCTTCCCTTTGCAGTAAGGTCAATTAAAAAGTGAACTGGGGTGGTTGAATGTTCTCCTCCACTTGCTTTTTGGCTCTTGCTCTGCGACCTGCTAGTGAAGGATGATGATGATGATGATGATGATGATGATGATGATGATGGTTTCTGGTGTCAGGTGAGCAAGTGAAGATGAGCAAGTGATTTCCTGATGTTGTGGGTGACAAGTGTCAGTGTCTCTAGAGAAGTCACGGTGACAAGTCTGGCTTTGGGTCTACCTCAGGACCTGGTCCCTGTTTCCATATCTGTTATATGGATTGTTGCTGTTGGTGAGTTCCTATTTTAGGCTGGGGGACTATTTGCCACCCAAGGCCTGAGAGGCGGAAGTTATCATTGTGCAGTGAGTAGTTTCAGCTGGGAACCGTTCTGGCACTCAGGAACAAAGGAAGGCCTTCAAAGAGAAAGGTTTATGCCCTAATAAACATGTTTAGTCCTTAAGGTGCCACAGGACCATGTTGCTTTTGCTGCAAAGCCTCTGAAAACTATTACAGAGCACATCCATGAACTTCCTTTTACTAGTGCGTTAAGTTGACCGTCTTGCACATCACCCATGCTCTGGCTGGCAAGGAAGCCAGATCCAATTGTTTGATTGCCAGCTTCTCCTCTTCACGGCTTTACCAAGTGAATGCCACCTCCCATATTTTTGCATTCCAGAACAAGGCTTCAGGGCCAGTGAACCTGGCTCCTCTTACCTTTTGTTTTAGGAAATGGAATAACTGGTTGCTTGTGTGAGCACAAATCATGGCACTTTGTTTACCGGTTTCCACTGTGGGAGTCTTACTTACTTACAAGCTCCTTAAATAAGATAGAAAACTGTGAGACGAGTTAAGAAATCACAGTGGAGGGAAAAACTCATCCAAAGGAAAGAAATGTGGAAGTGAAATCTAAGGCAGACTTCCCCAACCAGGAACCCACCAGATGCCCACCAGGCCAAACCAGCACAGAGCTGTAGTCCAGAACAACTGGAAGGTGCTAGGTTGGGAAAGGCTGGTCTAAAGATAAGCAGCAGCCTTAAGCAACCACCCTTTGGGTGTGTGAGCATGCGCCTTATCAGGACAACCCAGCCATGATCTCTTGCCATGGTGTCTCAGAAAAGCTAAAGAACTGTTGTTCCAGAACTACTCCTTCAGCCATAGGGCTAAGGAAAATGGAAAGAAGGGGTAACTCCTCATTAAACAGGTCATTTATTACTTGCAAGAATGGCATACTGCATGTACAGGTTCCACACACAAAAGCCCCCATCCCCAAACAGCTAGCCCTCCGCTCCTTATTAACAACAACTGAGGGGGAAGTAGTTAAAAAGCAGCGAATGCTAGGAGCAGAGGCTGGCTAGAGATGCAAGTTCAGAAACACTGTTCAAAGCTGAAATCCTAGAAAGCCAGAATGTCTGAAGTACTTATCAGGTTTTAAGATCAGCTACATATAAGATGAGATGCAGCAAGCAGTTTTGAGGTAGGAGACGTGAATTCAAGTCCTCGCTCCACAGCTTACAAGGCTGAACCAATTTGCACCTGCAAGATACAGATACAGGATGCTGACCTTCCCTCATACTTAATGCTAACAAGATTACGAAACAGCACTCTGAACACAGGAAGACAGGTATCCTGGGGTTGCAGGCTAAGCTCTCCTGCTCCACACTTTAGCAAATATGCTGGATGTGTTTTCCCCCTTGGGTCTCATTTCAAGTGGTCTCACCATTGATGCTCAGTGTGTTTCTCTTAATTCACAACGTGCCATCAACGGAGAGAAGGTGGAAGGATCTCCCTTGCCCCTAGAGCACAGCACCATCACCATTCTGCCTTGTACCAGAAGGGAGATCAGACCAGACCCTGCCCACTACTGGCAGCCATCCCCACATTTCTTCTCTATTCTGAAAAGCTTTTTCCATTCTTGCTGACCTCAGCAACTCTTAACTTGTGAAATTAACAAAAGCTACGTGTTGGCAGTGAAGCACTGCATTAACACACAATTGGACACTTGTCAACTTAGCAGGGGGAAAGGAGAGGTTCAGAGTGAGAAGGCTGGGGAATTAGAAAGTATGGCAGTGCTAAAATGGTTTCCTTCCACCGTTTCTGAGATGCGTTTGTTTTGTGGTGAACCACTTCACACTCCTGAGGTGAGTTGCCATCTGCTAGAGACAATGTGGAGGGGCACCTGGGAGATATTCCATGGCACTACCAAAACAGCAGGGAATATCCACTGGTTTGACTGTGACTGTAACACTAAACCACAGTTTAGCACTATGAGAACAAGCCTAGCCTTTACCGCTGTCACCTCCCACCCCGGAAAGCTTATAGTATTTGGGGCTTTTTAATTTAGAGAAAAGGGAAGTAAGAGGTGACATAATATAAGTGTATAAAATTATACATGGCACAGAGAAAGTGTGTAGAAAAACTCCCCCCCACCCCTCATGACCCTAGAACTCATTGTAATCCGAAGAAGCTGAAAGTTGGAAGATTAAGGCCAGATAATAAGGAGCACTTCTTCACTCTGAGCACAGGCAAACTTACTCCCACAAGAGGCAGCAATGGCTACCAACTTTCAAAGAGGATTAGACAAATTCAGTGACAATAAGGCTATCAGTGACTACTAACCCTGTTGGCTATGTATTCCTCCACATATACTGCTGGAGGCAATGCACTTCTGAATAGCAGTTGCTGGAAAGAATAGAAGAGGAAAGTGCTCAGGTCCTGTTTGTGGGCTTGCCATGGGCACCTGGCTGGAGACTGTAAGAACAGGATGATGAAACAGATGGACCACTGGCCTGATCCAAAGGGCTCTTCTCCTATGGTCTCTCCTCCACAGGCACAATGAGGAATTTGCAAACTTTTCACTTACACTTTTTTCAGTATCTACAGCTTTCCATATCATTTGAACCTGGACATGATTTATCTCAGCTACAGTTAGTGGGAAGAAGTTGGCTTGTTTCCAGTGAGGGTTATGAGATAAAAATCAAAGTTTTGAGTTCAGATGACATGTTAAACTGTGGTTAATCTAAAATGGAAACAGAAGCATTTGATTTCTGTTTAGAGTAAGAAGGTCAGAGGAGGATAGTCTTGTTCTAGGGTTTAGCATTATGTCTGAACAGACTAGTTACCTAGTTCCTACAGCTGTTCAAGGGTTTAAGTCCCGGAAAAGCATTAAGACACCAACTTTGCTCACAAGAGACTTTTCAAAGATGCAACACAAATATTCCACATATCTGCATGTGTAGCATAAGTGTTGCATATGAACCCACTACTATGTAATGCCAACATCCACTTACGTGCCAAATAGGAAGCAGCAAGTGACAGGGGGAGAAGGCTTTATTACATAGCCTGACCTCTTGCGAGGGGGCTAAGTCACGCAGCAAAGAGACTTTTTGCCCTCCAACAACAGTTGGATCAAGGAAGTTTGCAGCCAAATGGAGTTTAAAAACCTCTGTGCAAGAATTAAGGGGAAGAAGCATTAACATTAGTCAGAAATCATTACTGCCTATTGGCTCGGATCCAGACAACTGTAAGCAGAGGGAGAAAACTTAGTTGTCCTGCAACACACCTGAACCGTTCACTGAACTGTTGTGCAAACACGAGTGGGATACGTCTCACAATTGAAAATCACAATGTCTTGCAACGGTGCTACATGTTAAGAGAAACAGTAAATAAAGCACAGATTGTAGAATATAAACTGGATATGTGCAAAATATTGTCCCCAACATACGCAGCCTTTCAGAGGACCCAAGTATTCCCTCAGGCCCATTAGGGGTACTTCCCCCACCCCACCCCGGTTTAGCTCATACTGAAGACCCATTTCTCTCCAAAGTGATTACAGCCCAACAGCGATAACAAAAGTTACTACATCCTGTTGTTACATCGCTAGACTACGCTACATGACAAAGTCACAAATCCAACCTGAAGGAAAGGGCTTGTTCCCGTTCATGGCTGGTCAACATTTTGGCAAAAACACCCTCTCTTCCAGCTCAGAACTATTCAAGGCAACTACAGTGGTACCTCTGGTTGCAAACAGGATTTGTTCCGGAGGCCCGTTCGCAACATGAAAAGAGCGCAACCTGCAGTGGCGCGTCTGCGCATGCACAGGTTGCGATTCACAACTTCTGTGCATGCACTTAATGTCATTTTGCGCTTCTGCGCATGCGCGAGCAGTAAAACCCGGAAGTAACCCTTTCTGGTACTTCCGGGTCTCTGCGGGACGTAACATGAAAGAACGTAACATGAAGCGGACGTAACATGAGGTATGACTGTATCTGAGAAGGGTGTATTGACCATACAATGGGGGCAGCCAAAGCAAAACCTGAACCACCCAATTAATAGAAAAAGGGAGCCGGGGTGGGAGAAGAGATGTGTCTGAGCAGAGCCAGCCATATCGGAAGGTTTCTAGAGGGTACTTTCAAATATAGCGAGGGCTTATACTGTCAAGGACACCACTAGATCACTGCTTGTGGACAAATTCCAAGCTGCCCTGGTTTGTCTCACCCATGCCTACCAAGCCATGGTTTAGCCTCTTAATTCCAGCCAGGAAAACAAGGCATCACCATCTCCCTCTAGGTCTGGTGGCTCATTCGACACACATTCTTTTCACACCCTGCTCCAATGTTAAGGACTAAGAACAGCAAGACACGCAGGCTTTTAAAAGCAGCATGTTGGACACATAAAGCCCAGGGCCTCAAAATTCACCCACACTTGTTCTGACGAAAGCAGCAGAAGGACACTGTTTTTCAGTCCCTGCTGATCACTTCAAGCATTTAAAGGCTTAAGGGATTAATGGACCACCCACCTTTGCATTGAACAAAAGTGCATTCTCCCCACCACCACCCCTCTGAATTCAAGGCCCTTTAGACCAGTGTTTCCCAACCACTGTTCCGCGGCACACTAGTGTGCCGCGAGATGTTGCCTGGTGTGCCGCGGGAAAAATTAAAAAATTTGAAAGATTTTTTTTAAAAAGTCAAATTTTCGATTGGGGCGCCGTCACTAGATGACCCCTGGGGTTCCCTCCCTCCCTCCCGCTCTGCGCCTCCCTCCTCCTCCTCCGGGGAGGCCCTTCCTGGCTCTCGGCCAAGGCTTGGCGGCTGCCACTCACTCACTCGCCCACCCGTCCCTCCATCCCTGCACCCGGCCTCTCCCCCTCCGTCCCCGGCGCGGGGGCTGCCGGGATCCGTAGTCCCCTCGCCCTTGGGCTCCGTGCCCGCGCGGGGTGCGCGAACTACGTTTCCCAGTGTGGCCTGGCGGGCCGGGCGTTTTGTTTGAAGCGCTCTTCTCCCGGCCAGGGAATGAGCGCAGCGGCGGCGGCCGGGCGGGCAGGGGCTCTTCTGCGCAGACCCCACACAGCCTGCCTGCGCCCCCACAGAGATCGGGCGGCAGGATGGAGCCCGGGGATCCCCGCGGAGGCGGAGCGGCGGAGGCGGAGGCTGCCTCCCAGGTAGGGCTGCATCGGGGGGGGTTATTTTTGCAATGCTGCATCCGCGCCGGAGGGGACGCATCGGACCGCGGGGAGACCCCTTGGCGGGCGTGCAAGGCAATGCATGCGTGCAGGCGTTGCATGGAGTGCAGTGCAATGCAATGGCAACGCGGCGCCCTGCATGCATGCATGCAACTTCCACCGGCGCTCCGGACTTGGCAGGTGAGGGGGGTCCCCAGTGGGCGGCAGAGAGAGCCGGGAGGGCGAAGGGGAGCCGGGGGGAGCAGCGCTGCTCCCCGAGCCGAGCCCGGGGGGAAACTTCGGCGTCGTTGCACCAGGTGTTGGAAGCGGAGGCTGGCGGGGGCGCCTCACCTGCAAAACCTGGTCGCCTCTCATATATTTCGTGCATTGCATTCATCGCCCGCTTTCTCCTCCAAGGAGCTCCCGGGGGCGCGCGTGGTTCTCCCCGTGTTATCCTCGCAACAACAGCCCTGCGAGGTGGGTCAGGCGAGTGGCCCAAGGGAGCACCCAGGGATTGTCCTGGCCAGGTGGGGTGATTTGAACCCTGCTCTCTGCCCGGTCTTCGTCCTCATTTAGCCCCCACATGTGCATGACTGTGCATGACTGAGGTTTTCCCCCCTCGGCTTGGCTATGGTGTGAGTCTGTGCTGTTAATTAATGGGGTTCTGCCTTCGGAGAAGATGAGCCAGCCCTCAAGGAGGTGATTATGTAATTTGCTAGCAATTCATCGCGCTGACGTCACGGGGCTGTAATGGTGGTGTGCCTCGAGATTTTTTTCATGAAACAAGTGTGCCTTTGCCCAAAAAAGGTTGGGAAACACTGCTTTAGACCACAGCACACATTTATGCCTTCCCCATCCTCTCCCCTCCCCATTCTCCTATGAAGTAGCTCATTTGCAGAAGCCCACTCACTCCTTGCAAAGCCTCAAACTGTAGCCCCAGCCTTGCCTACACAACAACTCCTTTGCTCCCCTCCACCACATTCCCCAACCACCGCAATGCTAGCCTGACCCTTGAGGTTGGGACGGGCAGCTGGGGTAGCTAGTCTGCAATACAGTGGTGCCTCGCAAGACGAAATTAATTCGTTCCGCAATTCTCTTCGTCTTGCGGTTTTTTCGTCTTGCGATGCACGGTTTCCCATAGGAATGCATTGAAAATAAATTAATGCGTTCCTAGGGAAACCGACTTCAGACCAGGTCCGGGGACAGTCTGTCCCCGGACCTCTTCTGAAGGCTGGGGGGGGGGGGACAAGGGCTTTTCTTCCCACCCCCAGCATTTAAAAAAACCCCGGGACAGCGGAGGACTTCTCCGCTGTGCGGGGCTATCTTAAAATGCTGGCGGGCGGCATTTTAAAATCGCCCCGGGACAGCGGAGGACTTCTCCGCTGTCCGGGGCGATTTAAAAGCCCCTGGGAAGGCAGGCAGGGGGGACAAAGACTTTTGCCCCCCGCAAGCCTTCAGAAGAGGTCCTGGACCTCTTCTGAAGGCTGGCGGGGGCGAAAGTCTTTGCTCCCCCCGCCTGCCTTCAAAAGCTGTCCGGCCAAGGCTTCGCGGACCTCTGCCGGCATGCCGAAGCCTGCGCGCGCTGACATTAGCGCGCGCAGGCTTCGCGGAGCGCTCCGCCAGCAGTGGCACCGCTGCCGCTGCTGGCGGCGACTTGCCCGCAAGCCGAAGCCTGCGCGCGCTAATGTCAGCGCGCGCAGGCTTCGCGGAGCGCTCCGCCAGCAGCGGCACCGTTGCCGCTGCTGGCAGAGACTTGCCCGCAGACGGAAGCCTACGCGCGCTAATGTCAGCGCGTGCAGGCTTCGCGGAGCGCTCCGCCAGCAGCGGCACCGCTGCCGCTGCTGGCGGAGACTTGCCCGCAAGCCGAAGCCTGCGCGCGCTAATGTCAGCGCGTGCAGGCTTCGCGGAGCGCTCCGCCAGCAGCGGCACCGTTGCCGCTGCTGGCGGAGACTTGCCCGCAGGCGGAAGCCTGCGCGCGCTAATGTCAGCGCGTGCAGGCTTCGCGGAGCGCTCCGCCAGCAGCGGCACCGTTGCCGCTGCTGGCGGAGACTTGCCCGCAAGCCGAAGCCTGCACGCGCTAATGTCAGCGCGTGCAGGCTTCGCGGAGCGCTCCGCCAGCAGCGGCACCGTTGCCGCTGCTGGCGGAGACTTGCCCGCAAGCCGAAGCCTGCGCGCGCTAATGTCAGCGCGTGCAGGCTTCGCGGAGCGCTCCGCCAGCAGCGGCACCGTTGCCGCTGCTGGCGGAGACTTGCCCGCAGGCGGAAGCCTGCGCGCGCTAATGTCAGCGCGTGCAGGCTTCGCGGAGCGCTCCGCCAGCAGCGGCACCGCTGCCGCTGCTGGCGGAGACTTGCCCGCAAGCCGAAGCCTGCGCGCGCTAATGTCAGCGCGTGCAGGCTTCGCGGAGCGCTCCGCCAGCAGCGGCACCGTTGCCGCTGCTGGCGGAGACTTGCCCGCAAGCCGAAGCCTGCACGCGCTAATGTCAGCGCGTGCAGGCTTCGCGGAGCGCTCCGCCAGCAGCGGCACCGTTGCCGCTGCTGGCGGAGACTTGCCCGCAAGCCGAAGCCTGCGCGCGCTAATGTCAGCGCGTGCAGGCTTCGCGGAGCGCTCCGCCAGCAGCGGCACCGTTGCCGCTGCTGGCGGAGACTTGCCCGCAGGCGGAAGCCTGCGCGCGCTAATGTCAGCGCGTGCAGGCTTCGCGGAGCGCTCCGCCAGCAGCGGCACCGCTGCCGCTGCTGGCGGAGACTTGCCCGCAAGCCGAAGCCTGCGCGCGCTAATGTCAGCGCGTGCAGGCTTCGCGGAGCGCTCCGCCAGCAGCGGCACCGTTGCCGCTGCTGGCGGAGACTTGCCCGCAGGCGGAAGCCTGCGCGCGCTAATGTCAGCGCGTGCAGGCTTCGCGGAGCGCTCCGCCAGCAGCGGCACCGCTGCCGCTGCTGGCGGAGACTTGCCCGCAAGCCGAAGCCTGCGCGCGCTAATGTCAGCGCGTGCAGGCTTCGCGGAGCGCTCCGCCAGCAGCGGCACCGTTGCCGCTGCTGGCGGAGACTTGCCCGCAGGCGGAAGCCTGCGCGCGCTAATGTCAGCGCGTGCAGGCTTCGCGGAGCGCTCCGCCAACAGCGGCAGCGGTGCCGCTGCTGGCAGAGACTTGCCGGCATGCCTCTCCTGCCTTCAAAAGCCGTCCGGGATAGCGGGAAGCGCTTCCCTGCTATCCCGGACTGCTTTTAAAATGCTGGCGCTGGGGAGCAAAGCCTTTCGGCCCCCGCCAGCCTTCCTGGACCTCTTCTGAAGGGGGGGGAAGGCTTTGCTCCCCACCGCTAGCATTTAAAAGAGGTCCCTGGAGATTTCCCTATGGGCTGTCGTCTTGCGAAGCAAGCCCATAGGGAAATTCGTTTTGCGAAGCGCCTCCAAAACGGAAAACCCTTTCGTCTAGCGGGTTTTCCGTCTTGCGAGGCGTTCGTCTTGCGGGGTACCACTGTATACCCCCTAGCAGAGCAAAGCAGCAACAATATGATGCACTCTCTCTCACTTCAGTGCTTAAAGGGACAAAGATGCAATACTGGAGGGCGGCGAACAACAACAATGGTGTAGGGTTTTCCCAAACTTGGGTCTCTAGCTTTTTTTGGATTGTAATTCCTATCATCCCTGACCACAGGTCCTGCTAGCTAGGGATGATGGGACTTGTAGTCCCAAAACAGCTGGGGAGCCAATTTGGGAAACCCTGGCATAGAACATCTTCCCTGGGGTGGCCCAACCGTGATCATGAGAAAGTAGGCAGACAGGCAACATTGGCATGCAAATAAAGATGGCCGGTCACTTTTGTCAAATGGTGCCGTCAAATTAGAGGCTCTGGAGACTCAGGTCTCCCAAATTGGTGCATGCGGAGGACACATGCTTTGTAGAAGAACAAAGATTTATTTACTGTATTTTTTGTTTCTATGGAAGCCGCCCAGAGTGGCTGGGGAGGCCCAGCCAGATGGGCGGGGCATAATAAATAAATAAATAAATAAATTATTATTATTATTATTATTATCATTATTATTATTATTATTATTATTATCTCAATCCTATGATGGATTGAGCTATGCTAGCAAGCTCTAAACATGTATTCCCTTAAAGCAGAACAATAACCCACCTAACTGGAATACAAGGCGGAATGTGCTACGGAACCTAGTGCTCACACCAACTTTGCTGGGAGGTACGAAAAGTCCCAACGAATCTTTGGCATCCCCAACCAATATCTCATTTTCCAGGTCTTTACCGGAAGCACTACAGCACAAAACAATAGTTAGGATGTTATTGTGATGGTTAGAACTCTTTCAGCAATCTAAAAAATAGATATAGAATAATGCTGGATTGCTGCCATGCTTCACACTCCAGGGTGCAAATGCAACCATGAAGGTTTTCCCAAGAGAGCCTGCAACCTATTTCTATCACTCATTCCATCTTCAAAGCTGATAAGCAGAATTAGCAGCTGCTTTTGGCACCAGCAATATCAATTAGGTCAGCAGAAATCAAGTTTTTCTTGGCACATTAAGAAAATGCTATCGCACACATGTTTTGGTACAACATGTTTTTAGGAAAGCCACTATTGCTGGGTGTCTTTTTAAAAAAATCAACACTTTTCAATCTAGGTTTACCTAGGTAAGAATTATTTTAACTCCAGTAAGCTGGTGAATAATGGAATGTGAAGCTTGGGGCTTACATGCCCCATTATTATTACAAAAGATGCAAAAGATAGTAAAAACTGGCCTCTATCATGGTGGTTATGTTGTAAATTCACCCCCTGAAACAGTCTCCCTTCCTTCAACCGCTTGTCGATATGAAGCTGAGGTTTTGCAATATGTAAATTTGGATTCCACTGATTATCTGCGTAAAAGCCTGTTTAATTAGAATTACACTTACTCATATGTACTCTGCTTTTATTTCTAATCAGCCTACTTTCTCTAGTATAGTGAGGCCTACCTTAAATTTTGCAAGCTGCACCCTTAGTACTTGGGATTTATAGCACTTCTATGCTTAAATCATTCAGCTGCTTTGGGAGCCTTTTCAGGGCCAAAAAAGTAGCTTAAATTATATTATAAATACAAAAACAAATGAGTCAAATCACTGGGGCATGTTTATGATGAGGGGCAGGCAGACCTCAAGCTTTTCAGATCAGCTTTTGCTTTTAATTGCCCCAGCTAGTACCCCAACTAAAGCAAGGTGTGAAGACAGTCGAAATTAAAGAGCAGAGAGCCTTGTCCCCCCCCCCCAAAAAAACCCCACATTCTGCGCCTTGGAATTTATTTTCAGAAACAGTTTGCCCATGTTATATTGTACAGTATATTGCCTTGAGACAACTGTGCAGTTTAATTAAAAAGTAATAAATAATAATAATCCATTGCTAAATCAGCTTTCATTTCAGCAGTTTACTTACATGACAGTAATTTTGCTATTAAACAAATGGAAGTCAGAAACCCTTGCCAATCTACTTGCCAACCAAGCAAGAGACCTACCAGTAGAGTGAGTTCGGCTTTCTTCCCACTCCACTTACAGCCACCTAGCAGATTCAGGTTTGAGCAGAAGTCTGAACAAGGGGACTCTATAGCTCAAACCTTAACCTATATAGTGTCCTCTTGATGACTGTCTATAAAAGACATGATATAACAACGAACACATTCTTTAATTTAACGCTAATAGGCTCAACTTTGGCAGAGATGGGAATTTCTATTACATTTTTATGGTGCCTTACTCCAATGCAGGGTGACTACCTAAACTTTCTAGTGAGGACCAGACACACAAATCTGCTATGTGGAGAAGAGATGTAGCTCATCCTTTATTTTCCAGGTCACCTTTCCCCCTTTTGTGCAGGTTGGAGGATAATACAGTAAACCCACAACTTACATGGAGGTTACATTCCAGGGATTGTGCCTAAAGCCAAAATCGTATGTAGTCAAAACACAATGGGTGTAACAGCGGGTGGGATTGCCAAAGCCATTTTTCCCTAGATACCTGCCCTCTTTCCTTCCCCTTTTTATTTTATTTTAATTTTTTTGCCAGGCGTGTAAATCTGTATGAGCACAAGTTAACTGCATGTAAGTTGCAGGCTTACTCTAGTTCAAAACAACTGGAGGGCTGGCATATGTCCTGCATTTTAAGTTCCAAGCGAGAATGGCAGGCAGGATTTGCTGGTGCTTCAACTATTTTTTTTCCTGGCTGCAATATTAATGTTCTTGTGTGGCAACACCTATTCTCTCTAACTCCCGCCTGTTAATATTAGGCCGGTGCAATTGCTGTACTGTTTTGATGCCTGCTAAATATTTTTTTGTTTAGGCAGGCCTACACAGACATGCAATTTAATTAGGTACATCTGTTTTTAATAAAGCTGATTTCATTTATATTTAGGTCATGTTACGAAGTTTTTATTGCCACCTTAATGAATATTTTATCTCATTTTATCTAAGCCGCTTAGAGATATTTTATTAAGCAGTGTATACATTTTGCTTAATAAATATTTGGAATTTATCTAAAGGTGGGCTACTTAGAAAGAATTCACTGAAAGTTCCAGGCTGCTATGCCCAGTCAGACCAGCTACAAAACACATTTTGCATTATCTGTCTCTTAGGTAAGGTAAAGCATTTACCCCACAGTATTTTAGGAAATAATCTGAACAAGTCAACTGCTGGGACACCGTGTGCAGATTTTCAGCGCAAGATAAGGAATCTACACAGAAGCTGCCCAACAGGGAAGTGAAGAATTCCTTGCAGAAAGAGGCTGCTTTTGCTGTGACACCTTCAAAGACCAGAGGCTACAAAGATACAGCAAGAGCAAGGTGGTTGTAGAAGATACTGGCCTATTTTAGGGTTAATCACTGTGCTGCCTCCAGTTTTCACAGTATGTACACTTGCTAGCTTGTGTGTGCATCAAATGCCATGTGTGCTTTCCTCCTCATGATGGTAAACATCACTGCTAGAAGCTAGGAAATTGTTTGCCTCCCAAATCATAGCCAGGGAAGTAAACGTTAGCCATAGTTTACTCCTAACCATCTTTAATATCAGTGCAGCAGTAACCAGGAAAAAAGGGGGGGCAAGCACAAGCTCTCAGCCCAATTTCTTAAGCACCGTTAAGGTAATGCAGGTTGGATGGCCACCTGTCAGGATCCTGAATTGCAGGGGGTTGGGACCAAATGACCCTTTGGGTCCCTTCCAGCTACAATTCTGCGCTGCGCTACATCTGCACCAACCCTTGGTGTTCAAGCAGTTATCCCATAGGACCAGCTGCCGTCCCCAAAATCTAACCCTACCTCAATTTTTTAATATAGCAAACTACTTACACAGGGGAATCCTCACTTTTGCTGGTTAATATTCTATGGCCTTTTAAATGTGTTTGCGGCGAGGTGTGTGTGTGTGTCATTGTTTTGTTTTAACTATTTAATTTGTGCTTTTATTCTGTATTTTTATCTGGTGAACCGCCCTGAGATCTATGGGTGAAGGGCGGTATATAAATCAACAACAACAATAATAATAATACAGTGGTACCTCAGACACTTCAGGTTACAGACTCTGCTAACCCAGAAATAGTACCTTGGGTTAAGAACTTTGCTGCAGGATGAGAACAGAAATCGGGTGGCGGGGGCACAGCAGCAGTGGGAGGCACCATTAGCTAAAGTGGTACCTCAGGTTAAGAACAGACCTCCAGAACAAATTAAGTTCTTAACCCAAGGTACCACTGTAGTAATAATAATAATAATAATAATAATAATAATAATAATGGGCTCCATTCCAGGACATGTGTGAGTGGGGATTCCCCTATTCCCTCCCCAGCCCCATTCTGTTCTGTTCCACCCAGGCCTCTTTCGGCACCGTTTACAGCATTTATGTTAGTTGGAGCATGCGTGCTGATTGCACAAAAGTGGGGAGACCCCTGTAATGTGTATGTACATGATGCCTACACCGTACAAACATCTATTCAATTAATCCTTGAGTAATGCAGCACCTCTCTGGGGGACACAGTGACTGACCACCGCAGCACCCAAGCTATTATGTGCATCTGAGCAATGACTACCTCCCACTTTTGCATTTTAGCTGCCAATCCCTACTCTTTATAATAGAGATTTTTAAACAGAGGTGTACAGAGGGCAACTTGCAGCTGATTGGGCAACCGCCTGAATAAAATGCCCTGTGTCAGCAGCTTTGTTTGGAATATTCTACAACAGGCAGACATTGAACTATCTGGTTCACAGTATCCCAGGAAACCAGAGATAGTCGCTTGCTCAGCTAGCAAACTAGGAGAGCAAGGCCTTGCAATTCTCCACTGGTTGCAACAGCTTGTCTAAAAGCCCGAGTTAAGTAGGACTCTCTCAAATGTATTTCAACACTTTGCATACCGCTTAATCACACTAGTTTCTAACCGATGTACAGGAGACAAAAGATACTAAGACTAAAAAGAAACTGAAGTATAAAAGATACGCCTCTTCCTAATACAGCTCCTTCATGTGAAATAAGGGTAGAAGGTAGTTTCTGCTTTATCAGTCAAGCAAGGTACAACCAATTTCTATCATGCGATAAAGAGTGATTTTAGCTAGGCTACACTTCTGTGGAGATACTGTCTACTTTTCACCAACAGAAACTGGACCACTTGTATACTTGCAACAACCTCATAATATCAAGGGAGGATGTGTGTCCACACATACACTGCCCTGAAACTTCTTCTCCATTCATTAAATTCATTATTGTTATTATTACTAATTAAATTTCTATACTTTATCTGAGGATAACAAGACAGTTTAAAACACAAAATATATAGCATAAAAACAACCCCCCACCTCCCAGTTTATAAAGCCGTAAGATTGTTTAAGCAGAATGTTTTTGCCTGGAGCCTATGTAATGAACAACAAACCAACCATAAATATATACCCTCATAAACCAACTAGACATGAAGCCAAATAGATGAATTTGGCTTCAATTGATCATTTGGCTTTGCGCTTCCAGCTAACGACCACTTGAAGAATGATTTCTGGCAACCGCTCCTACGTTTATTGCTTTGTGCGTCCAGTGAACGACTATTTGTTCCAGCTGTGTTAAGTTATATTTATCGCATACATAACCAGTACAGCAACGAGAGACACACTGGTACTTTCTATGTTTATGAGTATCTCTAGGCTTGGTTATGCACACTGCACTTCAGTTTGCTCACTGTCTAGTTGGTTTACGAGGCTATATACTTATTCCAGTAAAATTGTTTTTTATATTCATAAGCCAGTTCTGGTGTTGTTGGTTTGTTGTTCAACTATTGTTATAACGCCTATGTAATGAAGGCACCAATTGGGCTTCCTCGGGGAGAGTGTCTAGGGCTGGGCGTTGCTAGGTTTTCAACATTGTGATGTATCACAGCCGAACATCGCAATCTGGCAATGCATCCGGATGTTTAAAAGGAAGGGGCAAGCTGCCTTGTCCCTGGCCCCATGAGGTGCGGGGATGAAACCACCTCAGCTTGGAGTTGAGGTGGTCCCACCCCACCGCACACCCGTGCTTCTCAAATGAGAAGTCTAACGGAGCCCCCACACCATCTCTGGCTTGCACAAACAACTCCTTTAAACTTCTCTGTTAAGTGGCACACGGCCGCCTGTCTGTGCATGACATGCCTTAGTAGCGTCCATGCTTGCAATACACACTGATGATATACAATAGCTTCCCGAGGGCTTTCTCCCACTCTTGCCATTTCACTCAGTTACCTGCCCCTGCAGCACGCAACAGGAAAATTAAACTTTAGACACCTCATGGGGAAGAGCAAGATGAGAGCCTTAATAGCCACCCCAAAAAATGCAGGATAGGAGCAGGGACTGCTAGAAGTCATAAGGCATATAAAATGCAGTTTCTTTCATAAGCACGATCAGCATCAGTGTTGCTGTTGGCACAAAACAGTCACAGAAACAAGATAATCTGATTCTTCTAGTCGGCGACGGAATCTGTTATGCACCTCAACATCTGCCCGTCTCAACCAGTTGCCACCTTTCGACAGCACCTTGCCAGGATCCCATGCTGTTTGATGTGCAATGCATCTCAGGCAACTTTCTTGACCCAGCTGCTGCTACTGCAGTGTGCTAGCTGCCAAGGGAATCTCGGCACGGGGAAAAGACGCATTAGCAGAAGCTGCTTTTAATTTAAGGAGTTCAGCTCTGCAAACAAGGGCTAAACCCCCACCTGGAGTATCTGAGAATTTGGCTTGCCTGCTGCTAAAGTGTGAATGATACTGGGCCTATTTTATGGTTGGCATCCACATGTCTTGGTAGACAATAGAAGGGTGTGCCGTTGGGGGTGAAGTCAAACTGTTGGAGAGTTACAGCGCCTGTTGTAGCTGTAGACACCAATACAGGAGATACATGTTTTGTTGAAGCTGGGGCAGATGAAGATTTACAAGATCAGTTATGCTGGAATAAGTCAGGAGCCAAGTTAAGGAAGTGGCAGCCTGTTTTATATCTGAGCGAGCCTAGGTTGAAGGGTCAAGTATCCCTGGCAAAAACTAAAGGCTTTATTCAACATTCTTTGCTTGCTAGTGGAAGACCCCCTTGCCCTAGCGGTCGGGTGAGTTTTAACACTGCACAACAGAGGAATCCCAAAGCAACAACAGCACTACCAGAAACTCATTACATAGGGTTGCACGACAAATTGTGCAACAAAGTTATCAGGAACCTGGTTGTGCATTTGTGAAGTAAAGTCCCCCGGCACAAAACTTTTTGCCAGTGGAACAAGTACACTGCCATGTGTCTTTAACTTGGAGCTACATTGACTGCAACCCTCTCACTCATGGGTAAGCAGTCATGAAGAGTACAAGAGGGCTGTGTCTGATACTCACAAGGGGGCTGAGGCTTGAGTCACAGGCAGGCAGGTAGACAATGAAGTGAGGTGGCCAAAATGCCATGGAATCAGTGTCCCTGCAAACAGAGGTTGTTACTTCATGGAAACAAGTCCACAAATAACCTCAATTGCTTAACACAAGATCACTTAAACTGGCATAAAAAACCCCAGCTTAACATCCATTTATATCTTACAATGTTTCTATTTATGGGCCATGAAAAGTTGGAAGGATTTAAAATATCAATTCAAAACCATTTTAAGAAGAAAATACTGCCTTGTGAGAACAGTGGGAATCAACAGCATGCAATATTGTAGCCTAACATGAAGCCACAGTAAGCCTCACGGCTGTGAGATTTCCTCATCTCCTTTGGTGTGGCTGCAAGGAGGAGTTTGGAAGTGTTCAGTTCTGGTTTCAATTATCTACTGTCTATCCCAAATATAGTCAATGATAAGTATGGTTTCTTTAGGCAAGCAAGCTTTGTGCCCCATTGTTTAAAGTTGGCTTGTTTCAAGCATAGTTAATATACCAGAGTTTGTCAAGTTTTGATGTGACAAACTGTCGTTGATCTCAAATGGAAGAGTGAGGTTTCCAAACTACCCCTTGAGAGGCCATGCAAGACTGAGGGCTTCCTGCAGATCACTCTCACCACCATAACATGACATCCAAATACAGCCTAGGTATCAACAGAAGTCAATCAAAATGAGGTAGTCAATCAGCATCTGCTTATGGACACAATCCATGTCAATTCTTCATGTGCAAGACCCAACAAAACAGAATGGACTAGAGTACAATGTCATTGGATTGCTTTGGTGCCCTCAAAGGTTTCTGATGCAACTGGCATTTTATACCTTTGATTTTTATGGTTTGAGTTTTAGCATTTCAGATATTTCTGTCGAGAACACATCAGCTTTAGCTGCATTGCACACAGAGTAGCTTAAGAATGAATAGCCAAGGGTGAAGAGCTTTTGCAAACACACACTAGATAAAGTTGAGAGGGTTGTTATTTTGGTCTTGAAATGTTCATTAAGCAGAAAAAAGGCTTAATGTGAACAGCACATGAGATGATTCTGATGACATCTGTGACAACACCCAGTTTCCTATGCTACTCCAGTCACACAATTTAAGATCTATGGGATAATCTGGGAGATATATAAGGGCAGGTGGTTTGTGACTGAAGCTTGCAGCCCTAGTGTACAGCAACTGCAGAACTTCTCAAGATGCTAACATATTCAGGCCTGTGGCCAGCCCAGAAAGCTTATCTAAAGCAGTGTTTCCCAACCGGTGTTCCGCGGCACACTAGTGTGCCGTGAGACGTTGGCTGGTGTGCCGTGGGAGGGAGGCGGGCGAGTCGGGCGGTGAGAGGCGGCGGCGGCGAGGATCCGCGTCGAGCCGGGGGCAGCTCCGCGGTGGTGGTGCCGAGGTTTCTCTCTCCATTCTCCCCTCACACACACACACACAGGAAATAACACAGGATCAGCTGACAGGACCCAGCCAATGGGGCGGCGGCGGGGCAGCACGTGCGAAAGGGAGGAGCGCGAGACAGCGGACGAGGAGGAGGCCGGCATGTCCGGGCAGCAGCAGCAACAACAGCAGCAGCAACTCCCGGCGACGGCTCCTCAAGCCCCGGGCAACCCTACTCCCTCACCGGCCTCGGCCGCCCTCCTGCTCCACCCGCCGCCGCCGCCGGCCACCTTGGCCCCGCCGCCGCCCCCTCCTCCGCCCGCTATCGCCACCACCACCACAACAGCCGCCGCCGCCTCAGCTGCCGCCGTCCCTCAGTCCCTCGCTTTGCTGCCTCCTCCCACCCCCAAAGCTTGGAGGTTCCCCGGCAAGGGGGAGGGGAAAAAATTGAAAACTTTCACTTTCGTGCGTCCCTCCCGGCGTGACGCTGCGCGCTGACGTCACGGGGCTGTAATGGTGGTGTGCCGCGAGATTTTTTTCATCAAACAAGTGTGCCTTTGCCCAAAAAAGGTTGGGAAACACTGATCTAAAGCACCAAAAGCAAACTGCTGGAACATGAAAAGGCAGCATGCACAGGACACTGAAGTCTGTGTCTGTTCACTGCCACTAACTTTTGCTTTGGGACAGTCTTAGTAAGAGAGGTTAGCTGTGTTTGTAGTGCACACAACAACCCTGACACAAACTTGATGGGATGCCAGGTTCCCAGTAGCCTGTACTTCCCTAATATGGAAAATGCAAAGTCATCAGATGTTTGGGAAATGACCTCAGGGGGTATTACAGTACGATCTGCTCAACATTTATGGAAAGGCTGCCTGATGTTTCACAGGAGCCAGCTTGCGTTTGAATAAAGGTGCTTAAAAACGTTCTGTGCAGTTTGCGCATCCTAAAAACGCTACAGGAGGTTTCAGGCACAGGGCATGGGAATTTTCAGACTCCTATATGAGCATGATAAAAAATCCTTTTGCATTAATTGCACTAGTAGAATTATTCTAGCAGGCTGATTGGTTTCAATGTGTGGCAATCGATTATGGATGGAGGAGTTGCAGCATGTGGAACAGCCCAAAGTTTTACAGATTACAACAGAAGGCACACACTCCAACACAACATGCGTAACAGGGAGCTGTTTTTAATTTGGCAGAGGATGACATGACCTGCACTGAGTAGACAAAGTTAGGGATGTCATCCTGCAGAGAGACAAACAGGTCCAAGGGTGGATTTGGACAGCTTAACACATTCAAGCAGCTACACTCAGCACGTGAGCAACGGCTGAGGCTTTTAGATTCAGGTACCAGCTGCCACATGATGAAATTTTAAACAAAATAAACTCATCCAACACCCAAGACTCAACACAATTTGTTTAGGGGTAATTTAAAGCAAATGATCCTGGATCTAAAAGAGAATCCAAGCATTAATATCACTTATTTCTATGCACTCATTAGCTTAGATGTCTGTTCTGCCTCTTCACTAATCCTCTTCATTTTAGACACACTGAGGCTTCTGCCAGTTCAAGGGAACATTTGTAGCAGTGCACCTTAGGTCTCACTTTTATCCTCCAGTATTACTTCTAAATATCCTGCGTCCCAAAACAAGCCATCTTAATGGCATGAATCATGAGCGAGAGAGTGCTATTCAAGTAGGCCAAGGAAGGTGCAACATTTGCATCTGAATATTTAAGC
This sequence comes from Podarcis liolepis, assembly GCF_965112155.1. Classification (NCBI taxonomy): domain Eukaryota; kingdom Metazoa; phylum Chordata; class Lepidosauria; order Squamata; family Lacertidae; genus Podarcis; species Podarcis liolepis. The sequence goes on along the minus strand of NC_139565.1, from coordinate 62,418,007 downwards.
TTTCAGATGCAATATAGCTTCTGTCCCCTGTACAGGTTAAAGTACTATTACACTTGCAATTAAGTTACAGATAGGTAGCCGTGTTGGTCTGCCATAGTCAAAATAAAAAAATTCCTTCCAGTAGCACCTTAAAGACCAACTAAGTTAGTTCTTCGTATGAGCTTTCGTGTGCATGCACACTTCTTCAGATACACTGAAACAGAAGTTGCCAGATCCTTCTATATAGTGAGAAGGTGGGGAGGGGTATTACTCAGAAGGGTGGTGGGAATGGGTGATTGGCAGATAGCAACTTAACTTGCAATTAAGGTTGCTACTGATGTAAAAGGACCTGGCTAACAGTTCAGCTCTGTGGAACAATGTGTTCTGCTACCCAATTCAAAAACCTGTGTGCACCTCACTCAAAAGAAGGCATCACTGCAATTTTTTTCAAAACATGTTCTGCAAGATCAGCAAAGCAACTAGACCACTATTTCCCAAACTTGGGTCTCCAGCTGTTTTTGGACTACAACTCCCATCATCCCTAGCTAGCAGGAACACAATGGTCAGGGTCCTGTAGTTTTGCAGTCCAAAAACAACTGGAAACCCAAGTTTGAGAAACGCTGAACTAAACCAAGAGCCTTTATCTCTAACCCACCCTCCTCCCCACCTGGTAAGGAAAGGGGGCATGGGGGAAGAAGAGAGAGAGTACAATATCTGCTTTGCCCCCAGGGGATAAGACACAAGACAATTCTTGGTTAAAAACCTATTTCAATTCTTCTTCACAAAGAGTTTTAGCATCCCATCTAACAAATGACCAGCCAATCCTTAGTGTTTTTTCACATGTGGTTGGAATTAACTTTTGCATGCACCATTGCTTGGTTTCATAAACACTCCTGCAAGAATCTTTACAAACCAGGATCCACATACAATCCTAGGAGTTGCATCACCTCCTTATCTACCTACACAAACAGAACTCAAGAGCATTTCACTTACAAGCCTCTACTGCCTAAACCGGCTGATTCTGAGATTCTGTAAAGGCAAGGCAAGGACTCCAACAACCCAAATCCCACACACTGAAAAGAAGACACAAGGGGGCCTTATGCATGCGAGTGGAGCTGTTCCATATGAGGTAGACCCCAAATGTACCAGAATCATCCCTCACATGGAAGAGCTCCACAGGTGTACATTGGAATACCTTAACATGCAGCATGGATGGCAAGCTAGTTCATGCAATCTCACTACCCCTAAGCCTTATTTCAGTGCATGGAAGCATGCGGCTCTTAAGTCCACCAACTCCCACACCAAAATGCTAGGTACAGAGGATGCTAAATGGTTTTTGCTAATAGCGCATGTACTGCAACACAAAACGCACTGGAGGAAAGAATTAAAGGAACACCTAATAGGTTTTTGAAATTAAACTTTTAGCTATTTACACAGATCACTTCCCTACATCTCACTAACTTGAGCAAAGTTAGAGTGGCTTTGAACAGCTCCCAGCAAGTTAGAGAAATGACAAAACTGCACTTGCTTTGTGCATCCAAGAAAAAAAGTTCAATGAAGATAAGAGCCTCCACTTTTATATTTGGGCTTTAGACTAACAAAAAGCTACTTCTTCATGCTTCTAAGGACCGATAGATTAGAGAGCTTTGTAATCAGGAGTGTCTTAACATCACTGATGGCATGAAAGAGAAGGGCCACTCACTACATCAGGGTGTGGAATCTCTACCCCACAGGCCAAGTTAGGCCCAGACAGCAGATTCTGACTGGCCATACTCACCTGATGCCATATGACATCAGGTGAGAGCAAGTGAAGCCATAGGTCACCCCATAACTTCACCTGGTGTCAAAAGCACCACAGCATAGGTGCCAGGTGAGTCTGCTGTGGGAGGACATCTCAAACCCTGGGTGTCACAACCAAAATGGTCCTCTTGGTTGCAGCCACCCACCTCACCTCATTTGGCAGGGACACCCAGAGAAAAGGCGAGACCCCATACCATTTAGAACTTAAAGGCGAGTTGTAGCACTCTTATTGGGCCTGGAAGTGGACTGTCAGTGCAAGGTGAAGGAGCAAGGTGAATATGCCTGTGAGTGGCCAATCCCATTTAATCTTGCTGCCCTGTTATAGACTCTCTTCAGATGTCTGGACAGCTTTAAAAGGCAGCCCTGCACATAGCACATTGAAATAATAAAAAAGGAGGTTACTGGAGTAGAGATAACTGTAGCAAGCCTATCTGTATGGATAGGTCACATGGGGTCACAGCTGGTAAACCAGTCTAAGCTGTTAAAAGGTCTTCAGAGGCAGAGGTCACCTGTGCTTCGAGCACTAGTACGATTAAACAAATCAACACTAAGACACCAAATAATAAAACCACAGATCAGTGCTATAATAATAAAAAAGCAAAGCTACCTTAAAACCATGGCTTCCCAAAACTAGAGGGAAAAAGTAAGTTTCAATTGATGTCGTCACCATTTGAGGTTCCAGGGGGAGGGAGTTCCACAGATGAAGCACCAGTAAGAATGTATCCCTATCGTGTTTTATGACTTTCTTGATATTGTACATGGGCTGCAACTGGTCTGTGACCAAAATAATAAAATTCAAATTCAAATTCAAGCACCAGTAGGGGTAGAAAGGTCTATTCCAGGTCCCAAAGACAATCTCAGGCTGAGAAATATGGGACAACCCCATACATGCAGTCCTGGAGAAAAAGTAGTCTGGAACACTTCAAGGCAGCTTGTGCATATACTTGTGTATAATAAAGATACACCAAGTCTGGGTTTCTTGAAGTAACCAAGTTTGAAGGCAGAATATTCACATCTTGGGTATAAGTAGCTCAAATGGCACCTACTTGCATTGAGAGGATTCCCCCTCAAAACACCAAGCATCTGCGTTATTTTTAAACTGGTTGTCTTTTAGTTCTTCGGGCAGAAATGGGCTGTGTTAGACTAACAATGAAACTTAACGAAGTCACAGCTGACCTTGATAGAAACGTGAAAGTCATTTTGAGTTTCACTTTCCCTCCCCAAAACGTGAAATAATAATAGTGATAATCAGGGGCAATCAACAGCCCGGATTATGGGTGATTTTAGGAAAGCTGCTGACTATTCCACCACAGATTTGAGTTGTCTCATGGTTTTACTATTTGTGCTTAAAACAGTAGCATGAGCCTTATGAGCCATTTGGTGAGCATAAAACTTGGGAGCCAGAAACTTGCAGTACACCTCCCTTTTGCACTGCTAACAAAATTACTCAGCTGTCCATGCAATGTAAGTTTCCTTAGAGTTCAGTCTTGGGTGGTTGGGACTGTGCCGGTAACCCTGCAGAATACAGTTCACACAGGGATCACCTATGGTTTTGCATCCTACAGCTAAGAACATGAAATTTACTTTATTTACTTAGACCACAGGAAGCTGCCTTGCACCAAGGAAATACCACTGGCCATTCTTCTTCTTTACCCACCCTTCACCCTAAGGTCCCAGGATGGGTTACAACATTAAAACTAACGTTGCCTACACCAGGGGTGAGGAACTTGTGTCTACCCAGGGCTGCATTACTTTCAGGGCAACATGCCAGTGGTGGAAAAGGAGCAGAGGTTCAAGTGGATGGAGAAAAAAACTTTTTACTTTTGTGTAAAAGCCTAGTTACTACATGCACACCTCTCTCTAGCCACACCTGCAAAAGGCATTATTAAGAACATTCCACCCAAGCAAAAACACAGGGTCCCCAGCCTGGTCTACACTGGCTAACAACAATTATCCAGATTTTCAGACAGGGAACCTTCCCAGTCTTTCATGGATATGTCAGAAGTTAAACCCAGTACCTTTTGCATGCAAAGCAAATGCTCTACCACTGAGCTATGACTGTAGACATCAGTATTGTCCTACCCTAGTCACACGCTGCCACCAAGATCTGCAAAGAAGGGGCAGAGACAACTCTGGCAACATAGCACTGGTGGACAGGAAAGCAAATGGTGGCCCTCAGATTCAGGCTGAAAGCCCTGCTGCCATGGCCAGGGTCAAGTCTCAGTCTCCCAGCTGCCTAGAATTGAGCAGCTGTAGCATATGATCCTCTCTAGTGAGCTGTATGGAGTTGGGCTCAATCTTGGGTTCCTTCCAGCCTCGCTGCTGTAGAGGACTACAATTCTCGGGGGACAATGCAGTGGATCAAGTTTCATTTCCCAGCAACTCCAGCCTTTCCAAGATGCCAGTGTTATTATCGGTACATGCAATCTTGCACCTACAAACTACTAAGAGAGGGAAAAGAAGGGGAGGCAAATACTAAGCAGGAGACCAGATAGTGCAACAAAGACTTGCCCTGCAGTCTGACTCCAGCCACTCCAAAAGTCATGTTACAGAGCGGTGAGAAACACTGTCTGACTGACCCCTTATTTTTATTACTTTTTACCTGAGCATTTGCACTGCTTTTTTAAAAATCTCAGTGTACCTTTAAAGCCACAGTGTGTTCCACAGGCAGAAGCATTTGGATTTATACTAGACATACATGGTCTGAGCTTGCAGCTTATATTACTTCTCCTGACTGGCTTGGGGAGAGGGAGTAATGCTTTGAGCCATATGCCACATGTACCAAACCAAATACTGACAGTGCCAAGGAGGCAGCCTGTTTTGCTTTCTGCTCCTCGTGGTCTGGGGAAAGGGATTATGTGGTGCTGCAGTGCGCTCTGATAGACGACCTTAAAGCACTCCGCAGCCTCGCATAATCTGGCTTCCAGGTCAACGGTGAAGGGAAGGCAGCCAACAGAGCCACCTGTCTCACCCAACCCTTAGAAAGGCTTACAGAGCAGACCTCCTCAACAGATGCCAATATTTGAATAATCCTGTTATGATCACGAAACCTTGGAATGTTTATCCACACCCCTTCATCCCTCCCCAAATAGTATGCGAGATGTAAGGTTGCTCATGTGACAGGTCCCAGCCAAAAAAAGAAAAAGGAACAGCAGTGTATACTCTGTGCTATAATATTCCCTGTAGTTACATATATTTTAGTCCTCCGGGGTTTACAATCAAATTAGTCTTCCCAGTTCTGGAGTTTTGAGCAAAACTCACCATAAGCACATTTTGTAGGCCCAGGAAACAAACCCCACAAACAGAAGGACACGCCTCATGGCCCCGTGGCTGAAGTGCCTGCAAGTGATTTGAGTAACTTGCACCAGATCCTGTAGAATTTTATTAGTTATCAGCACAATCAGGATGAATTTCAGGAACCAAAATCCTTTTTTTCTGTGTAGCCTGAGCAGGAGCAGAGAACAATGTTATATTTAATTGTTGTAGCTTGTCTTCACTTACCCCACCTCACCAGGGGTTCACAGTTGTGAAAAATATCCTTACGTTATGAATGGTCTCTCTATATATATGGACAGTCCCTGGATAAAGTGACTTTTCTTTGCCCTGTGTCCTTTTTAAAATGCGGCTCTTTTGCGGAAGGGGGGTGTTATTGGGTTGTTTTTATTTTGATTATATATATTGTGGTTTTTGTGTTGATCTTTTCTGTGAACTGCCATGAGACCTCCAGGTATAGGGCAGTATATAAATTCAATAAATAAAAAACTAATAATAATTCTTTAAGCTCTCAAAGTTAATAAGCTAGCTAAAGGTTGTCATCTGAACTAGCCAGATGTTTAACTGAGAATCAATCAGTCAGTCAGTCCATCATTTGAAAAACAAGACTTTAGAGCCGTCTTGCTCCAAAATGGCAACTACACATTCCATTTTGGCAACTGGAACCTTGGTTTAAGGAGCCATTTGGCACCTAAATTCTATTATCTGAGTCTAACACTGTTTTTTTGCGCCTGAAACCCAGGTTCAGGGTGCCATGTAGCAAGTAGCCTTTATATCCCAGTTTCTAACACTGTCTAAAGGGAGTATTGTAGGAGGCAGCCTTGCAAATAAAACCACGAAAGTCCCAAGCCCATGAACACCGCCCCTGCTTGTCACTTGCAGCACTCCAACAGAAGCAGCAATTGAAACTACATCCCCATTTGAAGAGAGCTTCTCTCTTTTACCACAGTGTTCAAGGCAAGTAGTGCTTTTCAAACGTGTACTTAAAGCAAGTTAGATATTACACATTTTTTAAAGCTAGGTCCTTAAGGCAGTTGGGGGCCCCTACAAAGCATGGAGCACTCTTTTTATGCCTTCAACACAAGGACCCAGCTGCTAACCAGGCTCTGCACTGCCACTGAGCTACAAAGAATTCATTGTTTTGATAGCAAAAACATGTTCAAATTTACTGCTCTTGCTCCTTTAATACTGTGTCTGGAGAGGTTTTGTGATCAAGATGTTAGCTCTTGCTTTAAGCAAGGCAGACTTAAATTGCAACATACTGCGGAAAAAGGTAAGATACAAGTAAGATCCTAAACTAGAGGAAGTGTTTGCCAAAAGGGGTTGGCTGTGTGGTTGTTTTTTTGCATTTGTTTTGGTTTCTGAGGAGTTGCCATTGCAGAAGATCATGTGTTCTACCCAGTTTGTCAGTGAGTGTTGGAAGGTTAAGATTTTCCTAAAGTTTATCCCCACCACAAGGTTTTCCAGGCAGGCTACAAAAGTCAAGGAGTTATTGCCACCAACTCACTTTAAAGGAGCTAAAGTAAACGAGGACAGGAGGCAAGGGGGCTTCCTTGTTTTTCTGGACTAGGGCAGGCCAGTAGGCATCTAGCTAGCTTGTTTGGTGATTTTATGGCACAGCAAACATCTAGGCATACTGTGCCAGAGCCCAGATTACATTTCAAGTAGCCATCTCCAAGTTTCCATTCCATTCATGCATAAAACCTTGTCACCAGTCATCTCTCATTAATCCTCAAGAGCTTAAAGGGTTCTGAATTGCAAACTTACCCATGAAGAGGCACAAAGGAACAGCAGCTGCTCCTCCTGCTCTTAGTTCTCCATTAAGGGGCAGTGTATAACAAGAGGCGTCAAGAGGTGAAGCTTTTGCCTTCTTTCAAGTGCAGGCAAGGTGTTCCTCCCTAACAGATGAAACTGCCTCTACATAGAATTTTTTGGCAATGTAGAGGTCAGCATAGCCTTCTCCCTAGGGAAACATGCAACTCTTGTCACCCACAGCTTGAAGTGCTAATTGGGGAAAAGCTTTATCAAATGCCAAATGGCACACTGACATCCCTAGCTCTGGAGCAAGAACCAAGCAATTATTCAGGCCTTGCTGCCATTTCTTTGTAGACTTTAGGAGTTTTAGAATAAAGCCAGTTTGTTCACTGGGGCAAATTGGGATTTACAGTTGGTGAAAGAGGTTTCTGCCACAGCAGCAGCACCTTTAAAAGCTGGTACTGGTAATTTGGGAGACTGGGAGTGGAAATGCATATCCAACCCATGCTTGATCACCAGCCATCAGCCAAATCCTCCTGGCACGTTGCCACTTGCCAGGCCTTCTGTGGCCACTGATAATTGCTTCTGGGCAAGTGGCAGGTTTCTATTCTACTAGCTTCCTCACTCAATAAATGCTTAAGGCTCTACCGCAAGCATTCTATTTGACAGAGCCCCCATTTAGTTATCAGAACTGGGAACTGCTACTAGCTGCCATTGCCCCCAGCAGTCAGACGGTGCACGTCTAGTCACTGTAACATAACACAAGAAGCCTGGATAGCTCAGTTGGTAAGAATATGGTGCTGATAATGCCAAGGTTGCAGGTTCGCTCCCCATATGAGACAGCTGCATATTTCTGCATTGAGGGGTTGGACTAGATGATCCTCAGGGTCTCTTCTAACTCTACAGTTCCATGATTCTATGAAATCTATGATTCTAAGGAGCACATGGAAGCAAGGCTCCTCTGAGGCAAAACATATGCTTTGTACACACAAGCTGCCAGATTCATTACAGCAGCCCTGCTCTATGGACACATCTGGTCCAGCATCCTGTTCTCCCAGTGGTCAGTCAGGTGCCTATGGAAAGCTGAGTGAGGCAGTGATTTCCAGCACCAAGAGGCATGTTGCCTCCAGCAGCGGAGGAAGAACACAGCCCTTGTGGCTAGTAGCCATTGATAGCCTTACCCTGCATTAATTTGTCTAATCCTCTTCTAAAGCCCATTGTTACACTCAAGTCACCATTTCCAGACATTTAGCTAGTAGGAGAGAGATTTCTTGAGGTCTTTTGAGAGCTACTGCTTTTAGAGTAAGTATTCAAAGCAAAATGGACTAATGGTCTGCCTAAGCTGAGGGCAGTTTCATATGTGAGGTCAAATCCATGCAGATTAGAACTGGGATGGGCGTACAAGCAGTTCTGTCACCATGACACACTTACAAGGGCAAAAGAGGCTACCAAGTCCCAGACAGATAAATGCTCTCATGGCACAGGGCAGACCAGGGAAGAGATGAAAACAGCAAAGTTTATATCAGTGTAATGGAGCTATATGTATGAAACCCTCTTGTGTGATAATGGGAGTGAGGAACAGTAGATTTTTGGGAAAACAGAAGGGCCTGCTGTGCTTAAACTGAAATAATAAAGGGGGGAAGCTTAGTTTCAAAAACCCCACCTGGCCCCTTTGTTCCAATTCAAGGGTGCGGGAAAGTAGGCGGGAAGGATTTGGCAATTTAATGGAACAGCAGTATTAAGGCCACATCCAAACAAACAAATGGCAAGGCAGTAAATAGGAACAGGATAACAAAACCAAATGGAAGAGACACCACAGATGTTCAGGCACTAAGCAGACCAGCATTCCTTAACCCAGCTGGCAGGAGCCTCCATTAGCAGCAAAGTTTTGGAATCTGTTAAAGACTGGTTTGTTGCAGCACAATGTTTGACAGTAGTCTATTGCACAGGTCCAGCTCAAATGAGTCTCCACTAAAATCTCTCTTGGCAAATCTCTCTTTGACTCTTAGGACAAAGTCCCTTCAGCTTGTGCTACGAATGCTGCCCTACAATTCACTCAATACCATGCTATTTCCCAACTAGCTCACAGCACCAACACATCTGTTTATTACCATAGTTAGAACCTGATGTCCAAGACATCTCTAAAACTTTCTAAATCCAATGAAAGTGAACACATATTTTCCTTCAAAAGTAAACAATTACAGAAGCGCACATTAATCCTTAATTTCCACCTACTGCAAGAACTCCAGAACTGTTTCTCCAAAGGATCCTTTTGGATACTGAAGAAGCAACAGCATTCCCTTTCCCAATTTCCCTGGTAACTTGGTGGCAAATATCTTTAGGGGCAGAAACTGTTAAACATGGCTTGCTAAGATAGTAGTGACATGGCCTCTGACAAAGGGAAAGCTTGCCTCATCAACCATTTGTATAAAGTAATCCAGCAAATATTTGTACTTCCAAAAACCTTTTGATAAATTCACTTAAGCTCCTAAACAAACCTCAGTAGTCATAGAATAGGGTATGCATCTTGTTAAAGATGGACGATTATTACAGTATATCAATAGCTAGCATCATTGACAGCTAATTGGAACCTCCAGGCAGAGCTAGCATTTTATTTAATTCAATTATTAAGTTATCTAATTAAAAAAATCCTCTAGACAATGAAAAATTTGACTGGCAGATGCTGCACACAAAACGGGGGATGATCACATACATCCCATCCCATTTACAACCTTTCCAGAAGTATTTACTTGATAGCTATTGGTTTCATTCAGGGCAGTTATATTCTTAACACATACTTTAACCTGCAGGATTAACTAATTCATCTACCTTGCAATGCACAATTTTACCCGTAAGATTCCACCCAACCAGCTTTGTATTTGGGATACAAGAATCAAAATTCTGCCTTTTAAAAAAGCTGCTCTTTACTTCTATGCTGTCCTCTCTCTGAAGTGATCAGTGCAGCATGCATGAGTTCTCCCCATGCCATTTCTGTCTTCACAACCACCATAGGGTAACCATTTGTTTCCTGCTCCCTCCAGGATGCCTACTTCTACAGTTCTGAGATAGTACACTTTGGTTATCATTCTGTCTCATGTACAGAGGCTAGTGGAACAACGTTTTGGGAATGTGCTGGGTTGTGGTGAAAGGTGATAAAACTCCAAATGTTTACACATATCTGATCTTGAACAGCATCTTGTCCCAACCTACTTCTTTCCAAATGTATCCTCCTTGGTAATGGGATGTCATTCCACTCACCACCGTTTTTTGCCCTCTAGTGCCAAAAGTCTTATGACTGAAAATATGACAATTCTCTAGGCAACAAAATATCTGAATATCAGATGATGTAAACAAACAAGGGGTGATAATGAAATTTGCCATTTAATGATCAATTATTCAAAGCATTTCGTAGAACTGTAAAGATGTGCCAATGAGAATATGTTACCTTTTAAAATAAACTCCAGAGTTCTCCTCTCATGATTAGTTTATTCAAAGCCAGTGTTAAGTAACAATGTTATAAAAATATGCCATGGCTGCTGAGAAGAGCCAGACAAAATTAAAGGCAAGTCACTTTTTAAATGAGGCTATGGATAGTGCAAAGCAGGGTATGCCTTTTCCTGAATGGGGAATGCTTGTATACCTAGACTCCTACACAGCTGGAAGAAAGGAAACAGGAGAAAAGATTTCTATCAAGTTAACACTGATACAATTGAGGTTTCAGACCTAAGCACACTTACTAGAATTAGGTCCCAGTGAATTAAGCAAGGCTTGCGTCAGAGGAAAGAGGCACTTAAGAAAATTCTTAGTTTCGTGAAGTTGGCCATGTTGCTTTGTGTACTTCGGGATCTCAACAACCAAGCATGTCAAGCATTTAACTGTTCTACAGCTCAATGATATCCAAGTGAAACGGAACCGGTACGGGCTGGGTGCAACAAAGGTATCCCAATATAAGGTAAAAGGTAAAGGACCCCTGGATGGTTAAGTCCAGTCAAAGGCAACTATGGGGTGCAGCGCTCATCATGCTGCAGGACAAGGGAGCCAGCATTTGTCCACAGACAGTTTTCCGGATCGTGTGGCCAGCAGGACTAAACCACTTCTGGTGCGACGGGACACCATGTCGAGTGCCAGAGCGCATGGAAACACCATTTACCTTCCTGCCACAGCGGTACTGATTTATCTACTCGCACTGGTGTGCTTTCGAACTGCTAGGTTGGCAGGAACTGGGACAGAGCAATGGGAGCTTACCCCATCGCACTGATTCAAACCACCAACCTTCCAATTGGCAAGCCCAAGAGGCTCAGGGCTTCCCACCACAGCGCCACCCACTCCCAATATACAAAGCTCCTAGCTAAGGCTCAGTGTCTGTTACTAGAATTTGCAAAGCACCCTTAACAGCTCATTCACATTCATTTTACAGTTAACTGCAGATGCTGCATCCAACACGTTCCAACCCTACCTAGCTGAATACAATAAAAGGTGGATCCAGGTTACTCAGATTTTAATGTGCAGGTTTTAACAGTACTCAGGGCACCAGTGGAAAGAACTTTTTATTGAAGGTCTAACAGGAGATGGCTGAAATATAGCCATTACAACTATTCAGCATTAGACAAAATCCCAGTTATCCCTTTCCTTCAAAATTAAATGCGCTCAATTGTTTTTCCTTAAGAAGCACAATGTTTAAAACCCCCTCAAAGGTAAAACTCGTGTTTCAGAGATCTGCATGTAGGCCTGATACATGGGTTATAGTAAAATTCATGCAACACTCACTGGAACTAAGCACACTGTCTCTCTTTACAGGGTAAATAGCACAATGTGGCAAGGATGATATGGGAATACTTTCCTGCTCAGCCTTGCACGATGACAGTTTTCTTACACTTGGTGAAACTACTTTGTATGTAGGAGGGAATGCCCCCTCAACACTTCCCCCAGTGACAGTGATCTGGTTTTCGTATGTCCTTTAAGAGTTTGACATAAGAACTGAGGGGAAAGGGACTCTACTTCTGGTTGAGGTGTTGGACAATGTGAGGAGACTGTGCCCAACACTATTTTGTGCTTCCAGAATCATGAGGTGGCACATACATAGGACATTATATGCCACTGTTCTAAATACTCTAAGAGGAGCTATAGCCCACAAATTATGAAGATGGTGAAAGGGGCGATAAAGGGGGTGGGCAGAGAACCAAGACAACAGATAAGACACCACCTCTCACACTGCCATGCAAATGGGAAAAAATAAAACAGGGGAGCCAGACAGTGTTTAGACAGGGGTTCAAGATTATGGAGAAGCTAAATCAATCCTTAGGGATGTGTGAGCAAGAGAAAAGAGTTGCCCTTAGATGAATGGCAGTGACAGGGAGCAATGTCTGGGTACTCTACTGTCCTGCATCTACTGAGAAAGTGCTTTTTAGTGGGAAAGAACAGAATGCGTCCTAGGAGACTACCCTATATAGAGACAAGTTATAGAAATATGGAGGTTTTCACATGAGAAGGAGAAAGTAGGCAGAACCGGAGATGCTCAAAGAAATCTGAAGCATAAAGGAGAGAGTAGTGAAGGTAGAATCCCCAAGTGTCAGCAGGAGATTTCTGCAGACAAAGAAGCATAAACAGTGGCAGTATTGTTGAAAAAAACAGAAAGATGTAGAGCAATTGGGGGGGAGGGGCAATTTTGAACGGGAGAGAGAAGGTGTGTGGGATCATGCCTGCGGTGCTGTGCTGGCAAAGGCTCCGTTTAGAGCAGCGAGTTAGTTCTAACAGAAGAAATTCACTGCTGCTGCTTACATAACAGAGCATGCTGCAAAAAAGGGGGTGGACACATCATCCTCAAATATAAAAAAGAAGTTATCAGGGCAACCTCACAGGAGCTCCTACAGAAGGTTTTGAAGGCAAGGCACTTTCTAGCACCACTTGTGCTCCAGAGGTGGAGGGGGCACAGAAGTGACCCCCTCCGCTCACCTAGGGGCATAGCTGTCAACGTTTCCCTTTTTAAAGGGAAATTCCCTTATTCCGAATAGGATTCCTCGCAAGAAAAGGGCAAAGTTGACAGCTATGCCTAGGGGACTGTGTCCCAGTTAGGACTCCTGTGGGCGGATGGTGGGGGGCGTAGGCAAGACTGGGCGGGCGAGGGGGCTATATGTGTGTCCACCCCCCTCGCCCCTCTCTCAGGGGAAGGGGTCCCGCTCACCTTGAAGTAGCCTCCCTCGTAGAGGGTGTTGGGCGGCCCGAAGATGGCCACCTCCCAGTTGTAGAGGTCGGACTCGTCCACCAGGGTGATGCGGAAGCCCTCGACGGGCTCCTCCTGCAGCCCCTTCAGCTCCAGCATCAGCGCCTTCTGCGAGCTGCTCACCTGCTGCTGGGCCATCGCGGCGGCGGGCGAGGGCGGCGGAGGGGCGGCGGGGCGGGCGAGCCGCCGAGGGGCAGTCAGGGCCGGCCGGCCCGCGGAGACCCCCTGCAGCTGCCGCCCTCCGCCGCCCGCCCGGGGCCCCCGCCCGCCCCCCGGGATCCGGATCCCCCGCCCGGCCGCCGCCGCCTCGTCGGCCTCCCTCAGCGGCGGGGGCGGCTCCTCGTCGCGAGGCCTCCTCCTCCTCCTCCTCCTCCGGAGAGGGGCTCCGCGGCGGCGGCGGAGGCAAGGCCTGCGGGGGCTCCGGCCAGGCCTGGGCCCGGAGGCCTCTGAGGGGGGGAGGAGGAGGAGGAGGGTGAGGGAGGCCTGCGAGGAAGGCTCCTCCTCAGACGCCTCGGGACTCGGTGAGGGGGAGAAGCGGGGCCCGCTAGGCCGGTCGGTCGGTCGGCCAGCCGCCCGCCGGACGGACGGACGAACTGACGGACCCTCAGGCCTCGGCCTCGCCTGCCTCCCCGGGCGCTCTCTCCACACGGGGACAGACGGACGGGCGGACAGACGCGCGCACGCGCACACACACGGCCGCCAGAAGCAGCAGCAGCAGCAGCAGCCCCGCCGCCGCCGCTTCCTTTTGTGACGGCGCCGCCGCTCGGCCAGTGACCTCAGCGCGCAAGTTCCACCGCACGCCCCGCCCCCGCCGGTGTCGTCATCATCCCCCGCCGTCGCCTGCCGCTGCTGCTGCTGCCGCCCCGACACATAAGCCGCGTCTTCCCTCGCCCCGCCCCCAAATGAAGCCTCCTTCTTGCGGTCCGCGACTGCTTATTGGCCCGATTTGGAACGCCCGCCTCCTCCTCTCAGCAGTTTGGCTCTCGCGCTGCCCATATAAGGCCTCGGCCATGCCTCCTTCTTGCTTATTGGCTCGATCTGCAACCCCGCCTCCTCCCAATCCCGGAGCTATTCTCCGATTGGGCGCGCCGCCGGCTAAGCTACGCGTCCTCTCGGAAATTTAAGGCTTTCCTCCCATCTCGCTGGTTGCAAAGCCACGCCCCAGCTTCCTCCTATTGGGTAACGTTTGCAGTTGATCCCGCCCTTCTCATCGGTTACGTTCTTCTATTGGCTAAAGGACCAACCGCATATATTATGTAGCTATCCCGCCCTCTGGGGCAGCGCCTTCCTCCTCATTGGCCATGGTGTCTCTTTTCTAACTTGCTGCCTCTCTTGTCTATTCCCTGATGCGGAACCAATCTCTTCCTTAGGTCCATCCTTTCTTAAAGGGGCAGGGTCATTATTTCCTTCCTGCCTCCTAAACAAAGCCTTTTCCCCTCTCCCAGGATATATGTAAAAAAGTAAATGGAGAAAGTTACTAAGGAAATTGCATGATGATGGGCTGTTTGCTACAAAGTTTTACTGCACTGAGTTAGTCTTGTACATTCATATCAATAGTTCTGCTAAAGTAAAATAAAAATCTATATATTTGTTTGTTGCATTTCTATAATGGTTCTCTCCCCCTCTTCACTGAATCTCCAGAACAACAGCCCTGTGAGGCAGGTTAGGCCAAGAGCATTGGCTGCTCCAGGATAGTGGAGGGCGTGTGGTCTATGTCCCATAGGAATAGTGGTAGTGGAAATGCTCTGCAGGGCGTGGGGGGGGTGTCAAGGAGGATCAGTTGTTGGAAAGTGAGAAATGTCCCAATTTTCATCTGGGGAATATTGGAGGGTATTATATAGAGCTTTATACCCCCAGTAGTGAAAATCCAATTTCAGGAGAAGTGTACCATGTCTTCAGAACTTTGCTCCAAAATGCATTTGTGCAGCATCATTTTGCAACTACCTGAACATTCCAGACCAAATTCAGGTGCCCCCTTTATAAGAGGTACGCAGTACAGACATAAAGGAGATGAAATTATATTCAGTTCACATTTAAACCCATCAAATTTGCACTTTCTGAAACAATATGAGATGAAGGTGATGGACTATATGGAACTGGCGGAAATGACTGGCAGAATCAGAGACCAGGGAGAAGAGTTGGTGGAAGAAGATTGGAATAAATTTAAAGACTATTTACAGAAATATTGTAAAATTAATGAATGTTAGAATGATGTTAGAATGAAATTAAGTGGTTCTAGCAGCAATGTCATAAAGGTGTATGAAAACATGGCCGGTTAATAGGTGAGAATCTAAAGCTATAAAATATTAAGTTAAAGGACTAAGACAAAAACAAAGAGGGAAAGGAATTGCTGAATTAACCAATTGAACTGGAATACAAAAAAGGGAGGTGAGAGGAGGTCAGGGAAGCAAGGAAATGAAATGTAAGATACGGAAGGATTACCGTATTTTTCGCTCTATAAGACGCACCAGACCACAAGACGCACCTAGTTTTTGGAGGAGGAAAACAAGAAAAAAAATATTCTGAATCTCAGAAGCCAGAACAGCAAGAGGGATCGCTGTGCAGTGAAAGGAGTGCTCTGATTGTTTTTCCTGCTTGGCAGGGGGGGTTGGACTCGATGGCCCTTGTGGCCTATTCCAACTCTATGATTCTATGTTCTGGCTTCTGTGATAGCTGCGCAGCCTGCATTGGCTCCATAAGACGCACACACATTTCCCCTTACTTTTTAGGAGGGGGAAAAGTGAGTCTTTTAGAGCAAAAAATACGGTAATCTGTTTTTAAGTGTTTTTTCTAACTTTTTTTCTATATTTTGTATTTTGTATGGTTTTTCCCCCTCTATATTTTCCCTTGTCTCTTTTATTTTTAACTATGTAATTTTTTGTTTCTGAAATTTTAATAAATATCATTCAAAAAGAAGAGAGAGAACCAAAGAACACCAAGCCATCCAAATTTGCACTTATTCAAATTTTGCAGTGCAGTTCTCCAAACAAGGTTTACAAAAGATAAAGATATTAACAGATTTTTTTAATGTTAAAAAATGCATTCTATTATGAAAAATACACAAACCAATTTGCATTAAAATGTCAAGCATTAATCTGGAGAGCTGAATGTAAGATTGGAATAATGAAAAGCTGAGCGTGCCAAAATTGATAGATCCTTTCACCCCTAGTTGTGACACCCAAATTATGGAATTGACCCCCCACAAAAGAAGTCTCACCCAGCACCCATATTGCAGTCTTTCCAGCACCAGTCCAAACCATTTTTATTTACCCAATAATCTGATTATATTTCTTGTCATTTCTAGTTCTACCCCCAGAACTCACCGTTCAGTGAAACCTGGGACACCCAACAATAATTTGTTAGGCGTCTGAAAGAAAACTTAAGTGCTGGGCCCAATGATATTAAATGGTCAGCAGTTGAGATAGCCAGAGAAAGGGATTTGGAATGTACCCACCATATTAAAGCCAGTTAATTGGACGGAACAATTTCAGAGAGATGCAGAGCTGTGCAGCATTGTACTGGATGTACTGGTTCATTAAGCCTACAGGCTGTTCTGAATGCAAGTTATAACTTACATAACTCATGTCATAATTGACATGAGACCAAGCACTTCGAAGAACAGTAAGCCACTTCTGGCGAGAGCCCCATATTTCACTTGCGAATAAAAGAGCTTGTGATTTCTTCTTTCCCTTCCCATCTTTGCGTCCTTTGTCTTGTGGCCTTGGGGCAGAGCTCATCTCAAGAGCTTACAGCTGCTCCCTTATCAGAACACAGAAGCCTTGTTCATGTCGCCTCAAGGGCCCTTGGCTGAAGCCGAACAGCCGAAGGTCTTTTGCTGAATGCCACTTTTTCTTGAGGATCTCATCTTCCTACCCTGCAGCTCAGTGCCCAGCATGGGGGTCAGTCATTGCCCCTTCCCAGCTTCAGAAGTATCCTTAGCTTCAATCTCCTGTTGTAAACAAAATCTGCCCTTTTCCCTTATGGGGTATCCAAGAGCCCATATAGAGTCCTTACATGGGTTCCCTTTTAATAGGAGAAAATAACAGAGGCCAACCAGAGAATACTGAGAAGCAAAGCAGCTAGTAAGCCTGATCTTTATTGATCTGTTGCAACAGGGTCCTCACTCACCACACACAGGAGGGAGGAGGGACCCAAAACAATGGCGTGCAAGGCCTTATATAGACTTTTGAAATTGCCACCCGGTAGATCAAGACCACCCCCAGAAACATCATATATGCATCACAGAAAAGGCGGTCTAAAACAGAAATTTGAATGTTGCTTTTCCTGTTTGCCAGGTTATCTGATTGCCTTTCCTGATAGTCTGTCACCTGTTAAAATACTGATTATTCAATTCCTGAGACAATGGGAAGGCTCCCTGACCCCCCCCCTCCTTGCAGGGAAAACATTTGGTCAGTTTGGGAATCAAAATGGTTTCAGGTCGGTCTTCCTTTTTAAAAAAAAAATATATTTATTGAGATTTTAAACAGTAAAAAAACCTTCACACACAGAGTAAAACATTAAAATACATTAAAGAAGAAAAAAGAAAAAACCTAAAAAAGATAGGAGAAAAGGAGAAAAAAGAAAAGAGCATAAAAAAGACATAAAAATCCAATTTTTTACTTGTTATTTTCATAACCCTTCTTCCTGACTTCCTCACATCTCCCTTTTTTGTGTTCCTTTTTACACAACCATATTCAGCAAGTATCTTACCCTCTTTCAAATCTTGATCTATATTATAGATTTCAACCCAATGTGTCTCCAATTCTTCCTTTTACACTTTTGTTTATATTTGACACAATGTAATCTAAAAAAATTTTTTTCACCCTTGTCTTTTGAAACTTTTGTTACCTACTCCTTTTACCTATGTCACTGATGCCACATTGTCTTAATATCTTGCATCATTTTAACATTCCAACATTTTAACATTTTAACACTCCGATATTTTACAATGTTTTTGCAAATAGTCTTTAAACTTCTTCCAGTCCTCTTCCACTGACTCTTCTCCCAGGTCTTGAATTCTGCCAGTCATTTCTGCCAAATCCATGTATTCTATCAGTTGCATCTGCCATTCTTCCAAAGTGGGTAAATCTTGTGTCTTCCAATACTTTGCGATGAGTATTCTTGCTGCTGTTGTCGCATACATAAAAAAGGTTCTGTCCTTCTTTGGCACCATTTGGCCGACAATGCCCAGGAGGAAGGCCTCTGGTTTCTTAAGGAAGGGATATTTAAATACCTTTTTTAGTTCATTATAGATCATCTCCCAGAAGGCCTTAACCTTTGGGCATGTCCACCAAAGGTGAAAGAATGTTCCTTCAGTTTCCTTACATTTCCAACATTTATTATCAGGCAAATGATATACTTTTGCAAGCTTGACTGGGGTCATGTACCACCTATATATCATTTTCACAATGTTTTCTTTTAAGGCATTGCATGCCGTAAACTTCACACCGATGGTCCATAACCATTCCCAGTCAGCAAACATAATATTATAACCAATGTCTTGCGCCCATTTAATCATAGCTGATTTGACCGTTTCATCCTGAGTATTCCATTTTAACAGCAAGTTATACATTCTCGAAAGTACCTTGGTCTTAGGTTCTAACAGTTCTGTTTCTAGTTTCGATTTTTCCACCTGGAAGCCTACTTTCTTGTCCATGTTAAAAACTTCTCTAATTTGATAGTAATGTAGCCAGTCTCGCACTTTATCTTTTAATTTATCAAAACTCTGCAATCTCAATGTGTCTCCATCTTGTTCTACTATCTCCCAATATTTCGGCCATTTGGCCTCCATATTGAGTTTTTTCAGAGCCTTAGCTTCCATAGGTGACAACCACCTTGGGGTCTTGTTTTCTAATAGATCTTTATATTTTGTCCAGACATTAAACACTGCTTTCCTGACAATATGGTTCTTGAATGTTTTATGAGCTTTAACCTTGTCGTACCACAGGTATGCATGCCACCCAAACGCATTATTAAACCCTTCCAATTCCAAAATGTCAGTGTTCTCAAGAAGTAGCCAATCTTTCAGCCAGCAAAATGCTGCTGATTCATAGTACAGTTTCATGTCTGGCAGGGCAAACCCCCCTCTTTCTTTAGCATCAGTCAATATTTTAAATTTTATTATGGGCTTTTTGCCCTGCCAGACAAATTTAGAGATATCTCTCTGCCACCCCTTGAAACAGTCCATCCTGTCTACAATCTGTAAGGTTTGAAACAAAAACAACATTTTTGGCAATACATTAATCTTTATAGCAGCAATTCGACCCAACAAGGAGAGCTTCAATTTTGACCAAATTTCTAAATCTTTTTTAACTTCTGACCAACATTTTTCATAATTATCTTTAAATAAATTCAGATTTTTAGCCGTCATATTAATCCCTAGGTATTTCACTTTCTTAACCACATTTAAATCTGTCTCCTTCTGAAACCTTTCTTTTTCCATTATTGTCAAAATTTTCTCTAAAACCTTAGTTTTTTGCTTATTTAGTTTAAATCCTGCCACCTGACCAAATTCTTGAATCAGTTCTAACACCCTTTTCGTACTCAGGTCGGTCTTCCTGTGCTGATCCATGTACGTGCTTGGTTGGTACACTTATGAACATTACCATATATCTAAGACCTCAAAATTCCTATCACACTCCACACATATGTCCTCCTCTCATGAAGTTTTCACCCTGGCCACCAGGAGTATTGTGTATATAGTTTTCACTCTGGTCCACGTCAGTTACTTTAGCCGGGAAACCCTGGGTTGTTGTTGCTACAATGTTGACAGCCGGCTGCCTATAAAAGCAGGCCGGCTTAGCTGTTGGCTGTTCAGTTCTGTTCCAGCTTACAAATAAAGAGCTGCTTTGGAGAAATCGCTGCGTCGTCTGCTATGTCTACCCACTATTTAACAGACCCCTTCTCCTTGTGCCCTCCATCTTCCCCAACACCAGGGTCTTTTCCAGGGAGTCTTCTCTTCCCCTGAGGTGGCCAAAGTCTTGGAGCCTCAGCTTCAGGATCTGTCCTTCCAGTGAGCACTCAGGGCTGATTTCCTTCAGAATGGAGAGGTTTGATCTTCTCACAGTCCATGGAACTCTCAAGAGTCTCCTCCAGCACCACAATTCAAAAGCATCCATTCTTCGGCGATCAGCCTTCTTTATGGTCCAGCTCTCACTTCCATACATCACTACTGGGAAAACCATAGCTTTAACTATGCGGACCTTTGTCTCTGCTTTTTAAGATTAAGATTATTTTTAACAATAATAATAGCAACAGCAATAACCGCTCCTTTTAGGGTCTTCTGAGCCTGGGCAGACCCTGCCTACGCCTCGTGCGACCCAATCACAGCAATACTAAAAGCAGAATTTTTGCTACTGATTTCTGTTCTTTGCGGTGGGGAAGGATCTCCTATGCGTACCCGGAATTCCCCCCGCAATCAGCGAGATGGGCTCCTCTTCATCTTTTCTTATCTCTCCGTTCCGCGTCGATAGAGACCGCTGTTCGGAAGGCGCTAGGCGCGTGCGCGTCGACCGTGGGCGTGGCCTCGCGGCTCGCTTTGTTCCAATTGGGTGGGGTTTCTTTTTTCTTTTTTCCCCTCCTGCGTTTGGGCTGTTTCGTCCAATCAGGAGCCACCCGGAAGTGAGCGGAGGCTGCTCCGGATTCCGCGTGGCTTTGCTTAGTTCCACCCACGTGGAATGCAGGAGGGACCAAGCAGAAGGTGGGTGCCGTGTAATGGGGGGTTGCGCGTGATCCTGAGGTAGATCCTAAAGCTGTAGAATGGGAAGCAATAACATTTGTGTGATGAGCCGCCCTGTGATCTCCGCGTGAAGGGCGAAGTGCAAAACTGATCAATAAAATAAATTAAGTAACTGAATAACGGAACTTAGACAGCAATCTAAGTGAAGAAGTCGGATAAAAAAATAAGATAACCTGTCCCTGGTTTACTTCGATGGCATTAAAGAGAGAGAGGAGAAAAAAATGATGTCGATTTAGTTTTTATATTGCTTATTGTATTAAAACATGGCGTGCTCTGGTCCATGGGGTCACGAAGAGTCGGACACGACTAAACGATTAAACAACAACAACATATTAAAACATTTCTCTAAGGGGTTTACAGAAAACTAAAACAACAACAGACAAGATGAACAAAAATATTACAAAAATGCCCAGTTATATAGCATTTGGGGTTCAATGTAACTTTTTCGTTGTAGAGTGTGTGAAAGTAGTCCCATAAGCAGTGCCGGATTTACGTACAGTGGTACCTCGGGTTACATACGCTTCAGGTTACAGACACTTCAGGTTACAGACTCCGCTAACCCAGAAATAGTACCTCGGGTTAAAAACTTTGCTTCAGGATGAGAACAGAAATTGTGCTCCAGTGGTGCGGCAGAAGCGGGATGCCCCATTAGCTAAAGTAGTGCTTCAAGTCAAGAACAGTTTCAGGTTAAGAATGGACCTCCAGAATGAATTAAGTACTTAACCCGAGGTACCACTGTATAAGCTAAACAAGCTATAGTTTGAGCCCCACTCTCTTGGGGGCCCCCAAAAAAAATTAAAGGGAAAAAAACCTGGATGTACGTTTCCAGAATATAAGATAAAAACAAATAAAATAAAACCTACATACAGCAACAGTGTTTTTGTGTTGTGTAGGCTCCTGTGATGTAAGTGATGGGCCCTGCCTCCTAGCCTGCTCCCTAAAATATCACTGGTTTGCTCATTTCTATATTAATTACTTTGATGAAATACGTATTTTATGTGCAAATGGTTTTAGCTACCTGTTAGGTCCATAAATTACCATATAGCATATCTTCAACACAAAAAACAGCAAAAATTTGTTGTTGACAAAGGGCAGCTGGACATATAAAGGGCCCCATAACCTTCAGGAGCTGAGGGCCTCATCAAACCTAAATTTTGCCCATAAGGAAGATCTTCACTCCACATTCTTATCCAGGGACTGATTGCACTTATCTTGAATAATGGCTATAGTAGTAGGTGTCCCCAGACCCATTCTCTTCTCTTTACCCATCCGTTGGGGAGTTGGAAGTATTCTGACAAGGCGATTCATGAAAACAATACAATTCAATAAGGTCCTGCTTATTCAAATGAACTTCTGAGCAGGCTTGTACCAAAAAATTAAAATAAAATGACTGTGGGATTACTTTCAAGGCTGACCTGTTTTCCTTTGGCCTCTCTGCAGATGTCTGAAGATGCAGAGAGAGAAGCAGGCGTGGGAGACTCCGAGAGAGAAAATGGGGAGGCTCTTGCTAAGGAAGGGAGACCACGAGGGAAGAAAAGGTCTCTTGCTGCTGAGGGCGTCCTGCAACCGGTGAAGCTTTGCAAGGCTGAACTATACAAGCCGCCCACCAACGAGGAGCTGACACGCCTGAAGGAAACAGAGAGCCTGTTTCACTCCAACCTTCTGCGCTTGCAGGTCAGGCTAACTTAGCAGGGTTAGTCCTTTTGTGGGCAGGTGTTGTGGGAGAAGGGTTCCTGTAACTAAGACAAAGCCCTTCATTATTTGTACTTCCAAGCATCTGCATGGCACACAGAATTTTGCTTCAGTCTGTGGGCTTTCCAATTCTTTCCGTGTGTTCAAAGAATCATTAACTTTCTCCTGTTCAGTGCTTCTAAGATCTTGCCTAGCACTGGCTCCAGTCACTTTCCAGACTCCTCTTTCTCCCTCGGTTCTCCAACTACGCTGTCTGACTGAGCTTCCTGCCCCATTTTGCGTAAATGCCCGGCTTCTAGTCCTCTCCTGTGAAGCTTTCTTTCTGCTGTTCTGTTTTACAGTTGAACCTCTACTCACGACCACAATCTGTTCCAGAGGCCCGTCCTTATGGCGAAACGGGTTGCTGGTAGAAGTGCCATTGTGGGCAGACGCATTCAGCGGCAGCCTGCTTCTGCGCATGTGCAGACGGCGACAGTTGCTTCAGCGCGTGTGCAAATCATGGCAAACCCAGTTTACTTCTGCGTTTGCTGTGGTTGCGACTTGTAACGGGCCAAAGTAGAGCGGGACATAAGTAGAGGTTCTACTGTACATCCTTTTCATTTCTTCTTAAGGTGTTCTTTCATTCCATCTTGTCTCACCGTTAGTTATTGTTTGTTTTATATATTGTATTATGTAATGCCCGGTGGGAAACCCAGCCAGATGGGTGGGGTATAAATAATAAATTGTTGTTGTTGTTGTTATCATCATCATCATCTCACTTTTAGGTTGTTAGTAATAGCAATGAAGTTGTATTTTTTTTAAGTGCTAATGTGGCGAGTGGCGTCTCTCCTTTCTCCCCTGTGCAGATTGAGGAGCTTTTAAAAGAGGTGACTCTCAAGGAGAAGAGGAAGCAGAAAATCGACTCCTTCCTCCACGAAATCAATGCCTTGCTGAGCACAGTCCCAGAGACCCCGCAGAGAGACGTATGTCCAAGATGCATGTAGTTTTACAACCCAATCTTATGCATGTTCACTCGGAAGTAAGCCCCCTTATGTTTCATGGGGCTCGCTCCCTAATAAGTGCATTTAGGATGGTGGCCTTTGTGCTTGAGGTGTAAACACTTGCTGCAATCCTAGCAGTTTTGTTTAAACTCAACAAACTGATGATTCCTAGCTGTGGTTTGTTTGAAACAAGCTAACTTCAGAGCACAGATCATGAAGCTGGCTTCTTTCAACACATTATACTTAAGATTAGCCACGGTTTAGGGTATGGATGTAACATGGAACTGTAGCTCCTCAGAAGTAGGAGCTTCTAATCTCCTTGCTGCTACCCCAGTGGAGAAGGAGAGCTTAAACGTACATGACTCATTTCCTTCACAGCAAACCATATTTTATCATGGTGTTCAAATGTAGCCACTGAAATGGACCCTAGTCCCAGCATTGTACATCATAACTGTTAGTGTCTTCTTCCCAAGGGTCTCTGGCAAAAAGAGGCTTTTCCTTTTTTAAAAATAAATAAATAAATAATACTTTATTTAGAATTCAACAGTAACAAAGGAAAAAACCACAGTAGTTGCTACATCAATTCATTACAATTAACCAATTTTAACAATATATAAATAGTACTAGAAAAATTACACATCACTTTTAACTTACTGAAGTTTCCATATTACACTTTTATCTCTTTATCTCCTCCTTAACATATCAAAAAGAGAAAGACCAAGAAAGGAGGCACAAAAAAGTGAAGAGGAAGAAGGGGGGGAGGGAAAAAAGGAAAAAGAAAACAAAAGAAAATAAACACATTTATTTTGCTTCCGATAAGACTCATTGTATTATTGTTTCTACAATTTTTTCACACAGTTCCAAGTTATTGTATTTCTTTATTTGTTTTCGTCAGATATCAAAAAACATTATATTTGTTGTTGTACAAGGATCCCTCTATTTCTGCCAGGAGATATTTGTTATTGTAACGCTTTCCCAAATACTCCTTAAAGATTTTACATTCTTTCTGTGCTTTCTGTTTTGGACAACATCTAATTCTCCCTGTCATCATGGCCATCTGTAGGTATTCTATCATTTGGACCTGCCACTCATTTATCGTAGGTGTTTTGTCACTTTTCCAATTTCTTGCAATTAAGATCCTGGCTGCCAAAAAGAGAGGCTTTTCCTAGCTCTGTTCACTGAGATCCTTTTTCACTGGCGGGTCCCATCCTGTACTCAGGGTGTGCTTAAACCTTTTTCTTCTACCCTGTCTCCTCCTAGATCACCAATCAGTCCTGGCTCCCCAGTGGAGTGAAGGTCCCTCTCCAGCAGATTCCCTTCTGCGTCAAGGGCCACTTTCGCTTCCTTCCCCCCGCCGAGGTGAAAGTGGTGGGGAGTTACCTGCTGGGCACCTGCATCAAGCCTGAGGTCAACGTGGATGTGGCAGTGACGATGCCCAAGGTTAGTGGCACTGGCACAAGTGAGAAGCAGACCACGAGCTGCTTAGCTTCAGCATCGTCTTCATTCCACAGGGCCTAAATTTGCAATAGGTTTTGTGGTTTGTGTGTGTGTGTAGTGCACGCCAATAATGGCATAATAATTTCTAGATTCAGGTAGGTAGCCATGTTGGTCTGACGCAGTTGAAATAAATAAAAAAAATGCCCAGTAGCACCTTAGCGACTAACTAAGTTTGTTCTGGGTACAGTGGTGCCTCGCAAGACGAAAAGAATCCGTTCTGTGATTCTCTTCGTCTAGCGGTTTTTTCGTCTTGCGAAGCAAGCCCATTGACGGATTAGCGCTATTAGCGGCTTTTAGCGGCTTTTAGCGGCTGATCGGATCAGCTGATAAGCGGCTTAGCAGCTTAGAAAAAGGGGGGGGGGAAACCCCCGCAGGAACTCGCAAGACATTTTCGTCTTGCGAAGCAAGCCCATAGGAGATTCGTTTTGCGAAGCACCTCCAAAACGGAAAACTCTTTCGTCTAGCGAGTTTTCCGTCTTGTGAGGCATTCGTCTTGCGGGGCACCACTGTATAAGCTTTTGTGTGCATGCACACTTCTTCAGATACCAAAAGCTTATACCCAGAACAAACTTAGTTGGTCTCTAAGGTGCTACTGGACAATTTTTTAATAATAATTTCTGTTGAAGGCGAGTTTCAAAAAAACGTTTTTGTAAGGGTATATATTTTATGGGGCAATCCCTCTTGCTGGCCCTAGTAGGACCAACTTGGCTAGTTAGCCCTGGTGATCATTTGATGTCTACTGACTGGGTTCCCCCGCTCCCCTCAAATGACCCGTGAAGTTTAGAATTTTATTGATATTGATGCTGCATTTTATGTTGTACTTTATGCTGTTTTTAAGTCACATTTTAATCAATGTTTTATTTTGCTGCTAGCCGCCCTGAGCCCAGTTTTTAAACTGGGAAGGGCGGGGTATAAATAAAAAATTATTTATCTATTTATTTATTTATTTATTTATTTATTTATTTATTTATTTGCTGCTAGGAGATCTTCCAGGACAAGGACCACCTAAACCAGCGCTACCACCGCAAGAGGGCTCTCTACTTGGCTTGCTTGGCTCAGCACCTGGCCAAGAAGAAGCTCTTCGGGGCCGTGAAGTTTGCCTACGTCAACGGCAACCACCTGAAGCCGGTCGTGCTCCTGCAGCCGCAAGGTGAGGGTGGCTTTCCGCCTGCTCCTTGATCCAGACCCCCTTCCTTTTTCTTGGTCTCCCTGTAATAGAGCACCAGGTTTGGGCAGAAAAATACTGTATTTTTTGCACCATAACACTCACTTTTTTCCTCCTAGAAAGTAAGGGGAAATGTCTGTGCGTGTTATGGAGCAAATGCCTGCGAGTGATGGGGGGGGGATCTGCTGCAGTCGTGAGCAGAGGATCCATGGTTCCCCTTCCTTCCCTCCTCCATGGTTACAAAGCATGGATCCACATGGATTTTTGCATTGGGCTACTCCAAACTCACTGTCAGATCCCATGTCTGTGGCCACAGCATGAACCACAAAAATCATATATCCACTATTTCATTTAGAATATTTTTTTTCTTGTTTTCCTCCTCTAAAAACTACGTGCGTGTTATGGTCTGGTGCGTGTTATAGAGCGAAAAATACGGTAAGTGATGGGTTCTGGTGGGCTGAGCAGGAGTGTGATGCTGCAATGTAAGAGGCAGCTGCAGTTTTCGATTGCACGAGGCTGCATCTTAAAGCGGGTTAGAGTGAGTGAGTGCTGCAAGACTGGGGCAGGTTATTATTCGTTAATTCTGGTTTGTTTGTTTGTTTGTTTAGTTGCATTTATAGCTCACCTTTTCCTCCAAAGAAACTCAAGGTGGTATACAGGGTTCTCCCCCTCCTCCTTGAATCCTCCCAACAACCCTGCGGGGCAGGCTAGGCTGAGAGGCAGTGAGCATCATGGCCAAGCAGGGATTCAAACCCAGGTCTCATAGGTCCTAGTTTGATGCTCCAACCACTACTCCACACTGTCTCTGTTACTTGCATAGCTTGCCCATATCTGAATGGTCAGGCGTAAATTCAGAAAACATTACACAAGTGCAAGATTATAATGGAATCATGAAATAAAACCACAAAGCTAACCAATGATGGGGACATGGGTGGCGCTGTGGGTTAAACCACTGAGCCTTGGGCTTGCCGATCAGAAGGTTGGCAGTTCAAATCCCTGCGACGGGGTGAGCTCCCGTTGCTCGGTCCCTGCTCCTGCCAACCTAGCAGTTTGAAAGCATGTCAAAGTGCAAGTAGATAAATAGGTACTGCTCCGGTGGGAAGGTAAACGGCGTTTCCGTGCACTGCTCTGGTTCGCCAGAAGCAGCTCAGTCCTGCTGGCCACATGACCCGGAAGCTGTACGCCAGCTCCCTCGGCCAGTAAAGCGAGATGAGCGCTGCAACCCCAGAGTCGGCCACGACTGGACCTAACAGGTCAGGGGTCCCTTTACCTTTAGGTCTAAACCACAGAGCCTAGGGCTTGCCAATCAGAAGGTTGGCGGTTCGAATCCCTGCAATGACGGGGTGAGCTCCCGTTGCTGGGTTCCTGCTCCTGCCAACCTAGCAGTTCAAAAGCATATTAAAGTGCAAGTAGATAAATAGGTACCGCTCCTGCGGGAAGGCAAACGGCGTTTCCATGCGCTGCTCTGGTTCGCCAGGAGAGGCTTAGTCATGCTAGCAACATGACCTGGAAGCTGGAAGCTAGCTCCCTCGGCCAATAAAGCAAGATGAGTGCCGTAACCCCAGAGTCTGCCACGACTGGACCTAATAATCAGGGGTCCCTTTACCTTTTAACCAATGATGAAGTTAGCAGTGTAGCAGGAGGGGAGACGTTCAGTCCACCAATGGAGGGAGATGTTCTTAAAAGTCTTGGCCTGGGTGCCTTCTCCTTATCGATTCTCCTGGCTTGCCTTTTGCTCACCCTGCTTCGTGGGGTTTCCCTAGGGAAAGACATGAAGTTGGTGACTGTCCGCCTCTACGCCTGCCCTGCCCAGGGCGTCTTCAAGACCAGTCGCCTGCACCCCAGCAAGAACAACGTCCGCACGGCTTGGTTCACGGAGAAGCGCTCCCCTGTCGCTGGTATTATTATTATTCTATACTTATTTATACACCGCCTTTTCCCGCTGATGGGACTATTTAATTGCTCATCGTCTAACATTGTGTATGCCATCAAATGCCAACAGTGTCCTTCAGCTCTCTATATTGGACAAACAGGACAAACCCTACGCCAAAGAATAAACGGACATAAATCTGACATCAAGAATCACAAAACAGAGAAACCAGTAGGAGAACACTTCAATCTCCCAGGACATTCTATACAAGATCTCAAAGTAGCTGTTTTACTACAAAGGAATTTCAGAAATAGACTGGAAAGAGAAGCTGCTGAATTGCAACTCATTACCAAACTCAAAACCATGGATAGACCTGGTTTGAACAAAGACATTGGATTCTTATCTCATTATACATGACTAAGCCATTTTTCACCTTCTCACCCCTTGCCTTTTCCTGGAAGACCTATTGCAGTCGTTAAGAGTCGTCAACAGGCTCATCTCAGCTATCTGCCAATCGCCCATTCCCACCACCCTTCTGAGTAATACCCCTCCCCACCTTCTCACTATGTAGAAGGATCTGGCAACTTCTGTTTCAGTGTATCTGAAGAAGTGTGCATGCACACGAAAGCTCATACCAAGAACTAACTTAGTTGGTCTTTAAGGTGCTACTGGAAGGAATTTTTTTATTTTGACTATGGCAGACCAACACGGCTACCTACCTGTAACTGAAATTTTAATGTATTTTTCATCTTTGTTGGAAGCCGCCCAGAGTGGCTGGGGAAACCCAGCCAGATGGGTGGGGTAAAAAAATTAAATTATTATTATTATTACTGATCTACACACATAAAACAAATGAACGCACAGGAATCTTCCAAAAGCCCATCCCAAGCCCCAAAAGTCCCATGGCGATCAGCAAATGGTAAGGGGGGCAGGATCGTGAAATCTGGAAGCCCCTAGTCATGAACCGGCACATGGGCGGTGGATACAGATTCAGTCGTTCTGACTCGAGGAACGAGGCAGTTGAGCAGCTCGGCAGCTGTATCCATGACTGAGCAGCCCTTTTTAGGATCCACTCAGCTCATCCTGAAAAGGGGGAGGGGCTAGAAAAGGTGCCCTAAGCATAGTCTGCCTCCCTTTTTCCCTGACTGGATTACTGCGCACAGTGGGGTCACCACCCAGTGGTCGTAATTGAACCTTTTTTCAATCCTACTTGGCTACGAGTGATCGCCAAAGAAGAAGACAAACAGGAACAGCTGAAAACGTAGGAGAAAAAACAATCACCAAAAAACCAAACAATTAAACATTAATAGAATTAACTATGGATAGATAAGATAGATTAAAAGCTTGCAGCCCATTGCAACAAAAGCAGCATGGCACCAGCCCCCTCGTTAAAAGGAAATTTTTAAAAATGTTTTTCTGGTTATTGCTGTTTTCCTTTTGTTCCCCCTGTGAACGATGCCATGGCCTTTGGCTAGCGCAATAAAGTTTATGAATGAATATACAGTGGTGCCTCGCAAGACGAAATTAATCCGTTCCGCGAGTCTCTTCGTCTAGCGGTTTTTTCGTCTTGCTAAGCAACCCTATTAGCGGATTAGCGCTATTAGCGGTTTAGCGGCTATTAAAGGCTTAGCGGCTAAAAGGCTATTAGCGGCTTAGCGGCTTAGAAAAAGGGGGGGAAAGCGAAAAAAATTGCAAGACTTGCAAGACTTTTTCGTTTTGCGAAGCAAGCCCATAGGGAAATTCGTCTTGCGAAGCGCATCCAAAAACGGAAAACCCTTTTGTCTAGCGGGTTTTTCGTCTTGCGAGGCATTCGTCTTGCGGGGCACCACTGTATAAACCTTTGATGAACTTTGATGAACTAGGATTCCTGCCTAATAACCCCCCTTCTAAGCTACACAGAAAGTTAGTCAGAGTGTCTCCATTTTAGACTTGGATGTTGTGTTTCTGTTGTTGGGTTCTGGGTGGTTTTATGCCAGACAAGAAGGCCGCAGCTAACGGCGTCTGCCATATTTGTTTGACATGGACCGGTGGTGACCTCCTGTTCTGCCTTTCCTAGGAGCCTCGGAGCCACCGACGCCACACTACAACAACTCCATTTTGTGGGACCTGGTCCTGGAGTCCAGCCTGCTCTTCCTCTCGGAGGCAGCCCATGACTTCCAAGGCATGCGAGACGGGGTGTCTCTCCTCAAAGTGTGGCTGCGCCAACGTGGGCTTCACCAGGTAACTGGGCCCGGGCACAATGGGGGGAGACCTGGGCCTCCTTGCTTCCTCACCCTTGAGCAGCCTGGCTGTTGTGACAAGACCGTGTTGTCAACTGCCCTGAGATCTACAGGTATAGGGCGGTATACAAATTTAATAAATAAATATTTGGGGTTGCAATCAAATATTTGAGGTTACAATGGTGGTGCTGGCTATGGCCCGTGGGAGTTGTAGGTCCAAGAATTCTGGAGGACACCAGGTATGCAAAATCTGCTAAGTGTTGTGATCCCTTTGCACTATGCTAAAAATGCTAAAAATGTCTCGAGCAGCTGCAGGCTACATTCCTAAACAGGACTGTCTTCACCCAGCGGGGTGCAAGGGGTGCGGGGCACCTGGAGGCCGAATTCTGGGGGGTGCCTCTCAGTCAGTGGAGGTGAAAAGCAATGGAGCGAAAGTCCCTACCCCCTCCTCGGTTACTCTGTTGCGTTACTGCGCCTAAGATTTCAGATTAAAACTGCCACTGCTGGAATGAAAGGAGGACCGTTTTCTGCCTCCCCACTTCCAGCCACGCTCTGAAAACTGGAAAAGTGATCCTCTTAAGAATATTAGGGGGGCAGGCAGGGGGAGCGGGGCTTTGGTTTTTGCAGTCTTCAGGGGAAGGACTAGACCATGTGAAAAATGAACACAATATTTTAGCTGCAGTTCATTCAATTTCAGATTTGTATTCTCGTTGTAAAAAAGCATGCCTAGACATTCTGTTCTTTCACCCATAACCTAGGTTCAGAGTGCCATTTAGCTCCTAGCTTTCTAGCACTGGGCGGCTGGAGGATTTGGGAATCTGCAGCAGAAGAGCACCTTGTGCCAACTTTTGTGTATTGTCCATTTCTTCCCTCCCCTCCCCCAGGGCCTTGGGTGCTTCAATGGCTTCATGGCTTCTATGCTGGTGGCGTATCTCTTGGAGAAGCACAAGATCAACAAAGTGATGAGTGGATACCAGGTGTTGAGGAACAGCCTTCAGTTCTTAGGTAAGCCCAGTGCGCTTTGGCTCTGAGGTGGGAGGTGCTTAGATCTGAGCTGGTTTGTGGGGTTCCCTGCCTTTCCTCTCTCGATCACAAACCAAGCCACCCATTTGGCAGAATAATAATACAGTGGTGCCTCGCAAGACGAAAAGAATCCGTTCCGCGAGTCTCTTCGTCTTGCGTTTTTTTCGTCTTGC
Organism: Podarcis liolepis; assembly: GCF_965112155.1. NCBI lineage: Eukaryota > Metazoa > Chordata > Lepidosauria > Squamata > Lacertidae > Podarcis > Podarcis liolepis. Next base: position 62,386,623 of record NC_139565.1, on the reverse strand, counting down.
GAAGCAAGCCCATTAGCGGCTTAGCGGCTTAGCTGATAAGCGGTTTAGCGGCTTAGCGGATCAGCTGATAAGCGGCTTAGTAGATCAGCTGTTAAGCGGCTTAGCGAATCAGCTGATTAGCAGCTTAGCGGATCGGCTGTTAAGCGGCTTAGCGGCTTAGGATCAGCTGATAAGCAGCTTAGCGGCTTGGGAAAAAGGGGGGGAGGAAAAAACCCCCGCAGGAACTCGCAAGACATTTTCGTCTTGCGAAGCAAGCCCATAGGAAATTCGTTTTGCGAAGCACCTCCAAAACGGAAAACCCTTTTGTCTAGCGGGTTTTCCGTCTTGCGAGGCATTCGTCTTGCGGGGCACCACTGTACGATAGGAGACGATAGTCTTTATTGCTTCACAATCTCTGAGTAATTGCATGATCTTTCCCCCCACGTGTCTGTCTTCCTTCCAGCTGCCACAGACCTCAGTACATCTGGAATCAGCCTTTCAAAGGATGGGGTTTCCTCACTGGTAAGAGTGTGAGCTTTGGGGTACTTGGAATTCCTGATTAGGGCAGAGGCGATGGGGGTTGTTTATTATTACAGCTGTATTCCACCTTCCTTCCAAGGAGCTCAAGCTGCCTTCCATGGTTATCCCCTCATCCCTTTGTATCCTTGCAACAACCCTGTGAGGTTGTGCATTCACTTTCCCTGCTAGAAGCTGCCACTCCCACCTGCTTTTCAGCCTGCGACACCTTTTGAATCTCAATATTTATATGTTATGGAAAGGTTTTCAGTGGACAAATAAATGGGGGGGGGGGAGACCCAAAACAAAAATGAATACAACACAATGTATAGGTATATAAGTAAGGTTATTATCCATCGAGCATACAATTATTAACACGTCACTGTAGATTTTATAAATGCACTTGTACTGTCATCATATTTATCCATACACAATCTGTGTCCAAAAGCAATCTCTTTGTATGTTATAAGAGTTGCCGTATCTTCTATCCATTGATCAAAGGATAGTAGTAGTATTAGTAGTAATAATAGTAATAATAATAGTAATAATTTGTTTATACCCCACCCATTTGGCTGTGTCTCCCCAGCCACTCTGAGCAGCTCCCAACAGAATATTAAAACATGATAAAACATCAAACATTAAAAACTTCCCTATACAGGGCTGCCTTCAGATGTCTTCTAAAAGTCAGATAGTTGTTTATTTTATTGACATCTGATGGGAGGGTGTTCTACAGGGCAAGTGCCACTACCCAGAAGGCCCTCTGCCCGGTTCCCTGTAATTTCACAGGGAGGGAACCGCCAGAAGGCCCTCAGAGCTGGACCTCCGTGTCTGGGCTGAATGATGGGGGTGGAGACGCTCCTTCAGGTATAGATAGAAAGATTATCTTTCCAGTGAATCAATATCAAGTCTTTTGGCAGACCTGAGGGTGCAAAGAGCCCATCTATGTTGACCAGGTGTCAAACCCCATATCTGAAGAAGTGTGCGTGCACACGAAAGCTCATACCAATAACAAACTTAGTTGGTCTCTAAGGTGTTACTGGAAGGAATTTATTTTATTTTGTCCTGTATAATGGGTATGTGATTTAGGATAATATGATCATCTGGCATTTTAAATTGCTCCCCTAAAATTTAGTTATACATCCCGATGCTTCTTTTCTCCAGAATTTTGCAAGCATCAGCCATTGCAGAAACCTAAGTTTCAAAGGAGCATTTTCCTTGTTCTGCCTTTTGAATCTCAGCTTTGTCCTCTTCCTCTAGCCTACCCTGGCGGACTTCCACGCAGCGTTCCAGGTGGTCTTCGTGGACCGTTCAGGGTTGGTTAACCTGTGCGCAGACATGACGGCCTCCACATATAAGCAGGTAAATGAGGTCGTGGTTTCGCCCAGCTTTCAAATGTGCCGTCCAAATTTTTCCTATCAGCCCCAGCCACTACAGATTTACTGGAAGAGAGGAGAGGAAGTTTCTCTGTGCAGCCAAAAGGCCTTGTTACTAGCAGAAGAAATTCATTGGAAAACCGCCCCTTGTATTCATGTTACTTATACCCAGCTCTTCGCCGTTTGCATAATCCTGGAGTGAGAAACAGAATTAAAAATACAACAAAGCAATATTTCACCGAAATTGAACACCCTCAAAGGAAGAACGGTTGATAAAAACGAGGGGTTTTTTCAGCGATGGCAAAACTGATGGCAATGATAAGAGACACAAATTTAGAATCCTTTAAAGAATTCTGGAAACTCACTCTAATCTGTTCAAAAACTTATTTCCCCTACGCAAAGGCCAAAGCAGGGTTTGAAGCGTAAGAAAATAGCAGGATATATTAAGAAACGGGTTAAAGAGGATGAAATTAGATAAGAGAGAACCTTAAAAAGCAATTTTATGTAATTTGAGTTAGAAATATTGATGTTGGGTGAGTGGAAGTCACTAGTTTTGTTGAATTGGAATATAACTTGAGTAGCAGATTTAACTTTCAATATGGAAAAATAATTATATATATATATATATATATATATATATGCTTTCGTAGATTTTGAAATTCAGCCTAGTGTAAAAACAGACGGCATGCCAGTGTTTTCACCGTTGTTGGCATTGCAGACTTGTCGGGTAGGCTGAGAACCGGAGAGTGACTTGGGCGAATGGGGGATTTGAACCCGGGTTTCGTGTTATTGTCTACCTGCTGCTCTGCTTTGCTCTTTGCAAATGGACCAGGGAAGCGAACGGGCCAAGAGTGTTTACACCGGCCACTTGGGGGTGGTGGTGGTGGAGTGGTTTTGTAGGGTACCCCCAACCAAGATGAGTTGATGCCTCGAGAGAAAAAAGGAGGCAACTACATTGTGGCCTGGAATTGACACTTGGGGTGTAGGCTTATTTCTCGGCTTGCCTAAATATGTGCGGTTTTGCTCTCCCTTAGATCCAGTTCGAAGCCAAGCACTCTATGGAGATTCTGGACGACAAAACGATGGATGGGTTCCATTTGCTGCTCATGACACCCAAGCCTCTGATCCGAGCCTTTGACCACGTCTTCCAGTACGTTCTCTCCACGAGAATATTTCTTTTTTTCTTACATTTACACACTACAGTGGTGCCTCGCAAGACGGAAAACTCGCTAGACGAAAGAGTTTTCCGTTTTGGAGGTGCTTCGCAAAACGAATCTCCTATGGGCTTGCTTCGCAAGACGACAATGCCTTGCGAGTTCCTGCGGGTTTTCCCCCCTTCCCCCCTTTTTCTAAGCCGCTAAGCCGCTTATCAGCTGATCCGATCAGCAGATAAGCCGCTAAAAGCCGCTAATAGCGCTAATCCGTCAATGGGCTTGCTTCGCAAGACGAAAAAACCGCTAGACGAAGAGAATCACAGAATGGATTCTTTTTGTCTTGCGAGGCACCACTGTACTTTTTCTTCGAAGGAGCACAAGGGGACCTGTCTGGTTCTCCTCTTCCTCCTCATTTCCTCCTTACAACAAGCGTGTGAGAGAAGTTGGGCTGAGATACGGTGACTGGCCAAAGGTCACCCAGTGAGTTTTGTGGCCGCATGGGTATTCGAACCCCAAGCCTCCCAGGTCCTAGTCCAACACTCTTTTTAAAAAATGTATTTTAGTAAAAACCAGAGCCCTTTCGGGGGCGATAATTTAGACGGGAAAAGGTCAAAAAAAGGTTATTTATGTATGCCATTACGGCTGCCTATGTTTTGTTAGCACAAAAATGGAAAACGAGTGAGGTCCTAACCAAAGAAGAATGGCAACTTAAACTGATGGAATTTGTGCGGCTTGCGGATCTAACTTACAGAATAAGAGAACAAGAGCAACATTTGTTTAAAGAAGATTGGAAAATGTTTCTTGAATATATGGGGGGAATTGTGTACGCTTGGAAACGTCGGCAGCATTAAGATAAATTCAACAGTTTTGATGGAAGTAATAATGGAATACTGAATGGTTTAATTTATATGAAATATGTGGGGATTTACGCTATGCAAAATGAACCATGGGAAGAGAAGAATGGAAGTCATTGATATTTTAAGGTTGTTTAAATGAATGTTCTAAATTGTAAAACAGAAGAGTTAATAAAAATTATATACAAAAAATAATAACAATACGTAACTAACTAAATAAATAATAATTAATAATCTGACTTGATGCTATATATAAACATCCAAGGAATGGGTTGACTTGCTCATACTGGGCTGCCGAATCGTGTCTTTCTTGGAGAAGAAGTTGAGTTGGTTCAGCACTGAGAATTTATTTCTCCTCCACTGCTGTGTTTGCCCAGCCTGGGCACAGTTACTTATTTGAGGACCCAGCAGTGATTGCACTTCTCTCTCCTGGCCTCTCTCTCCTCAGCCTCAAGCACGTCTCCAAGCTGCAGGCGGCCTGCAGGAAGATGCAGCTGCTCAACGAGCTGATGGATCGCGGCGGGAATTACGTGGCGGCAACTCTGCCTTTCCTCATCGGCTTGCTGGAGCGAGGGCTGTCTCGGAGGATCCTGTTGCTGACGCATGCGCTGCCCCAGACTCAACCAGTAAGTTTTATTTCAGACCATGGTGGTGATGATGATATTTATATTTACATTCAAAACCTGACAGTACCAAATTATCGAAGGCTTTTCACCAAAGCCAGACTAAACGTCTTTCCTTCTGCAGTGTTGGATGGCAGGTTGAGATGAGTCCCCTACCAGGACAGACTTTGCTCGTGTGCTCAAGACATCGATTCCATAAAACATATTTTGCTGCACTGTGCAAAATATGAGCAAGTCAGGGCTGACCTGATACTACCCTTGCTGGTACCCTTCCTGGGAAAATCAGAGGCTCACTATGTCAGGTTCCTATTGGAAGACCGGACAAACGCTAGAACATTAGCAGTGGCAAAGTTTTTATCGGTGGTTACAAGAACCAATGATCCCTATCTTTAAGTCTGAACAAAATGGTAGTTTAAACCTGGAGGTAGACTGTCTGAATTGTGCATTGCTTTGTAACGATTTGTTGGGTCTCTGGACCGTAATAAAGATTGATTGATTGATATTTATTTATAAACCACCTTCTGGCGAACCAGAGCAGCGCACGGAAATGTCGTTTACCTTCCTGCCGGAGCAGTATCTATTTATCTACTTGCACTGGTGTGCTTTCGAACTGCTAGGTTGGCAGGAGCAGGGACCGAGCAACGGGAGCTCACCCCGTCACGGGGATTCGAACCACCGACCTTCTGATCGGCAAGTCCTAGGCTCTGTGGTTTAACCCACAGCGCCACCCGCGTCCCTTAATAATGTCTTAATAATAATAATAATAATATTTATTGTCATTGTACAACCTGTGTACAATGAAATTAAACAAGCCTTCCTCCCCCCCAAACACTCAATCTCTTATCAAACAACTCACCACCTTGCAAGTCAATTTCGCTGTTATTTATGTTATGTCTTACTTCGACGTCGTTTTTATGAGGCTATACGCTCGGTCTTTATTACCCCTGTCATACAGAAAATTCCAAGTGGGTTTGAACCTAAATGCTTAAAATCCTTGTTAGAGGACAATGATCCAGAGATCACGCTAAGGGTGGCCAAATTCTGCGCAGCTGCCATAAAACTCAGGGAACAAGATGTGCAATTACAAAGATTTAAGACCTCAGATGCAAACCCTAGATAATATTTTAGAGACCTAAACCACATTTCTAATTGCTGCCGTATTCGTATTGTTTATTGTTATATTTGATTGTTAATCCAAACTTAATTCTATTGTGTTTTATGCTCGTTTAGCACGGTATGTAAAACTGGTCTGGGACCGTAATAAAATCTATATATATCTTTCCAGTGTGGCCCATCTAATTTTGCTTGTCTCATCTTTTTCGCCCAGTGGCCAATTGACGCTGATCCCCCAAAACACAAAGACTTTGGGTCCCTGTCATTTGGACTTCTGCTGAACCTTGAATTTGCAGGCAGCATCCTAGAGAGGGGACCTGGAGGGGACAGACCAGAGGTAAGACTGGAAGAGTGCTCTGGTCCCCATTATTGGGTGCCCAAGAGATTTTCTGCCTACGCTTTTGCCAAGCCAAGCTAAGCAGTTGGCTCCTTATCTCTCTCGCCCTGACCTAGCCACTGTGATCCACGCGACAGTCACCTCCAGACTGGATTATTGTAACTCGCTGTATGTGGGGCTGCCCTTGAGACTGACCCAGAAACTCCAGCGGGTGCAGAATGTTGCGGCGAGACTCCTTACAGGATCACATTTGCCCGGTGCAATACAGTGGTGCCCCGCAGGATGAATGCCTCGCAAGACGAAAAACTCGCTAGATGAAAGGGTTTTGCGGTTTTTGAGCTGCTTCGCAAGACGAATTTCCCTATGGGCTTGCTTCGCAAGACGAAAACGTCTTGCAAGTTTGTTTCCTTTTTCTTAACACCATTAATACAGGTGCGACTTGACTTCGAGGAGCAACTCATAGAACGTGGCGTGGTAGCCTTTTTTGAGTTTTTTGGTGATTTTTGAAGCTTTTCCAAAACTTTTCCGACACCGTGCTTCGCAAGACGAAAAATTCGCTAGACGAAAAAACTCACGGAACGAATTAATTTCGTCTTGCGAGGCACCACTGTACCAGCTGCACTGGCTCCCGGTGGAGTACAGGATCAGGTTTAATGTGCTGGTTTTAACCTTTAAAGCCCTATATGGCCTAGGACCCTCGTACCCACGGGACCGCATCTCCTGGTATGTCCCACGGAGGACCTTAATGTCTTCAAACAAAAACATCTTGGAGATCCCAAGCCACAGGGAGGTTAGACTGGTCTCAACCAGAGGCAGGGCTTTTTCGGCTGTGGCCCCGATCTGGTGGAACGCTCTGTCACAAGAGACTAGGACCCTGCAGGACTTGACATCTTTCCACAGAGCCTGCAAGCGGAGCTGTTCCGCCAGGCCTTTGGCCAAGGCACAGTCTGACCCCCTCCTTTGGTAATCCTCACAGAACTCTAGCCCAATGGTTGCCATCAATTTGATTTGAACTGATTTTATAATGAATTGATTTGAATGCTGTATGACTTTACTGTTGTTAGCCGCTCTGAGCTCTGGGGAGAATGGGATATAAATAAATAAAAAATATTATTATTATTAGGCACAACCCATTGGTGGTGAAAGTGCTCGCTTTGATTTCAATGGGACTTTTTCAAGGCACGATTATTCATGAAAGAAACCTTCTTGTCCTGTTTTGCACACCCTTTTTCCTTGCTGAAAAATGGTATTTTGGACCCATGGAACTCTCCGCCACTGGAGATTCAGCAGGCACCTTCTGTGCCAAATTTTTGCACCTGCTAAAAGCTTTTCTATTCTGCCAGGCCTATGCAGGCGATTAAGAAGACATTCACAGTGGCTAATGCATGCCTGTTTTTAGATTTTTCATGGTTTTATTGTATTATTTTATGTTTTTATTGCTGTACACCACTTTTATGTATTTTTATGACATAGTGGTATAATTTTTTAAAAAATAAATGAATTAAATAAACCTGTTTAGTGCCGCGTTTGCTTTCTTGCTAATTTCTGAAAAGTTAAAACACTTTTTTATGCAATTTATTTTTAAAGAATGAAGGTCAGAATCACTTCCTTTTTTCTGCATCCTTTGCAAACAGGATTAGAGTTACCTGTGAAGACAAATTGGCACCTATTGCCCCATTTATATTTGTTTTGGTTCAGCTTTAATTGTTTGGCAGTGGTTGAAAAACACAAACCAAACCCACAGAAGTTAACTTGTACTTGTATCTGTGCAAACCCAGGAATTGTGGGCCTGGCCTGCAGAACGTTCCTCTATTTTGTTTTTTAAAATGTCTTTATGAGTATATAAAAAATGAATTAAATTACGTTCATTTTATTATAAACAAAGCAAGCCTATGAGAAAGAGAGAGAAATGCCTTTCATTTCCCCTCTCTCGGGGTTTGATCCTGCAGGCGCTGGAGTTTCGGCAGTTTTGGGGGAAGCGATCGGAGCTGAGGCGTTTCCAAGATGGCGCCATCTGCGAGGCCGTTGTGTGGGACGCGCCAAACATGAGCCAGAAGCGACTCATTTCTGAGCAGATCATTCGCCACCTCTTGCAGTTGTGAGTAGCATGTGGGGATTCGGTTTTGGGGGACCCAGAGAAGGCGAAAACGGGGGTTGTGTGTGTAAGACCATTGGTCACTGGAACACAACCGGAGTGTTGCTGTTGGAGCACCTCTTCCTTCTCCAGGCAGATCAAGAGGAGAAGATGGCTGCAAAGGTTGCAAGGTTTCTAGCTGGGGCAATCAGAATAAGGTCCACTATTTGACTGCTGATTCGGGACCCTAAACTGTGTTTTATATAATGGACTTTTTATTTTGTTCCGTGTATATCGCCATGTTTTTTGTGTCGCTATGGCCGACGGCTGATGCAAATAAAGCTTCATTCATACATTCTTTGGGGAGAAGCTAAAACGTTTGGAGATTTCTAACTTCGAAAAAAGGCAGGTGGGCAGTGGACCTATAAAATTATGGACAGCATGGAGAGAGGAGATAGAGGAAAATATTTTGCATCTGCCATGCTTGTTAAGCACGTAAGAACAGGGGTCAGCAAACTTACTACGCCTCGGGCCGATGTCTCCAGTGCTGATTGTGCGGAGGGTGGGGGAGCGCGTGCACACGCGTTATTTCCAGCGCACTTCCATGTCAGAGGAGCACCAGAAATAGCTTGTGCGCATGTGCATGGGCCTCCGACCCGGATGTGCACCGGAAATGTGCACAAGCTATTTCCGGTGCTCCTCCGACCCGGACGTGGGCAGCCGCACAGCTCAGCGCTGGTAAGAGCGGGTGGTGGGGTTGTCAAGGGCCAGGTGAATGAGTCCCTCGGGCCTTATCCGGCCCACGGGCCTTAGCTTGGGGACCCCTGCATAAGACGATCCTGCTGGTTAGGGTGAACAATAAATAATGATATCACCAGTAACTAGCCAATGCACTGCCTCCACGGTCAGAGGCAAGATGCTTCTGAATACCAGTTGCTAGAAAATGGAGGGAAGGGTGGTCTTGGGTTCAAGTATTGCTTGCAGGTTCCCACAGGTGGGAACAGGATGCTGAACTAGAGAGGCCATTGGCCTGTTCCAGCAGGCTCTACTTACTTTCTTACCACGTTCTCGTGTTACGAATGCAAAATATATTTCCTCTGTCTCCTCTCTTCGTACTATTCATAAAAGGTAAAAGCGGGTGGCGCTGTGGCCTAACCACTGAGCCTTTTGGGCTTGCCGATCAGAAGGTCAGCAGTTCGTATCCCTGTAATGGAGTGAGCTCCCATTGCTTCATCCCAGCTCCTGCCAACCTAGCAGTTCAAAAGCATACCAGTGCGAGTAGATAAATCGGTACCACTGGGGCGGGAAGGCAAACGGTGTTTCCGTGCGCTCTGGTTTCCGTCGCGTTGTCCCGTTGCTCCAGAAGTGGTTTAGTCCTGCTGGCCACATGACCCAGAAAGCTGCTTGTGGACAAATGCCGGCTCGCTCGGCCTGAAAGCGAGATGAGTGCCGCAACCACATAATCGCCTTTGACTGGACCTAACCGTCCAGGGGTCCCTTGCCTTTACCTTTATCTTATAAATTGCACTTTGCACATGCACAGAAGCGCTGAATCGCAACCCGTGTGTGCACGGACGCGGTGCTGCGGGTTGCGAACGTGCCTCCCGCACGGATCATGTTCACAACCCGAGCGTCCACTGTATTCATAATTTCATAGATCCACTAACTTCTCCCACACTAGCCGTGGCAATGGAACAAAAGTTTTTTCTGAAGCAGTGTACCTTTAGTCTCGGACAAACCACAGGGTGGGCCTGTTGCTGTCAGCGGCTGTACTCAGGGCTATTCTTCTAGAAAAGGAGGTGCCAGAACTCACCGCGAACGCCCCCTTTGTTTTATTATAATGCCGCCCACCTGAAAGATGCTGGAACTGAGCTCCTGCAAGCTCTGGCTGAAAAAACGCCCCATCTGTACTCATGGGCTCTCCACTGTTGGCAACAGGATACTGGGCCAAATGGTCTGAGCCCACCAAAGTAATTCAGGCGGCAGCCTTGGCTGGTCCGAGAGGAAGCTGGTTCTCTTTTGCCTGTGCCACCGCAACAGTTGCTGATGCCACCATCAGCCTGTGAAGGCTGGCGAATTATCTGTCCTAACAGAACGTTGCGTAAAGAAGCCCCCGTGTTCTGCAGGCTCTCCTCACTGGGTGCATTTATAACTTTTGTGGTTTCACCAGGCATTGAGCCCACATAGGCTCTCCCAAGCTTTTATCAAAGTCTTTGAAAAAACATTAGAAACTTCGTTTTAAAAGAAGAAAAGAGAGTTGATTAGAAGAAAGGAGTGCGTTCCCTGTTTAAAAGCCTTTCATGGTTTGGCACTCTCTTATCTCTCTGCAGACACATGGACATTCCGGAAACATCCATCTGCTATACAGGTGCCCTGCTGGAGCCTGTGATCAAGCTGCGGCGTGAAGTAAGCAGCCTCTTTCTCCTCTGTGAATTCATGTCCTTTGAAATGCGGTGGAACTTCTCCTTCCTCTCCTCTCCCCTTGTCCCCACCCCCAGGAAATCTGTTCCATAAGGCACAGGGAAAGCTGAGAAAGTCTGTTTTGGAAGCACAATGGCAAAGTGTGTGTGTGTGTGTGTGTGTGTGTGTGTGTATGTATATATATGTATGTATGTATTAAATAAAAAAGGACGCGGGTGGCGCTGTGGGTTAAACCACAGAGCCTAGGACTTACCCATCAGAAGGCCGCTGGTTCGAATTCCCACGACAGGGTGAGCTCCCGTTGCTCGGTCCCTGCTCCTGCCAACCTAGCAGTTCGAAAGCACCTCAAAGTGCAAGTAGATAAATAGGTACCGCTCCAGCGGGAAGGTAAACGGTGGTTCCGTGCGTTGCTCTGGTTCGCCAGAAGCGGCTTAGTCATGCTGGCCACATGACCCGGCAGCTGTACGCTGGCTCCCTCGGCCAATAAAGCAAGATGAGCGCCGCAACCCCAGAGTCGGCCACGACTGGACCTAATGGTCAGGGGTACCTTTACCTTTACCAATGTATTAAATGTGCATACCGTCTTTCATCTGAATATCACAGAGGGCTTCCCAACACAAAAATGCAACATGAAAAACAAAATACGTAACGAAACCAAAGCAAACCAATTACCCCCCCTCAATCACTTTTAAAAAGCCATAGATTGTTGTGTCCTTCAAAAAATGGGAATGCAGATCTCCATTGATCGCTGCCTCCTCTGCCCTGTTAAGTCACATCCACACCATATGTTTACCATTGATACCACTCGTGCCTTCCCCCAAAGTATTCTGGGAGCTGTAGTTTAAGGGGGCTGAGAGATGTTTAGCAGATTCCACAGAACTACAATTCCCAGGGTTCCCTGTGAAGAGAGACTGACTGTTACAGCACTATTGAGAATTGCAACTCTCAATTCTGTGTTGCTGTTTTCCTGGTGTCTGCCTTTTTTCGTTAAGGGCAGCTATGAGAGCAACTTCCTGGAATCACTAATTGCAGGTTTTGGATGAGAGTTTTTGGGGTATCAATGTGGTGATGGGGAATGGTTAGCCCAGTTCCCCTCGTGCCATGGTCCTCATTCTGATCAGAGAGGCCCATGCAGCTGCTGTTTCAGGAAAACTCAGAAACCAGACTTGTTAAATGCATTCACAGATTGAACATACAGTCATACCTCTACTTTCGTATCCCCCTAGCTACAGAATCTTTGGGTTACTGCCACGGCAAACCCAGACATGTATACTTCTGGGTTTCGCCATGCGTGCATGCGCAGAAGCACTCAATTGCTGCGTGCATGGAAGTGCGTCTCTGTTTACGTAATTTTCAGGGTGCAAACGGACCCCCGGAATGAATTAAGTTCTTATCCGGAGGGTCCACTGTATTCTCTAGTTTGGTAGTTATCCTCCCATAAAGGGCAGTGTCTATTGTGCCAAAATAAAAAGGTCTGGTGGTTATGTCACATGGCTGTGTCCAGGCTGGTCTGCAGGTGGCACCCTTCGGCTGTGATATTTCGGACGGGAGTGCGTTGCAATCTGCTTTAGATCTGCTTTCTTTAAGGGAGCGTCAAACTGACTGCCAAAATCCAGTTTCTCCTAAGAAACCGGTGGTCTCATGCTGCAAGCATGCATGGGAGACAGTATCTTTCCACATGTGTTGTGCATGGTCTCCCCACACGTCTGGGCACTCCCTGTGGGACTGGCAGACTTTTCCAGATCTCCCCCCCCCCAAAAAAAAAGTGGAAGGGTGAGTTTCGGACTGTCCATTCCTGCCGATTCACACTTCTCCAGATCTTCCCCAGCCAAGAAATGCAGATTTTGTATGCCATGTTTTATATATTCATGTTCCCCCAACTAGGCCCTTTTGAAAGATATCCTGCTGAAGTTTGAGAGGCACAGACAAGATGGAACTTTTGCTATGAGCTGGATGAATATAACCAGTCTTAAATGGTTTGGAGTACAGCTCCTGCCTCCCCACCCTCAGCCAGCTATCTTTCTTTAATTTAGTAGTATGTAAGGGTCAGTAAGGGACGCGGGTGGCACTGTGGTCTAACCACTGAGCCCAGGGCTTGCCGATCGGAAGGTCAGCGGTTTGAATCCCCGCGACGGGGGTGATCTCCCATTCCTCGGTCCCTGCTCCTGCCAGCCTAGCAGTTTGAAAGCACGCCAAAGTGCAAGCAGAGAAAATTGTGGCTTTAAAGAGAGGCCAGGACACTTCTTCAGAAGTATTAGGGGAAAGGAAAAAAAGGGGATATCCGACCAATCTCTCAGCTGGGAGATTTAAATCTTTGAATGAGGCTGCTCTTAAGTCCTTGTAGATTCGGCAAACTAGTAAGTAGCGAAGTAAATTTTCAGGCTCTTCCATGCGGGCACACGCTCTTCGTGAGAGATCAGTGCTTCAACTATGGCAGAGTGCGTAGAATAGATTTGAGATTTGGGGTGCTGATATGAGCAAAGACATTTAAACCTCCCCTCTCCTCTCTGCTCAGCAATGGGATGTGTGTGGGAATGAGAGCAAGTGAGGTAGAGCATGTTTGTGCGTGTTACGTGCTCGTATTTTTCTGCGCTGTGTGTGTCGTAAATGTGCCGCAGCCCCTTGAGAGGGTTGGCCAGTCTTTAGAGTTGCCCTCCCCCCCAGAAAAACAGAACCATTCTTGCTTTACCTGCCTTTTTACCTGGGATCTTAGGGACCTCGTATTTACAGGACCACCTCTCCTGGTCTGCCCCGCAGAGGACCTTAAGGTCCATGAATAACCATAGCTTAGAGGTCCTGGGCCCTAAGGAAGTCAGACTATCCTCCACCAGGGCCAGGGCCTTCTCAGTGATGGCTCCGACTTGGTGGAATGCTCTGTCCCATGAGACCAGGGCCCTTCAGGATTTAACCTCCTTCCACAGGGCCTGTAAGACAGAGCTATTCCACCTGGCTTTCAATTTGAACTTAGCCTGATCTTTTAATCCCCTTCCTTCCCTCTCCTTTTTATGAAGATTACCCGCTCTGGGATCCCACAGCTAATTCTCCCCTGGTCTCCTCACTGGCCCAAATAGGACTAATTCAGCCAGCTAGCCCTGGTGATCGTCTAATGTTTATTGGATGGATTTCCCCCCTAAATTGGTTTTTGAATTCTGAATTTGTTATTCACGTTTTATACTGTATTTTATGCTGTTTTTCGTTGCATCAGTTAAATGTTTTGAATTTGTTGTTAGCTGCCCTGAGCCTGGTTTTCTGAACTGGGAAGGGCAGAGTATAAATAAAATTATTATTATTATTATTATTGTCTTGAACAGCCGGCAGGTACTGGTGAGGAGGCCATGTTGAGCGTCGTCCGCTCGTACGACGACTTGAGCCGCAAGCTGTGGAAACTGGAGGGGCTGCCGCTGACGGTGACGTCCGTGCAGGGAGCCCACCCTGCCCTCCGGTACACCGATGTGAGTTTGAGCCAACAAAGGGGGGCTGTTGGAGGACACGCTCCATCTGTTTAGACAAGTCTCCTGCGCCAGAATGCACGCTTCCGTGGCAATGGTTTTCGTGGCGGGGCAGATTGCGAGGAAGGCAGGGGCATGGGGAAGATGGTGCATTAGGATTCGGCCACCTAAGATGGCAGAAGTCTGGTATCTTTTGCTCCATGCGTCACCCCATCTTAGTTCTGCTGGATCTCTCAGCAGCCTTTGACACCATCGACCATAACATCCTTCTGGACCGTCTAGAGGGGCTGGGAGCTGGGGGCACTGTCATAAAGTGGTTCCGCTCCTTCCTCCTGGGCCGTGTTCAGAAAGTGGTGGTGGGGCATGAGTGTTCAGACCCCTGGGCTCTCACTTGTGGGGTGCCTCAGGGTTCTGTCCTCTCCCCCATGCTTTTCAACATCTACATGCAGCTGCTGGGAGAGATCATCGGGAGGTTTGGGCTGGGTATTCATCAGTATGCGGATGATACCCAGCTCTACCTCTCTTTCAAATCAGAACCAGTGAAGGCGGTGAAGGTCCTGTGTGAGTGCCTGGAGGTGGTTGGAGGATGGATGGCGGCTAACAGATTGAGATTGAATCCTGACAAGACAGAAGTACTGTTTTGGGGGGACAGGAGGCGGGCAGGTGCGGAGGATTCCCTGATCCTGAATGGGGTAACTGTGTCCCTGAAGGACCAGGTGCGCAGCCTGGGAGTCATTTTGGGTTCACAGCTGTCCATGGAGGCACAGGTCAATTCTGTGTCCAGGGCAGCTGTTTATCAGCTCCATCTGGTACACAGGCTGAGACCCTATCTGCCTGCAGACTGTCTCGCCAGAGTGGTGCATGCTCTGGTTATCTCTCGCTTGGACTACTGCAGTGCGCTTTATGTGGGGCTACCTTTGAAGGTGACCCAGAAACTACAACTAATCCAGGATGCGGCAGCGAGACTGGTGACTGGGAGCTGCCGCCGAGACCATATAACACTGGTCTTGAAAGACCTACACTGGCTCCCAGTACGTTTCTGAGCACAATTCAAAGTGTTGGTGCTGACCTTTAAAGCCCTAAATGGCCTGCACCCAGTATACCTGAAGGAACATCTCCACCTCCATCGTTCTGCCCGGACACTGAGGTCCAGCTCCAAGGGCTTTCTGGCGGTTCCCTCACTGCGAGAAGCAAGGTTGCAGGGAACCAGGCAGAGGGCCTTTTCGGTGGTGCCACCCGCCCTGTGAAACGCCCTCCCACCAGATGTCAAAGAGATAAACAACTACCAAACTTTTAGAAGACATCTGAAGACTCCGCCCCTGGTGAATTCTGCCTTTTAAACATCTAACAAAGGTGGTCCCAGAGAGCCCTTGGCCACCCAGCCTCCTTGCAGCCCCTTGCAATTGGAGACTGGGCATTTTCTGCCGAGGTGTGTGTCTGTACCCTGAGGATGTGCTGCTACCTTGAGATCATGCGTGCGCTCCCCTTTTTCTTGCTCCTCTTAACGTGCCTTCCTGGTTCTTTCTCAGGTCTTCCCTCCGGTGCCCGTGAAACCAGATTACGCCTACCACGCCAGGATCGAGGGCAGGGAGTCTCTTCTGCCCTTGGCAGAGAAGCCGTGCCCGGCGTATTTAGCACCAATGAAAGGCAAGGATGGGTAACGTGGGTGAGACTGTCTCAAAGCGGGCAAGGGGCATTGTGAGTCCCCCTTACTGCTACTTCATGTTGTAATAACCAAACAAACCCGTGTTGCAAAGAGAACGTCAGCAATGTCTAGGCAACGCGATGACCATGTACATGCGCAATAGGCAATCTTTTTTTAAAAATTTATTTTTTATTTTCAATGCAAAATTACAACAAAAATTACAAACATTAAATCCAAAATAAAACTATACAAACAAGAAAGAAAAACAAAACACAAAAAAGAAAAGGAAAAAAGCACACATCTACAAATAAAATCATATCTTCATTCTAATCTAGTTATTACATACATATACACATACTGAATTCCTTCCTTTGTTCTAAGACCTTGAAAATTGTACTCTTTCAAAATTGTTGGGTCTAATGTAGATTACCTCTTTGTACTTTTTAACATCATTTTTCTTTTTCTTCAACCCTGCAAAGCATCATTCATTACATAGACAATTTTTATAGAATTCCTTCAAACCATAACAGGTCCAAAATGAAATCTTTAGTCTCAAAGTCTCTGGAAATCTTTAAATGAAGCGAGGTCCCAGACTTCGTAGGATGACAGACAAGCAAAGCTTTCTATATTCAGCAAATATGGTGTCCCAACACTGAACAGTGATTCTGGATATAGACTACTGTTTCATAGAATTCTTCGTCAGTGTGGTGGGAGGATATAGAATTGCATGTAAATGAAAATACCAAATGCTGTGGAACAGTGCTCTTGTAATAATGGCACTGTTCCACAGCATTTGATATTTTCATTTACAGTGGTACCTCTGGTTGCGAACGCGATCCGTTCTGGAGCCCCGTTCACAACCTGAAAGGAACACAAACCGTGTCTGCGCACATGCGGGTCGCGATTTGCCGCTTCTGCTCATGCGCAAGTGGTGAAACCTGGAAGTAACCCTTTCTAGTACTTCCAGGACGCGGGTTGCAAAGACGTAACCCGCAGCGTTTGCAACCCGAGTTATGATTTGCCCACACAGTTTGTTAGGCATAGGCATGTTATATCCACCTGTATTGATTTGGTGTATTTTCCTGGATTAAAACGGGGGACACACTCTGCTCTTACAGTCCCCCAAAATGATGCACAGAGTTAGTAACACCTCTGAATTCCAGTTGCTGGAAATCACAGGAATGGAGAGGGTTCTTGGGCTCAAATCCTAGTTGCTGGATTAGATGTGCCTTTGGCCTGATCCAGCAGCCTCCTCTTAGACGACAGAAGTTAGGTTATCCCCCAAATGACCGGAAGAATCAGAGATCAGGAAGACCAAAATGTTAATAAGGAATGGGGAAAACTTATCTTAAGAACAATTGTAAACAGTTAAAATTGTTAGTAGGATTGGAATAACACTTGTAGTCTAATGGTGAGTTTTGGACACAGTGGAGAGGTAAAAGATTCGGATTATTATAAAAGATGTGGGAGGGAGGAAATAAATAAATAAATAAATAAATAAATAAATAAATAAATAAAATAATATATTATTTTTACCCCACCCATCTGGGCGGCTTCCAACGGGATATTAAAATACAATAGGCTGTTAAACATTAAAAGCTTCCCCAAACAGGGCTGCCTTCAGATGTCTTCTAAAAGTCTGGTGGTAGTTGTTCTCTTTGACATCTGGTGGGAGGGTGTTCCACAGGGCAGGTGCCACTACCAAGAAGGCCCTCTGCCTGGTTCCCTGTAACTTGGCTTCTTGCTGCAAGGGAACCGATTCACAATAGGACCCACAAAGGGGAGGAGGGGGAAGTCCAAGAGATTTCTTGGAATCTCGTTGGATAATGTGAATGGAAAGTTTCAATTTCAAAAACCAAAAAAATGAATTGAAAAAAGGGAAGAAGTTAGGTTATCCCTGTCCAGACTGGGGCGCAGCTGGGCCACCAGCCGAAGCTGATGGAAGTCACCCCATGCTTCCAAGGCCACATGGGCTTCGGACAACAGCAAGGGGTCCAGGAATACCCCCAAGCTACATACTTGCTCCTTCAGAGGAAGTGTAACCCCATCAACCTTCCAGCCATGGGCTCTAGGGAACACTGCTTCGGTCTTATCTGGATGGAGCCTTATCAGGATCTTCGCCTGCCCTCCTCCTGCTTCCATGCTGATCCTTGCGCCTTCCGTTAACTCTTTTGCCTCCTCCTTCCCTCTTGCACCAGTGATCTGCCACATGGAGGGCAGCGGCCAGTGGCCTCAGAGCAAGGAAGCCATCCGGCGGGTCAAGGCCGCCTTCCAGCTACGGCTGGCAGAACTTCTCCACCAGCAGCACCATCTGCTCTGCAGGGCTTCGCCCACCTACACGGACGTCTATAAGGTAATTGTGCCGGAGGGTGGGTGTGTTCGTGCACATTTGGCCCCGCAGGTGCGCAGGAAGGTGGAAGCCGTTGCGTTGCGAAATATGACCAGGGGCCTGCTATCTTGAGAGAGAGAGAGAGGGAGATGGGAAGCAGGGCTCACTCCATCAGTTCCGCTGTGACAGGCCAGCTCCATCAAGTCTCCTCTCCTGTGACCTGGGGGCAGCCATGACACCCAGCTGCCTCGCTGGGAGAGATGGAAAGCAGTAGGCTCAGCCAGTCAGCTTTGCTGAAAACCCGGTTCTGCCAGACTCCTCCTACGCCTGAACTGTGCAAGCTGCCCATTATGAGAACAAATGTTTATATATTTGTGCTTGGGTTTGATTTCTTCCTCTGCCCTCCTCGCACCTTTTCCCTTGTGTGTCGTGTTTCTTTAGAGCATAGGCCTGTGGGCATGGGCTGCTAACAACAACAACAACAACAACAACAACAACAGTAATTTATTATTTTTACTCTGCCCATCTGGCTGGGTTTCCCCAACAACTCTGGGGGGCTTCCAACAGAATACAGTCATGCTTCGGGATATAGACGCTTCAGATTGCGTTTTTTTGGGTTACGGACTGCCAAAACCCGGAAGTAGCGGAATGGGTTACTTCTGGGTTTTGGCAGTCGCGCATGCACAGAAACGCTAAAACGAGCTTTGCACATGTGCAGAAGCACCAAATCGCAACCTGCGCATGGGGGCTGTAAACATGCATCCTGCACGGATCACGTTCGCAACCCTAGAGTCCACTGTATTAAAAACACAATAAAACATCAAACATTAAAAACTGCCCTAAACAGGGCTACCTTTCAGATGTCTTCTAAAAGTCAGACGGTTGTTTATTTCGTTGACATTCCTTGACTACCGAGAAGGCCCTCTGCCTGGCTTTCTGTAACTTGGCTTCTCACAGTGAGGGAACCGCCAGAAGGCCCTCGGCGCTGGACCTCAGTGTCCGGGCAGAACGATGGGGGTGGAGATGCTCCTTCACGTATACTGGGCCAAGGCCATTTAGGGCTTTAAAGGTCAGCTGTTTTGTTTTAACGTCACTTTGGGAGCAGGGCTGAAGAGCAGTATACAGGTGCTCTCAGTACACTATTATAACCGTTTCACATGCAAACTCCTCCTGATAAATCTGAAGCAAATTCAGAATATTGCCTCTAGCTTTGGGCAGCTATTCCACCCTGCTGTCCTCAGCAGCGCCCAGCACCACATGTTCCATAATCTTGAAGGGATTTTGGCTCTCTGGGACCCTTTTCCTGCCACAAACTTTGCTTGGCTTTGTGGTTGTGGTTGGTGGACTCATCTCTGAGCCTCTCGCACGGAGAGGATGACTCTCTAAGGGCCGAGATTCAGGACTTCTGGCTTTCTGGTGTGCATCTTGCACCGCTCTTGTGTAAAGTTCACCATCAGGTCCAGAAAGGCCACCTTACCCTGACTTTTTGGTGCAAATTGGTCTCTTGCCTCCTTCCTTTGCGCCCTAATTGTATTTATTTATTAAATTTGTATACCCATCATAGCTGTCAACTTTTCCCTTTTCTTGCGAGGGATCCTATTTTAATAAGGAAATTTCCCTTAAAGGGAAACGTTGACAGCTATGATACCCATAGGTCTCAGGGCAGTTGACAACATAAAATTACAATATAAAAAACACAGAATACATAATAAAAACACAGAATATATAATAAACACAGAATATATAATAAAAACAAAAAGCCAAGACAACCCAATGATCTTCCCTTCCACAACACATTCAAAAGGGCACCAGGTGTCCATAAACCAAAGGCCTAGTTGAAGGGGAATGTTTTTGCCTTGAACTTCTGCTGCTCCTGAGATTTTCTTTGCTTTTGCGCTTTTAATTTAACATTTCTAATTTACTGCACGTGGCTCTGAATTGCGATATTTCATGGAACTCGCCCTGGGGTCATTGGGTGAAGAGCAGGTTTTCGGCATGGACCCAAGACGGTGGGCTGAAGTTGGATGTTGGAAGATTCAGGACTGCGGAACTCCCTCCCACAGGAGACAGTGATGATCACAAACTTAGATTAGGGAAATGTATGGAGGAGAAGGCCAGGAATGGCTGCTAGCCGTGATGGCTGTGCCCTGCCCTCCAGGTTCAGAGGCAGCAAAGCTACAGAATCCCAGTTGCTAGAAACTGCAGGATGGGAAGGGAGGTCTTGTGTTCGAATCCTGATCGCTGGTTTCCCCCAGGCATCGGCTTTGCCCCTGTGAGACCAGGATGCTGGGCTGATCCATCAGGCTTTTAAGAAGCAAATAATTCCCCCTCCTGCTCCTCCTCTTTCTCAGGACGGCTATGTCTTCCGCCTCCAAGTGGCCTACCACCGAGAGCCCCAAATCCTGAAGGAGGTGGTCACCCCCACAGGCATGCTGAAACACGAGGTCACGGAAGAATCCGTGCAGCTGGAAGTGGAGACCCTGCACCTGCCATTCTTGACCAGCTCACTTCACGGGTAAGCGGGGAGAATGATGCCCGCGACACACAATGGCCGTGGTTTTCCCCTGAATCCCAATTGATGGGAATCACAAGGGCAGAGAGCATGGCTTGCGCAGTCCAGTCCTCCTTGCGGGCTTTCCGCAATGCACACTCTTAATAATAATAAATAGTAATGCCGTCCATCTATCTTGGGAGACAATGGAGGCATGTGCCTTTGGGGGTGAAGTCAAACTATTGGGAGGTTCAGAGCCTGCTGTGGCTGTAGAGACCGATGTGGGACAGACATGTTTTGTTGCAGCTGGGGCAGATGAAGGCGTCCAGTTGTCCATGGCATTTCTTCTCTCTGCACTCCTCCCAGCGGTCAGTCCTCCTCTGGTCATTGCTGCAGCAGCAGCAGCAACAATTTATTACTTATACCCAGCCACTCTGGGCAGCTCCCAACAGAATATTAAAAACACGATAAAACAGCAAACAATAAAAACTTCCCTAAACAGGGCTGCTTTCAGGTGTCTTCTAAAAGTCAGATAGTTGTTTATTTCCTTGACATTTGATGCGAGGGCGTTCCACAGGGCAGGCGCCACCACCGAGAAGGCCCTCTGCCTGCTTCCCTGTAACCTCACTTCTCGTAGGGAGGGAACTGCCAGAAGGCCCTCGGAGCTGGACCTCAGTGTCCGGGCTGTACGATGGGGGTAGAGACACTCCTTCAGGTATAGAGAAATTCCCACTCGGCAGAGTTGATGTCGCCAGTCATCATAATAATAGCTTTTTTGATTTGCTTTCCATTGCCTTCGGATTATGGTGATGTTGCCGGCAGATTTGGCAACGGGTCTCAAATTGTTTGCTTCGTCCCTACAGCCTCCAGCAGCAACATTCTGCTTTCAGCGGCTGCTGCCGTATCGCCAAGCGCTGGATCAGCGCTCAACTGCTGAGCGACAGCGTCTCGGAGGAATGCGTGGACTTACTGGTGGCCTCCCTCTTCCTGTCCCCAGCACCCTTCACTGTGCCCAGGTAAGGGCCCAGCCAGCGTGACATCTGCTTCACAACCTCCTGAGTCTGTTACACTCCTTTTTTAATTGCTCCTTGGTCAGGTTTTGACGTCCCTTCCATGAATAGGAGCAGTCTACCTGTGAGTGCTGGGGGCAGCACCATCTTGTGTTTGTGGTGTTCCCAAAATACGAACCTATCCTGAACATGCTCCTTGCTGGATCAGACCCCACAGCACTTTTTATCCTAAAAGGCAAGGGGTTCGACGGGATGACCCTTTGGTCATGTGGCTTAGGGCTCTTGTATTTACGGGACCATATGAATTACCATAGTTTAGTGGTCTCGGGCCCTAAGGAAGTCAGACTATCCTCCACCAGGGCCAGGGCCTTTTCAGTGATGGCTCCGACCTGGTGGAATGCTCTGTCCCATTAGACTAGGGCCCTTGAGGATTTAACCTCCTGAAGGGAAGGAAACTGCTTAAAAAGTTTGCTTACCCCTGGTCTAAACCACGGAGCCTCCTGATCAGAAGGTTGGTGGTTCGAATCCCTGCAACAGGGTGAGCTCCCATTGCTCTGTCCCAGTTCCTGCCAACCTAGCAGTTCGAAAGCACACCAGTGCAAGTAGATAAATAGGTACCGCTGCAATGGGAAGGTAAATGGCATTTCCATGCGCTCTGGTTTCCGTCACGGTGTCCCGTTGTGCCAGAAGCGGTTTAGTCCTGCTGGCCACATGACTCGGAAAGCTGTCTGTGGACAAACACCAGCTTCCTCGGCCTGAAAGTGAGATGAGCGCCGCAACCCCAGAGTCGCCTTTGACTGGACTTAACCGTCCAGGGGTCCTTTACTTTTTTTAAAAAGCCTTTGAAGTCAGTTTTGTTTCAACAAACTTTCCCAGTTAGGTGAACAGACCTCCTTTGCCTGGGCTGTTCGTTTCGTGTTCTTTTTAAACATCTGCTGTTGGAGTTTCTTTTAAAATTATTCAAGCTCTTTATAAGATTATGTCTTTCAGCTGGCTTGAGACCTGTACAGTGGTACTTCTGGATGCGAATGGGGTCCATTCTGGAGCACCGTTCGCACCCTGAGTAGAACGCAAACCGCGCCTGCGGGTTGCGTTTCGCCGCTTCTACACATGCGTGTGATGTCATTTTGAGTGTCTGCGCATGCGTGAGCAGTGAAACCCGGAAGTAACTCGTTCCGTTACTTCCGGGTTGCCACGGAGTGTAACCTGAAAACGCTCAACCTGAAGCATATTTAACCTGAGGTATGACCGTATGTGAATTTAATATAATACACAATACAGCTAGAATAATGCTCGCCTTTCGTGACTCTTCTCTCCCCACAGCTCCCCGCAAGTGGGATTCCTTCGGTTCCTTTTCCTGCTCACCACTTTTGACTGGAAGAACAGTCCCCTCATCGTCAACCTGAATGCTGAGCTGAACGGTGAGAGAGGTGGAGGGAGGGACAGTAGAAACAGAGAGAGCCTGCAGGATCAGGCCCGTGGTCCCTCTTGTCCAGCACCCTGTTCTCACAGTGGCTGATGAGATGCTGGTGAGAAACCTGCAACAGGATCCGAGCACAAGAGCAACACACTCTCCTTCAGTGGTTTCTAGCACCTGGGATTAATAGAAACAAAGAATTGTAATAATAAATAATAATAATATTTTTTTATTTACACGCCGCCCTTCCCGGTTCAAAAACCGGGCTCAGGGCGCCTAACAACAAATTTAAAACACTTAATTATAAAACAGCATAAAATACAGTATAAAAATGTGAATGACAATAAAATTCAAAAATCAATTACCGTATTTTTCGCTCTATAGGACGCACTTTTTCCCCTCCAAAAATGAAGGGGAAATGTGTGTGCGTCCTATGGAGCGAATGCAGGCTCCTTGGCTTCGCGGCGACGCACCTGTCCTGGAAGCTGGAGGAGGAACAGAAGGGTCTCCTGTTCCTTCTCCAGCTTCGCTGAAGGGACGCTGCGCCCTCTCCCTCTCTGCACAGCGCCTCTCCTGTGAAGGAGAGGCGCTGCGCAGAGAGAGAGAGAAGGCGCAGCGCCCATTGAACGACGCGCCTGTCATGCGAAGCCCGAGGAGGAACAGAAGGGTCTCCTGTTCCTTCTCCAGCTTCGCTGAAGGGTGCTGCGCCTTCTCCCTCTCTGCGCAGCACCTTTCCTGTGAAGGAGGGGCGCTGCACAGAGAGAGAGAAGGCGCAGTGCCCCTTCAGCGACGCGTCTGTCCTGGCTTCTGCTTTAGCCCTGCGCAGCCTCTTTGGGCAGGGGGAGCCTTCATCCCGCTGCCCTGAAGAGGCTTGGCGGGGTTACCCCAGAAGCCAGAACAGCCACACGGTATCCCAGAAGCCAGATCCCTCTTGCTGTTCTGGCTTCTGGGGTTCAGAATAATTTTTTCTTGTTTTCCGCCTCCCAAAACTAGGTGCGCCCTATGGTCCGGTGCGCCCTATGGTGCGAAAAATACGGTAGATAATCCCCAGGGCTAGCTGGCTGAATTGGTCCTACTTGGGCCAGCGAGGAGGCCAGGGGAGAATTAGCTGTAGGATCCCAGAGTGGGTGATCTTCATAAAAGGGGAGGGAAGAGAAGGGAAATAGAAGATCAGGCTGAATTCCAATTAAAGGCCAGGCGGAATAGCTCTGTCTTACAGGCCCGATGAAAGGAGGTTAAATCCTGCAGGGCCCCTGGTCTCCTGGGACAGAGATTTCCACCAGGTCGGAGCCATCACTAAGAAGGCCCTGGCCCTGGTGGAGAATAGTCTGACTTCCTTAGGGCCCAGGACCTCTAAACTATGGTTATTTATGGACCTTACGGTCCTCTGCGGGGCAGACCAGGAGAGGCGGTCCCATAGATACGAGGATCCCGTAGATACTTGTAGAGTTGGAAGGAACTGGGGGGGGGGGGTAATCTAGTCCAACCCCCTGCAATGCAAGAATATTTTTGCCCAGTGTGAGTCTCGAATGCACGACCCTGAGATTAAGAGTCTCATGCTCTACCGACTGAGCTGTTCCACCATATTTTAAAATTAAGAGGATCAACAACTACAGTGGTGCCCCGCAAGACGAATGCCTCGCAAGACGAAAAACCCGCTAGACGAAAGGGTTTTCCGTTTTTGCGTTGCTTCGCTAGACGAATTTCCCTATGGGCTTGCTTCGCAAGACGAAAAAGTCTTGCGAGTCTTGCCATTTTTCCCGCTCCCCCCTTTTTCTAAGCCGCTAAGCCGCTAGTAGCCTTTTAGCCGCTAAGCCTTTAATAGCCGCTAAACCGCTAATATTGCTAATCCGCTAATCCGCTAAACGGGTTGCTTCACAAGACGAAAAAACCGCTAGACGAAGAGACTCGCGGAACGGATTGTTTTCGTCTTGCGAGGCACCACTGTAATACGTAGCCTGGTCACATAGAATCACAGTTGGAAGGGACCCTGAGGCTCAAATTCAGAAGCACCTTTTCCTCTGACTGGAGGCAGAACTGAGGAGCCACTGATAGCCTCTCTTCCTCCATGAATTCGTCTGTCCTTTCAAGCCGTCCAAGTTGGTGGCCTCCTGTGGAAGTGAGTTCCATAGTTTAAGTGCTGTGTACCATATTTTTCGCTCCATAAGACGCCCTTTTTCCCTCGTAAAAAAGAAGGGAAAATGTGTGTGCGTCTTATGGAGCGAATGCAGGGGGGAGGCAGGCAGGAAAAGCTCCCAAGAGCCGCACACAAGCTCCGCACGGCTCTTGCAGGCTTTTCCCCAGGAGGGAGAAGGGACTGACGCTGCCAGTCAGTCCCTTCTCCCGCCTCGTAGAAAAGCTCGCAGGAGCTGTGCGCTCCTTAAAGGGTGTGCGGCTCCTGTGGGCTTTTCTACGAGGTGGGGGAATTCCTCCACCTCCCGCAAAAACACACAAAAGCCAGGGCTGGGGGTGAAATAATATTTTTTTTCTTGATTTCCCCCTCTAAAAACTAGGTGCGCCTTATGGTCAGGTGCGCCTTATGGAGCGAAAAAGACGGTACTTCCTTTTATCTGTCCAGAATCTCCCAACTTCCAGCTTCCCCGAGTCTTCCTTTCCTTAGGGAAGCCTCTTCTATCCTGTGCAGTCTCTGAGGTTTCCTTGCCATAGGGCTCGTCTTGGAAGAATTAAGAGGCCAAACCTTCCTTGTTAGGATTAGTACGATGATTTCCTGGTTTCCTTTCGCCTTCCTTCCAAGGAGGGCTTAGCAACCTGATCCCCGCAGTGAAGCCAGGTGCTTTTGCAATTGCAATCCAGCGTGCCAAACCTCCCTGTTCCTTTTGTTGCAAAGAACATTCGACTTTGCTGTGTTAACATCGCCCAGAGCGTGCTAAATCGCTCTTTTCTTCTCGTTGTTTGGAACATGAGAAATCACTTGGCCGGGCCCTGCATTCCATCTCCTGCCAGTACCCCAGAGAGATGCCTCTGGGACAGGGGTCTGCAACCCGCGGCTCCAGAGCCGCATGTGGCTCTTTTACACCTTTGCCGCGGCTCCGGGGCAGATACTAGCGAGGGGAGGAGGCGCATTGTGCGCCCCGACACTCCCCACTGTGGCGGGCACTGTACTGGCTGTGACGTCGCATAGGGGCGGTACGTGCGTTAGTCCCGACGTCACCTTCCCGCCGTCAGATCGCGGCTCCGGAGATATATTTGTTTTAAATGTTGCAATGGTTTTGCGGCTCCCAGGTTTTTTTTCTTCGGAAAAGGGTCCAAGTGGCTCTTTTTGTCTTAAAGGTTGAAGACCCCTGCTCTGGGAGGTTGCAGGCAGAGCAGGAAAGGAGTTGCTCTCGTTGTTGTTGGCCCCAGAACCTTCTATTCAGAGGTATACTTCCCTTATATATGGAGGCTTCATTTTCTTATTGCGGTAATGGCAGCAGATAGACCTCCTCGTTGAATTTACCTTGGCTTTTTCCCTTCATATATATTTTTTTTAAGGGAGGATCTTGGAGTCCAGCAAGAAATGGGTTGAATTTCTCGTGGCTTTTTAAAGAGATGTCTGATTTGGCCACAGTGATACATGCCTTAATTGCTTCCTATTTGGATTACAAGAACATGCTCTTCCTGGGCTGCTGCCTTTAAAAAGTGCTACGAAACATCAGCAGACCCAAATTGCTGCAGCCAGACTATTGACTGGGGCTGGTTATAGGGAGCAGGCGACTTCCTTGTTACAACCATTCCAGTAGCTTGTTGTTGTTTAGTCGTGTCCGACTCTTCGTGACCCCCTGGACCAGAGCACGCCAAGCATTCCTATCTTCCACTGCCTCCCACAGCTTGGTCAAACTCATGCTGGTAGCTTCGAGAACACTGTCCAACCATCTCATCCTCTGTCGTCCCATTCTCCTTGTGCCCTCCATCTTTCCCAACATCAGGGTCTTTGCCAGGGAGTCGTCTCTTCTCATGAGGTGGTCAAAGTCTTGGAGCCTCAGCTTCAGGATCTGTCCTTCCAGTGAGCATCAGGGCTGATTTCCTTCAGAATGGAGAGGTTTGATCTTCTTGCAGTCCATGGGACTCTCCAGAGTCTCCTCCAGCACCAGAATTCAAGAGCATCAATTCTTCGGCAATCAGCCTTCTTTATGATCCAGCTCTCACTTCCATACATCACTACTGGGAAAACCATACCATTCCTGTAGCTACCCATCTGTTTTTGGCTCCTCATTCATCTGCAAATCGGTTCCTGTAAGACCTGCCACCCCCTTCTGGTCTCTTCTGGCTGATTTAAATGCTGGGGAAACCTTGGCAAAGACACTGGTCAATTTAGACAGTTTCCCCATTCCTTGCAAAAATAAGATAGTAAGTCTTGGCTTTCTACCGAGTTCTTTGCAAAGACATTTCCGTCCTTAGTATTTTACCTTTCCCACCACCTGCTTCTGTGCACACATGGCTCACGAAACCAGTTAGTTCCCTCATTTAGAAGTCTTGTCTAGATAAGCTTGGTTTGCAGCTAGTACCTATTCTAGATCATCATTTTTTTCTAAATGACATTAGTGAATGTCAACAGTGCAGAAACTGGGAGGGGGAGACCAGGCTGTCCACTGATTCAAAGGTCTAGTTGAAGGAGGTACAGTGGTACCTCGGGTTGCATACGCTTCACGTTTCAGACTCTGCTAACCCAGAAATAGTGCTTCAGGTTAAGAACTTTGCTTCAGGATGAGAACAGAAATCGTGCTCTAGTGGTGCGGCGGCAGCAGGAGGCCCCATTAGCTAAAGTGGTGCTTCAGGTTAAGAACTGTTTCAGGTTAAGAACGGACCTCCGGAATGAATTAAGTACTTAACCTGAGGTACCATTGCATAATTCTCTGTCTGCTGACCCAAACCACCTCCTTATTCCAAGGCAAAAATTATTCTTCCAACCCCATGGAGTTGAGACAACTTATATCATTTACGTACTGTGCGGTTCTGCAGTAGGCGTTCTGTTTGCTCGCTGAGTTTGAAAAGCAGCACATGCGTCGAAGCTCGTAAGCGTCTCGAGAGTGAGTGCCTGTTATCTGTAATATTTGGATCATTCAGCCTTGTGGAAACCCAGATGGCTCATTAATGATATGGGAAGCAGTTCTGAGCTTTGATGTGCCATATGTCATAAAGCCCCGCTTAAGACTGTCTCCACCAGAATTAAAGCTTTCCCATGACTGGTGCCTCCTCCCACTTAATCTCCGCTGCACATATAAAACACTCTCAGCATGCTTTTGGCAAGAGGGTCGAATGAAAACGCTGACATGTCAGAGATTTGTGAGGTCATCCCCAGATTTTGGACGCAGGAACGCTAAGCAATAAGCCAGATAACAGGGCTCTCCTCTGCCAGTGCTGCCTTCCATGGGCACATTCCCCAAAGAACTGAAAATTTTAGCATGCGGACAGTAGACAATACCTTGCTTTACTGCCTAGCCACGGAAAACTGGGGGGTCTGTTTGCTCTCGTTACAATACGATAATCTTTATTGTCATTGTCCCATACAGAACAACAAAATTGAAAAATATACCTAGGACATTCAAAAACCAACAAGCCAGCTATCCCAACCTGGTTAGCCCCCTAAAAACTCTGATACCCCATTTTTAAATACAATATACTCCCACAAAGACTACCTTAAAGGTAAAGGGACCCCCTGACCATTAGGTCCAGTCGTGACCGACTCTGGGGTTGCGGCGCTCATCTCGCTTTATTGGCCGAGGGAGTCGGCGTACAACTTCCGGGTCATGTGGCGAACCAGAGCAGTGCATGGAAACGCCGTTTACCTTCCCGCCAGAGCGGTACCTATTTATCTACTTGCACTTTGACGTGCTTTTGAAATGCTAGGCTGGCAGGAGCAGGGACCGAACAACGGGAACTCACCCCGTCACGGGGATTCGAACCGCCAACCTTCTGATTGGCAAGTCCTGGGCTCTGTGGTTTAACCCACAGCGCCACCCGCGTCCCTAAAGACTACCTTACACTGTGTTTAAAACCAAAATCACATTTGGATAGAAACTGTTTCTCAGGCGGCTAGTCCTAGTCTTTATAACCCTGTACCTTCTTCCAGAAGGCAGAAGCTGAAAGAGATCATTTTCGGGGTGCACACTATCCTGCACTGTCTCTGCAGCTTTCTTATGGCACCTAGAATCATAGAATCATAGAGTTGGAAGAGACCACAAGGGCCATCGAGTCCAACCCCCTGCCAAGCAGGAAACACCATCAGAGCACTCCTGACATATGGTTGTCAAGCCTCTGCTTAAAGACCTCCAAAGTAGGAGACTCCACCACACTCCTTGGCAGCAAATTCCACTGTCAAACAGCTCTTACTGTCAGGAAGTTCTTCCTCATGTTTAGGTGGAATCTTCTTTCTTGTAGTTTGGATCCATTGCTCCGTGTCCGCTTCTCTGGAGCAGCAGAAAACAACCTTTCTCCCTCCTCTATGTGACATCCTTTTATATATTTGAACATGGCTATCATATCACCCCTTAACCTCCTCTTCTCCAGGCTAAACATGCCCAGCTCCCTTAGCTGTTCCTCATAAGGCATCGTTTCCAGGCCTTTGACCATTTTGGTTGCCCTCCTCTGGACACGTTCCAGTTTGTCAGTGTCCTTCTTGAATTGTGGTGCCCAGAACTGGACACAGTACTCCAGGTGAGGTCTGACCAGAGCAGAATACAGTGGCACTATTACTTCCCTTGATCTAGATGCTATACTCCTATTGATGCAGCCCAGAATTGCATTGGCTTTTTTAGCTGCCGCGTCACACTGTTGGCTCATGTCAAGTTTGT
Source organism: Podarcis liolepis (assembly GCF_965112155.1). Taxonomy (NCBI): domain Eukaryota; kingdom Metazoa; phylum Chordata; class Lepidosauria; order Squamata; family Lacertidae; genus Podarcis; species Podarcis liolepis. The sequence continues at coordinate 62,357,047 of NC_139565.1, read as the reverse complement.
GTTCTACCTGGAAGCGTAGATATGATCCAAGGTGGGAAGAGTGCACCCGGTTATTCTCTCCGCAGTCCTTACAACCCTGGACAGCATGGTTTTTCCCCTGACCGTGCAGCTCCCAAACCACACACTCAGATTTAAGAACATAAGAAGGGCCTGCAGGAACAGGCCAATGGCCGTCTAGTCCAGCATCCTTGATCCCACAGGGGCCAGTCGGATGCGTGTGGGAATCTCGCAAGCAGGATTCATGCACAAGAGCAACTCTCCCCTGATGCGACTTCCAGCAACAGGTACAGTGGTACCTTGATTCTCGAAACTTAATCCGTTCTGGAAGTCCGTTCCAAAACCAAAGCATTCCAAAACCAAGGCGTGCTTTCCCATAGAAAGCAATGCAAAATGGATTAATCTGTTCCAGATATTTTAAAGCAACCCCTAAAACAGCTATTTAACAAGTTACCTCTACAGTGGTGCCCCGCAAGACGGATGCCTCGCAAGCCGAAAAACTCGCTAGACGAAAGGGTTTTTCGGTTTTGCATTGCTTCGCTAGACGATTTTCCCTATGGGCTTGCTTCGCAAGACGAAAACGCCTTGCGCTTTTTTCTTAAAGCCGCTTGAAGAGGCGCAGTTGCGATGGACCGTGCTTCACAAGACAAAAAACATCGCAAGACAAAAAGACTCGCGGAAAGAATAATTTTCGTCTTGCGAGGCACCACTGTATTGTTGTTCTGTTAATGGTTCTCTTGGCTTCGCAGCTTTTATCCGTTTCCGCAGTCACACAATCAATCAGTCGCTGAACTGGGTTCCACACAGTCACAAAAACAAAAAATTCAATAAAAATGCAAAATTAATAGCAAAAGCAGACAGACCTCAGCGTAGCACTCAGAACGGAAGCGTTGCACTCAAAACGGAGCACGTTTGGCTTCTGAAGAAAGTTCACAAACTGGAACACTTACTTCCGGGTTAGCAGCGATTGGGTTCCAAGTTGTTCAAGAACTAAGGCGGGGTCAGCAAACATTTTCAGCAGGGGGCCGGTCCATTGTCCTTCAGACCTTGTGGGTACTGGCTGTTTGCAGATTAGTTGCGCTGTAGAGAGCTTGCGCTGCAGAGACCACACATTACAAGGAACGCAAAATAACCTTTTGCTAGGTTTTAATAACAAAAACAAAAACTCCTTTTACATTAATTATAATATATCAATAAGCATGACCCAACCACCAGGGTACTGAGAGAGCTAGGTGCTGCTCTTTATATACTATACCCAACAGCTTCATTATCACACCTTAACAGCACCTGCTATACTGCTTCACAGCTGTAAAACTAGGTCACGTTATTTGCTCTAGCCCTTAAAGACATACACATCTTGTGGAACAATAATGAACCTTCAGATTTAAAGAGACCATTCAACGGTGGGGGGCCGGACTATTTTTTTTTGGGGGGGGTGAACGAATTCCTATGCCCCACAAATAGCTCAGAGATGCATTTTAAATAAAAGCACACATTCTACTCATGTAAAAACACCAGGCAGGCACCACAAATAACCCAGGCGTGCATTTTAAATAAAAGGACACGTTCTACTCATGTAAAAAACATGCTGATTCCCAGACCGTCCGTGGGCCAGATTGAGAAGGTGATAGGGCCGGATCTGGCTCCCAGGCCTTAGTTTGCCTACCCATGGACTAAGCTGTTCGAAAACCAAGGTACCACTGTATTCAGAAACATTGCTGCCTCTGGCTGTGCCTGTTTTGACTTGACTACAAGAACGGAGCATGTCCCCAGTTTTAACCCGAAATAAATGAATGTTCCAAAGCAATATAGGACAGAATATTTCTATGGCTAATGAACAGTGTGGTCAAATGAACAATACTGGGCTCAGAAAGCGGCTTCAACTTCCATTGCCCGCCCCAACCTCTTCCAACCCCTTATTCAGCATGAGGTCTCGGACAATCCACTCTCTGCCTCTCCAGCAGCGTAGATCTGCTCCTGTAATCCACCGCCATGCAGCCTAATCGAGGGGCAGCTAGATGATGGGAAGAGAGTTGGTTTATTTTTTATCGTGGCGTTTGGAGGAGAGTCTCTCTCTGCCTTGTGTGTTGATCAGAGGCTCAGGAAGCAGCATCACTGCCTTTTTTCAGATTTGCAGATCCCGAGGCAGACAGGAGCAAAGGTTATCTCGTTCACCTCCTGACTCAGAGAAAGGAGTGTCTCCTCCCGGTGCTCCAGAGCCTGACCTCTGCATGCATGAAACCAGAAGCCCGGGCACCATTTTGCTAAAGAGGCCTGCAGTCCAAATATTTCCTCGTGAAACAACTCGACAAGATTAATCCTCGCTTTTCTAGGAGCTTGTAATTGCCTGCCTTAAAGGACCATTAAAGTGTAGCACAGCAGGATCACGCCCCCCACCCCTTATCTTGGTGCAGTACATTGTTGTTGTTTAGTCGTTTAGTCATGTCCAACTCTTCCTGACCCCATGGACCAGAGCATGCAAGGCCCTCCTGTCTTCCACTGCCTTCCACAGTTTGGTCAAACTCATGCTGGTAGCTTCGAGAACACTGTCCAACCATCTTGTCCTCTGTCGCCCCCTTCTCCTTGTGCCCTCCATCTTTCCCAACATCAGGGTCTTTTCCAAGGAGTCTTCTCTTCTCATGAGGTGGCCAAAGTCTTGGAGCCTCAGCTTCAGGATCTGTCCTTCCAGTGAGCACTCAGGGCTGATTTCCTTCAGAATGGAGAGGTTTGATCTTCTTGCCTTCCATGGGACTCTCAAGAATCTCCTCCAGCACCATAATTCAATAGCATCCATTCTTCGGCGATTAGCCTTCTTTATGGTCCTGCTCTCACTTCCATACATCACTACTGGGAAAACCAGAGATTAACTATACGGACCTTTGTTGACAAGGTGATGTCTCTGCCTGCCTTAAAGGACCATTAAAGTGTAGCACAGCTCTCCTTATCTTGGTGCAGAGCATAGCATTCTGAAAAAATTCAGCTTTCCTTTTTTTTAAAAAAAAATATCTATGTAGCAGGTTTCTAGCTCTCATGGCTGTGAAGATGTGTTTTCAAAGTGTGTGTGTGCAATAGGCAGCGAAGTGTCCAACTCAGATTTCTAGACCTTGGGTTGGAGTGGGGCTCAGTGCTCAGTTTTTCTCCATGCCTGGAAAAATCTGGATAAAGAATTCCGATATGCAGATGTGATCTACAGTGATGCCCCGCAAGACGAATGCCTTGCAAGACGGAAAACTCGCTAGACGAAAGAGTTTTCCGTTTTGGAGGTGCTTCGCAAAACGAATCTCCTATGGGCTTGCTTCGCAAGACGACAATGTCTTGCGAGTTCCTGCTGGTTTCCCCCCCCCTTTTCCTAAGCAGCTAAGCCGCTTATCAGCTGATCCGATCAGCAGATAAGCCGTTAAAAGCCGCTAATAGCGCTAATCCGCTAATCCTTCAATGGGCTTGCTTCGCAAGACGAAAAAACCGCTAGACGAAGAGAATCACAGAACGGATTCTTTTCGTCTTGCGAGGCATCACTGTATTTGCACCTTTGATGCAGATTGCAGAATTCATCCTGTTCTCCAAAACTCCATTTTTTTTAAAAAAAAAAAACTGCTTCATCTCCAAGATGAAAAGACCCTGGGTTGGCTGGTGCTGGGGCTCTGTCGGTTTATTTTTTCTTCATATTAATTTTATTAATAGTTTTCAGCATACATATCAGGGGTTCAGGAGCAGAGGCAAGGGCAAGGGAGGAAACAGAGAGCGAGGGGGAGGAGGCAGAAGAAAAGATGAGTGATGACGACGACCCGAGATCTCCGAGTCTTTCCAGTGAATCAGAAGATTCACAGAAAGGAGCACCAGTGGCCAGGGCAAGGGGGGAGCCTAGGGGGACACCCCAGGAAGATAGAGCCAGAGGGGACTCAGAGGGGAGCAGTTGGAAATCGGGACCAGCGTCACCGCCAGAGAGCAGGGAAGAGGAAGGGCGCCAGGGATCAAGCGCTGGCAGCTCACAACAGGAGGGAGGGCACGAGTCAGGAGTGGCCACACCTCCATCGGGGAGCGAAGAAACGGTCAGACGGAAGGTGGAAGGTTGGGCGCGCGCGCCAAGTTCAAATGCACAGGAAAGTGACGCAGTAGGCAGCCCGGAGAGGGAGCCAGGTCCTAAAGCCCGGCGCAAGGAGACAGGAGGGTCCGGGGGGTCGGCGTCAGAGGAATCCCGGAGGGAAGAGACCCCGGGGGGCAGAGGGACCCAGAGGAGAACAGTCAGGCGGAAAAGGTGGAGCAGGGCTAGGATATTAAGTTGGTGCACAAGGGGCGGAGACTCAGACGGAGCTTCGCCGATCTAACCATAAGACGTAGAGTTGCACGCAGCAGCTTGAGAATGGAAACTGTAACTCAATAAAGACTTTTACTTAATGATCGCTGGCTAGCGTGATCCTCTGTGAGCTAGGATCGGGGAGCAACTCTGACAATACAGTCATACCTCGGGTTGAATATGCTTCATGTTGAGCGCGTTCGAGTTGCGCTCCGCGGCAACCTGGAAGTAACAGAGCACGTTACTTCTGGGTTTCGCCGCATGCGCAGATGCTCAAAATGACGTCATGCGCAGAAGCAGCGAAAAGCAACGCGTGCGCAGACGCGCCGTTGCTGGTTACGTTTGCTTCTGGATGCGTATAGGGCTCCGGAACGGATCCCATTCGCATCCCGAGGTACCACTGTATAATGCAGTAAAAACCAAATAGAAATACGACCAAAAAAATCAGAAAAAGGAAGAAAAAGATATAAAAGGAGAAAAAGAAAAAAGAAAGAAAAAGCAAAGAAATACAACCAAAACCACAACAAATCTATCCATCTATCGTCCTCTATCTCTGCTATATCTTAACCCTCAATCCGCATACTGAGAAGTGAATCTTCACAGCTCTCAGTCGGTGTCCATATTGTTGGTGTGCATATATTTCGCCTTTACATCCTCCACCATGGGTACAAGGCTTCCCAACCTGGTGCCCTCGAGGTGTAGTTGGACTGCAGCTCCCACCAATCCCAGCGTAGCCCATGGTCAGGGATGATGGCAGCTGCATCCCATCACCATCTGGAAGGCTACAGGTTGGAGAAAGCTGGCCTCAGGTGTGACATAGGTGGACTGTGCCTCTGTAAGGGAATGCAGGCAGTTTGCTGGGCGGTGCTTTGTGGTTCGGTGCTGCCTTCATCGTCATCTGGGAACCTGAAGCCTTTATTTTAGGAATTCTAGGTGCCAAAATCCCAAGGGAGCAGGCTATTTATGCGACCACGGCCGCACGGATGTTATTGGCCCAGAGATGGAAAGAAGATAAATCCCTTCCGGAGAAGAATGGCAGATCAAGTTGATGGATTATGCTGAAATGGCTAAAATGACCAGAAGAATCAGAAATCAGGGAGACCAAAATTTTAATAAGGATTGGGCGAAATTTATAACTTAGCTTAAGAACCATTGTAAACAGTTAAAATCGTTAGCAGGATTGGAATAACACTTGTAGTCTAATGGTGAATTTTGGACACAATGGAGAGGTAAAAGATTTGGATTATTATGAAATATGCAGGAGGAAATGACGAACAGTAGGACCCACAAAGGGGAGGAGGGAAATCCAGGAGATTCCTTGGAATCTTGTTTCTATGTGGTATAAGGTAAAGGGTAAAGGGACCCCTGACCATTAGATCCAGTCGTGGCCGACTCTGGGGTTGCGGCGCTCATCTCACTTTACTGGCTGAGGGAGCCGGCGTACAGCTTCCGGGTCATGTGGCCAGCATGACTAAGCCGCTTCTGGTGAACCAGAGCAGCGCACGGAAACGCCGTTCACCTTCCCGCCGGAGCAGTACCTATTTATCTACTTGCACTTTGACGTGCTTTCGAACTGCTAGGTTGGCAGGAGCTGGGACCGAGCAACGGGAGCTCACCCCGTCACAGGGATTCGAACCGCCGACCTTCTGATCGGCAAATCCTAGGCTCTGTGGTTTAACCCACAGTTCCACCCTATGTGGTATATGTGACTGTAAAATTTTAATCTGAAAAGCCAAATAAGTACATTTATTAAAAAATAATAATAATCGGGATCTGGGAACACGAGAAACTGTCTAGTTTAGAATCTAGCCCTGTGATGTCTACACTAGTAGACAGCTGCAGCTTCCCAGGCAGGGGACATGCCTGACCAGCCCTACCTGAAGATGGCTGTGATTGAACCGTAGTCTTCCAGTGAGATTGTCCTTCTTTTCTCTCGTCTCTTGCATCGAGTGTTGTAACAGGAGGGCGCCAGAGAAACTTTGTCCACTCCCCCCTGTTGCAGCGACTTCTGCTGTCTGACGCCATGATGTTTTTGCATCCAGATGCAGATTACGTGGAGATCAGGAACCATTTTGTGGCCGCCCGGCCGCGCCTCCCCGTCATGTTCATCGCCACCCCCAGGGACCGCCAGGACTCGGCGTGGACCAAGGAGAAGCCTTCTGCACAGGTGAGCCCAGCTGCAGCCTTCGTCCCCTGGTTGGCCAGGTCAGACCTTTCCTCCTCAGCCTCTTCCGATCTGTCCTCTCTCACTGAAGCCTTTTCAACACTGCTAAAATTGAACAGAGCAAAGGATGTTTGAGGTGGCAGTGCGTGGGTTCTCCCCAGTGCTTTTTATCTGGAGGGGGGGGCTGCAGGGGAGTGCATACGCTTAAACATTTTGTGAATCTAAGCTTGGCCTCATTGAGGGGCCAGTATTTCACAATGAGTAAGAAAATGAGTGTATCCCTAAACATTTTTAGGGATAGCACTGGTTCTCCCCTTCCTCATCTTTTTAAAATATATATATATATATAATTTTTTATTAGTTTTTTTAACATACCATTTTCAACAATAAGTAAACATACTTCTATATATTATACACTTTTTTCACTCCCATCAATCACATCTGAAAATTTTTCCAATCTTTTCATTTAATATACATTTCTAGGTTAGGCTGACTGGTGCAAGGTCACCCAGTGAGTTTCGTGACGGAGTGGGGATTTGAACCCTGATCTCACAGGTCCTAGTCTAGCCCAGTGGCTCCCAAGCTTTTTCAAGCCACTGCCCCCTTGATTCTATAAACTCACGCCCACTGCCCCCTACCGCACCCTATGAAAAAAGCCTTTATTCATAATGGCACACCCCACTCAGGAAGGTAAAAGGTAAAGGGGCCCCTGACCATTAGGTCCAGTTGTGGCTGACTCTGGGGTTGCAGCACTCATCTCACGTTACTGGCTGAGGGAGCCAGGGTACAGCTTCTAAGTCATGTGGCAGCATGACTAAGCCGCTTCTGGCGAACCAGAGCAGCGCACGGAAACGCCGTTTACCTTCCCGCCAGAGTGGTACCTATTTATCTACTTGCACTTTGACGTGCTTTCGAACTGCTAGGTTGGCAGGAGCAGGGACTGAGCAACGGGAGCTCACCCCGTTGCGGGGATTCGAACCGCCAACCTTCTGATCAGCAAAGTCCTTGGCTCTGTGGTTTAACCCACAGCGCCACCCGCGTCCCACTCAGGAAGGTAGTAACAGAATAAAATTCAAAACAGTAGCAGTTACATCTTCATTTGGAATCCAAGTTAATTCAACTTATAAAGAAATAAAGCGGTGCAGAGGAAAGGAGGGGGAAAAGAATAAAGATGTTAGACACACACACACACACACACACACACACACTAGTTTCTTTAATTCAACTCGATGATCCAGTGCTATCAGCTTTTCAGAGTCTGATGGTCATTTACACTTCCTGCACCTCTTTACCTCTTGGCGCCCCTTTAGGTTATTCCCCCCCCCCTGCCACGGGACGGTGCACCCCACTTTGGGAACCCTGCTCTGACCTCTACACCGCACTGGGCCTCTCCTTTTGAGGAAGGGTCTGGAGGCAAAGGCACCACCTTGGGCATGCTGCCTCCGAATGTCCTTCGCTCTCCTGCAGAATCGAGCCAGGCCTTGCAAAGGTGGTGGTGGGGGGGTCCTTCCAGATACACCAGCTCTTGCCAAGTGCCCTCGCGTGCCCACCGTCGGCGCTGACTGTGAACGGTTCTTAAAACCTCTCCCTCTCTTCTGCCTCTTCTTCTCCCCCCCTCACCAGGTCCTGCAACGCCTCTTGGTTTTGGCTCAGGAATCTCTTCAGGTTTTGGAGAAGCAGCTCATGGACCCTCTGGGAAGCCAGGATGTGAAGGCAAGTTTATTTAGTCATTTATTCTATGTAATGATAATAATAATAATAATAATAATTTATTATTTGTACCCTGCCCATCTGGCTGGGTCTCTCCAGCCACTCTGGGCAGCTTCCAACAAAGATTAAAAATACATTAAAATGTCATACGTTAAAAACTTCCCTGAACAGGGCTGCCTTCCGACGTCTTCTAAATGTCTGGTAGTTGTTGTTCCACATGGCGGGCGCCACTACCGAGAAGGCCCTCTGTCTGGTTCCCTGTAGCTTTAAAACATTAGACACTGTAAAACATTAGACATAAAAAATTTTCTGATGCAGGGCTGCCTTCAGATGTCTTCTAAATAGTAGTTGTTTATCTCTTTGACATCTGATGGGAGGGCGTTCCACAGGGCGGGTGCCACCACCGAGAAGGCCCTCTGCCTGGCTCTCTGTAACTTGGCTTCTTGCAGTGAGGGAACTGCCAGAAGGCCCTTGGCACTGGACCTCAGTGTCCGGGCAGAACGATGGAGGTGGAGATGCTCCTTCGGGTATACTGGTATTGATTGATATAACACTGTGTCTGTCTGTCTGTCTGTCTGTCTGTCTATCTATCCATCTATCATTTGTCTATCCATGAAATCATAGAATTGTGGAGTTGGTTGTCTATTCCAACCCTCTGCAATGCAGTCAACAAAATAGCCTCTTCAAAACTGTTCTGTAGGCTTGTTGGCAGACCTGGACCTGTCAAGGAGTGACAGACTTGATTGGGAGGGGGTTGGCCAGTGAAGCAAGCGGCAGGAGGGGCTGATAACCCTCCTAATGTTTAGTGAAAATCTACCCTCTTGTTGCTTGTCCATGAGATCTAGTCAGCAGAGAAGACGCCTTTGCCCTCTTCCATTCAGCCATTCAGGTTTCTGAACCCTCCCTCGTCCTTCTCTTTCCCATGGCAAACACACCCAGTTCCTTCAACCTTTCCTCTTGGGACTTGAGTTCCTCCTTCCATTTCATTTTTTAAAGGTAAGTTTCTAGTCCTCGTGACTGAAGGCTTGTAAATGACCGAATAAAAGTCCCAGTAGAGGGCTTGGACGTGGGGCTTCAGTGCCTTGCAATAGCTGCTCCTGCTTCCCCGTCACTAACCAAGCCGGTTTAAATGGCCCATGGACGCTTTAGCAGAGTTTCCTGCATTGCCAGTGGGGCTGGACTAGATGACCTTTGGTGTCCCTTCCAAATCTACGATTCTGTGTACCGTATTTTTCGCTCTATAGGACGCACCGGACCGTAGGAGGGGGAGAACAGGGGAAAAAAATTATCCCCCTCTCCGCTCAGCGAAGCGGGAGGAGAAACGGAGCCCCTTCCAATTCTCCTCCCGCTTCGCTGAAGGGGCGCTGCGCAGAGAGGGGGATAGCAAAGCGAAGCCTGGAGAGCAAGAGGGATCGGTGTGCACCGACCCCTCTCGCTCTCCAGGCTTCAGGCGGCTATCTGCAAGCCTTCAGAGCGCAGCGGGAACTCTGCTGCGCTCCGAAGGCTTGCAGATAGCTGCCTGAAGCCCCTGGAGCGCAGTGGGAGTTCCCCCTGCGCTCCGGGGGCTTCAGGCGGCTTCAGCAAAAGCAACGCAAAGCCTCCGGAGCGCGGGGGGAGCTCTCCCTTTGCGCTTCGGAGGCTTCGCGTTGCTATCGCTGAAGCCAAGGAGCCTGCATTCGCTCCATAGGACGCACACACATTTCCCCTTCATTTTTGGAGGGGGAAATGTGCATCCTATAGAGCGAAAAATACGGTAATTACTCAAAACGATTTTAAAACTGCAGAATGAAATGTCACAAGTCATCATTCTCTTCATTTTTCATCGTCGATTCGGTTTCCAGAGGGGCAGCTGCAGTAGTTAATCTCTGTGACTGCTGCAAATCAAAGACCATTTGTGGCACCTTAAACACTTAACACTTTTTTGTGGCACAATTTTTTGTGGACTCGAGGCCACTCTGTCAGGTGCATCTTAGTTGATGGAGGCTGCGGAATTGAGTTTATCTTAGCTCTGCACTTCTATGGCTTTCGTCATCAAATTTCAATTCGTCATTTTTTGGGGGAGAGAACAAAGAGTCAATTCAGATTCCACCCCCAACCGGCTAAGTCTCTTCTGCTGTGTTGCCAATTTGTTTTTGCAAAGCTCAGGCGTGTCACCATAGCTGCCCAGAGTACCGCACTCATGAGGCATGATATTGCGCACAATATGGTTGTGGTAGAGCTGGGCGTTTTTGGGAGGCCCGCGTGAGAGTGACAACCACTTCCTGAAGCTGCCATGCCGTTGCAGCACCTCTTCCAGAGCTCTCTGTTCTTATTTTGTGGTTTGCGTTGCAAGCCTGTGAAAGTTGGAGCTGTGGGTGCTCCTTGGCAGGGAGAAAGCTGGTGAGCAAACCCGAGAAACTCAACTCACGGTGATTCAGCATCTCTGCAGATCCAGAAGTGGGGCACTGTGCTTGCAGGACTTTCAGCTGCTGAGATCTGATATTTTGAATATATATATATATATATATATATATATATATATATATATATATAACATTTTCCAAAAGACCAGCTTACTGCAGACATGGCCAGCTTGAGGCCTGCAAGCCAGAGGCATCTTCTACAAACCCCACAGCTTTATGTCCTGATCTGGAGATTATCTTCAGTCCCTGTGCTAGGCATCACAGCACCAAGATGATGATGATGGTAATAATAATAATAATAATAATAATAATAATAATAATAATAATAATAATAATAATAATAATAATTTATTTATACCCTGCCCATCTGGCTGGGCTTCCCCAGCCACTCTGGGCGGCTTCCAACAAAATACTACTACTACTAATAATAGTCAAAATAAAAAAAATTCCTTCCGGTAGCACCTTAAAGACCAACTAAGTTAGTTCTAGGTATGAGCTTTCGTGTGCATGCACACTTCTTCAGATACACTGAAACAGAAGTTGCCAGATCCTTCTATATAGTGAGAAGGTGGGGAGGGGTGTTACTCAGAAGGGTGGTGGGAATGAGAGATTGGCAGATAGCTGAGATGAGCCTGTTGACGACTCTTAACGACTGTAATAGGTCTTACAGGAAAAGGCAAGGGGTGAGAAGGTGAAAAATGGCTAAGTCATGTATAATGAGATAAGAATCCAATGTCTTTGTTCAAACCAGGTCTCTCCATGGTTTTAAGTTTGCCGGCACCCAGAAGCTTAGGGCGCGCTGAGCACCGCACGCCCCAAGCTTCGGGATTAGCGCAGCCGTCCGCTAGCCCTGGGAGAGCCGCGCGGCTCTCCCAGGGCTAGGGGACTGCTTGCCGGCACCCAGAAGCTTGGGGCGTGCTGAGCTCCGCATGCCCCAAGCTTCAGGATTAGGGCAGCGATCCGCTAGCCCTAGGAGAGCCGCGCGGCTCTCCCACGGCTAGCAGAGACCTTGCCGGCACCCAGAAGCTTGGGGCGCGCTGAGCTCCGCACGCCCCAAGCTTCGGGATTAGCGCAGCGGTCCGCTAGCCCTGGGAGAGCCGCGCGGCTCTCCCAAGGCTAGCGGAGACCTTGCCGGCACCCAGAAGCTTGGGGCGTGCTGAGCTCCACACATCCCAAGCTTCGGGATTAGCGCAGCGCACCTGGGGGGGGAAATAAATTTTTTTCCCTTTATTTCCCCCCCAAAAAACTAGGTGCGTCTTATGGGGCGAAAAATACGGTAATACCCCTCCCCACCTTCTCTCTATATAGAAGGATCTGGCAACTTCTGTTTCAGTGTATCTGAAGAAGTGCGCATGCACACGAAAGCTCATACCAAGAACTAACTTAGTTGGTCTTTAAGGTGCTACTGGAAGGAATTTTTTTTTATTTTGACTATGGCAGACCAACACGGCTACCTATCTGTTACTAATAATAATAATTTATTATTTATACCTCGCCCATCTGGCTGGGTTTCCCCAGCCACTCTGGGCGGCTTCCAATTGAACACTAAAATACAATAACCTATTAAACATTAAAAGCTTCCCTAAACAGGGCTGCCTTCAGATGTCTTCTAAAAGTCTGGTAGTTGTTGTTCCCTTTGACATCTGGTGGGAGGGCATTCCACAGGGCAGGTGCCACTACCGAGAAGGCCCTCTGCCTGGTTCCATGTAACTTGGCTTCTCGCAGTGAGAGAACCGCCAGAAGGCCCTGGGATCTGGACCCCGGTGTCCTGGGTAGAGATGCTCCTTCAGGTCTACTGGGCCGAGGATCGCATCTAAAGCAGGGACGTTATCTTTAATTCGTTCCCTAGTGCTGGGCAAGTTAACCGTGGTACCCTCTAATCTCTCGCAGTGCCACGAAAAATAAACAAGCACCTGACTGTCAGCCACATGCAATCCAGCGAAGGTGCCCGGGCGCCAGGATGGTGCCTGACGTCTCCACCATCTGGAGGTTTATGTCCGGGGAACCAAAAAGTCGTCTGGTCCAAAAATGGCACCTAGGCATTCCGTCTTGGCGACTGTAACCCTGGTTTAGGGAGGCATATGGCACCTGGCTTATATATCTGAGTTTCTTTCTTTCTTTCTTTATACATTTTTATTAATTTTTAACATATTAATTAACATGCATACAACAGAACTTCTCATCTTATACAATATTTTTTGGACTTCCGTCAACACCTCTGATGATTTTCCGTACTTATCACTTATTATGCATTTCTTAATTTCATATTACCTTTAAATATCTTTAACTAATAATTCTCCTCATTATCTTTTTTTTTTTTGCAATATTACTAATAATTCACCTTACAAAACTTCTTGCAAACCTACCCGTGTAATCTGTTCATCACAATTGCTTTTCAAATAGCCTGTAAATTTACTCCAGTCTTCTGAGAATCTCTGGTCCCGCAGGTTTCGAATCCTTCAAATTCTGCATAGTCCATCAGTTACATCCTCCATTCTTCTTTCGTCGGTAATTCTTCCTGCTTCCAGTTTTGTGCCAATAGTATTCTTGCTGCAGTCATTGCACAGAAAAACAACTTACAACCCTTTCTATTTATATCATCTCCTACAATGCCAAGTAAAAATGCTTCTGGTTTCTTAATAAATATATATTTCAACATTTCTTTTCATCTCATTGTAAATCATTTCCCAGAAGTTTTTCACTTTTTTACATTCCCACCACATGTGATTAAATGTTCCTTCTTTTTCTTTACATTTCCAACATTTATTACTAACTTTATACATTTTAGCTAGTTTCACAGGCGTAATATACCATCTATACATCATTTTCACCACATTTTCTTTTAGGGCATTGCATGCAGTAAATTTTAACCCTTCTTTCCACAGTTTCCCCCAATCTTTTAACTGTATATTATACCCAAAATCTTTGGCCCAATGTATCACAACCGACTTTACCTATATATCTGAGTTTGATACATATCTGCAGGAATCACAGCTCAGTCCGTCACTCTTGCACTGCTAACCAGAACGTGATGTGCAGCTGTGGTTTCTGAGACCCCGGTTGGGCCTGGGTGAGATGATGCTAGCTGGCAAAAACTTCCTTCTCCCCCTCCTTTGGGACTCGGCTCCACATTTCCCTTGCCTCTGAGCCCCATTTTAACGTGGTTTCCCCCTTGGCAGATGGTCTTCCGCCCTCCTCTGGACTTCTACGACGTCCTCATCCACCTGAACCCCAAGCAGATCCCGAGGCACCTGGAGGCAGTGGACCGGCCGGCCAAGTCCTTCTTCCGGGGAATGTTGAAAAGCAGTGCAGCTGTCAAAACCTTAGCTTTCCCGGTGGTGGATTACGACCCGGCTCAGCTGTACCTCCGAGAGCTGCAGGTAAGCAGGAGCTGGGAACAAATAACGCAAGCAGATGTTCCATGCTTACTATAATCATACAAAAGAGCCGCACCAAATTGTTATACATTTGCCAGGACTGAGCTCATATCAGAAGCATAGCCGTCAAGGGTCCCTTATTTGGCGGGACAGTCCCTTATCCCAGCGCCATGTCCCGCTGCTGTCCCTTATTGATGATGTCCCTTAAATTTCCCGGGTTTCAAAGGAAGCCGCTCCTCTCCCTCTCTCCCTGCTGGCCAGGAAGGAGGGAGGCTCCAACTGTGTTGCTTGGCTGTGTTGCTCACCCAATAAGGACTCTAAGAACGACTGGGGGGGGGGTGGAGCTGGAATGCCTTGCGCTGATCAAATCGGCCGGATTGCCTGGGGACTCACCTTTGCTCAGCGCTTCCCAGCGGAGAGGTGACAGTGGTTTTCCTTGCTGCATCCCCTTTGCCGGGTTGCTGCGCTGTGGGAACCACCGCTTGAGGCTTCGTTTGGCTGCTGGTTGACTAAAATTTTGGCTGCTGATCCCTTATTTTCGAGGCTGCTGGTCCCTTATTTTCGAGGCTGCTGGTCCCTTATTTTCAAATCTGTAAGTTGACAGCTATGATCAGAAGAGAGGGATCATAGAAGCCTAGAGTTAGTAAGGGACAATGAGGATCATCTGGTCCAACCCTCCTGTGATGTAGGAATCTTTCACCCAGCGCTGAACTCGAAGCCACCACCTTGTGATTTAGAGTCTCATGCTCTACCGACTGAGCTATGTCTGGCCTGGAGTGCTTCTGTATTCTGTTGGAAGCCGCCCAGAGTGGCTGGGGAAACCCAGCCAGATGGGCAGGGTATAAATAATAATATATTATTATTGTTATTATTATTACTATTATTATTACTATTATTATTATTATTATTATTATTATTATTATTATTATTCTGTTTGGTGTGCCTGCTGGCCATCTCCTCCTGCAGGATACTCCATTCCGTCCCCTTCCCCACGCAGTTTTCTCCTTCACAAGAGTTGGTCAGAGTTCCATTGCTGCTGAGCACCCTCAGCCAGGTTTTACTCAAGAGTAGACCTGTTGAAACGAATGGACCTAACTTGGTCATGTATTTTACTGGATGCACTCTCAGTAAAATTTAGTTGACTCTCACCTTCAGTTCCTTGTTGGGCTGCCTGGCACCTTCATTAGACACCTTCTGGCAAATACTAAATGCACCTTATTTAACGTGGCTTTTGACACTTGAGCTGTGTGTGGTTTTTTGTTTGTTTGTTTAATTTTTTAAATTTTCAATGCAAAATTACAACAAAAATTACAAACAGTGAATCCAAAATAAAGCAGTACAAAGAAGTAAAAAAAAAGAAAAGAACATGAGAAAAAAGACAAAAAACAGACAAAAAACCCCAAAACACACATCTACAAATAAAACCATATCATCATTCCAATCGTTACGTATGTATTCACATAATGATTTCCTTCCTTTGTTCTAAGACCTCGAAATTTTTACTCTTTCTAAATTGTTGTGTAGATTACCTCTATCTTTATACTTTTTACACCATTGAGCTGTGTGTGTTTTAGGACCCGCCTTATTTCTGAGACGGGAAGCTGTTTTAAATATTGTTTTTAATACTGTGTTTTGATGTTGCAACCTGTCTCTGCAGCCATGGCAGTTGGCTTTCCATAGTAAGTGGAAGACCTTTGTTGATTGATTGATTGATTGATTGATTGCATTTATATCCAACCTTTTCCTCCAACGAGCTCAAGCTGATGTACATTGCTCTACCCCCCCCCTTTAATCCTCACAATGACAGCCCTGTGAGGGAGCCTCAGGGATGGTGACCGGCCTGAGGTCAATCATTGAGATTTATTGGCCGAGTGAGGAGTCCAGCCAGATCCTACTCCAACACTCTTAACTGCTACACCACACTGTCTGTCAGTAGTGTGTATGTGTGTGTGTGTGTGTGTGTGTGTGTGTGTGGTGTTGGACTGACATTCTAGCAGGGCCAAACTTCACAGCTGCCTTGTGGGAAAAGATGCTTGCCTACCAAACTCAGCAGACCTCAATCTGCAGAGCCAGCCATGCAGTTCCTGTGTTCTTAGAATAGGTCTCCGTCCGCAGAGCAGTTGCAATCTAAAAATTAGATGGCAGGGAGGTGCGGGTAAAGGGACCCCTGACCATTAGGTCCAGTCATGACCGACTCTGGGGTTGCGGTGCTCATCTCGCTTTATTGGCTGAGGGAGCTGGCATACAGCTTCCAGGTCATGTGGCCAGCATGACTAAGCTGCATCTGCGAACCAGAGCAGCGCACGGAAACGCCGTTTACCTTCCCGCCAGAGTGGTACCTATTTATCTACTTGCACTTTGATGTGCTTTCGAACTGCTAGGTTGGCAGGCGCAGGGACCGAGCAGCGGGAGCTCACCCCGTTGCGGGGATTCGAACCGCTGACCTTCTGATCAGCAAGCCCAAGGCTCTGTGGTTTAGACCACAGTGCCACCCAGGTCCCAGGAGGTGTGGGTGGGTGAGAACAAATGCGATCACATAAGGGGCTCTTCTTCTCTCTGCTGGAACAGGCCAATGGAACAGTGGGGGAGGGAATAATTTTGGTGATTCCCCCTTCTCTTCTTGCTCCCCACCCAGCCTCCCAAAATCTGCCCTGGCTTTTGGGGCAGGGCACTGGGGCTGTGGTGGGGAGAGAGGAATTGCAACAAATGTCCTCCTTTCCTGGTCGCTTGATAGATGCCTTTTTGCCAGTAGAGGAGACGCCATTGGCTAGCCTTTTGGTCTAGGAACCAAAGGTGCAAGGAAATGCACATATTAAGGATGGGATTTCCAGAATAAGGGGAATGGGCGAGGGGGAATTAAGAACATAAGAGCTATCTGGATCAGGCCAATGGCCCGCCCAGTTCAACATCCTCTTCTCTCAGTGGCCGGTCAGATGCACAGTCGAAACCCACACGCAGGATCTGAGCATAAGACCCTCTCCCCGCTTATGGTTTCCAGCAGCTGGTATTCTCAAGCATTGCTGGTCCTGGCCATAGAAGCAGTGAATAGCCATTGTGGCTTGTTGTTGTTTAGTCGTGTCCGACCCTTCATGACCCCATGGACCGGAGCACGCCAGGCACTCCTGTCTTCCACTGCCTCCCTCATGCTGGTAGCTTCGAGAACACTGTCCCTCCATCTTTCCCAACATCAGGGTCTTTTCCAGGGAGTCTTCTCTTCTCATGAGGTGGCCAAAATATTGGAGCCTCAGCTTCAGGATCTGTCCTGCCAGTGAGCACTCAGGGCTGATTTCCTTCAGAATGGATCGGTTTCTTGCAGTCCATGGGACCCTTAAGAGTCTCCTCCAGCACCAGAATTCAAAAGCATCAATTCTTCGGCGATCAGCCTTCTTTATGGTCCAGCTCTCACTTCCATACATCACTACTGGGAAAACCAGAGCTTTAACTATACGGGTCTTTGTTGGCAAGGTGATGTCTCTGCTTTTTAAGATGCTGTCTAGGTTTAAGATGCTAGCCATTGTGGCTGGCAGCCATCAGTAGCCCACTCCACAAATGTGATTAATTCTCTTTTAAGGCCTTCTGAGCTGGTGGCCATGCCTGCCTGCTGTGGCAGCGAGTTCCGCAGTTTAACAGTTCAAAGATTTCCTCTTCTCTGCCCTGAATTTTCCAATGCGCAGCTTCGTTGGAAGTCCACGGATTCTGGTGTTACAAGGCAGGAAGGAGAACTTAACCCTTCTCATTTCTTCCCGTGCCGTGCTGAGCTTTAGAAATCTCTATCTGCAGCAGAAACCTAGGCAGAAACTTATCAACGTAAGCAGCAGAGCTGCTAGCTCTCTCGGCTGGGACGTAGATTGCTTAATGCAGGCCGCAAAGTTGCCTCAGAGGTGTTGCCGCTGCAAACTCCAGGAAAATAAGATAAAAAAGGAGGGATCCGCCGTGCAGGCAAGCAGCAGCCACTTTTGGAGAACCCGGTGACACCCGGGCCGTTCCCAGACCCAGCCAATTCTTCGACACTCGCCTTGCAACAGAGCGAGAGAACAGGTTCTGTCCTGATCTGTGCCTCCGCTGACTCCTGGCAAAAGGGAAGTTTCCCAGGCAGCGCGTAACTCTTCCTTGTTATTATTATTTTTTAAAAGCATCGGGGTTTTGTTGCTTCAGCAGCTTCTGAATCACGCTGCGGTTTTTAACAAGAAGGTTCAGAGTCCTGGCAGGGTACATAGCAATATTCCTCCTGACATTATTAGCACACACGGCTTCATTCAGCAAGCGTCCGTCATGAGAAAAGGCGGGGGGCCCAATTAGCACCCCGTATATTCCTCTGTTAAAGCTATGGTTTAGCCGTATAGTTCAAGCTCTGGTTTTCCCAGTAGTGATGTACGGAAGTGAGAGCTGGACCATAAAGAAGGCTGATTGCCGAAGAATGGATGCTTTTGAATTCTGGTGCTGGAAGAGACTCTGGAGAGTCCCATGGACTGCAAGAAGAACAAATCTCTCCATTCTGAAGGAAATCAGCCCTGAGTGCTCACTGGAAGGACAGATCCTGAAACTGAGGCTCCAAGACTTTGGCCACCTCATGAGAAGAGAAGACTCCCTGGAAAAGACCCTGATGTTGGGAAAGATGGAGGGCACAAGGAGAAGGGGACGACAGAGGACGAGATGGTGGGACAGTGTTCTCGAATCTGCCAGCATGAGTTTGACCAAACTGCGGGAGGCAGAGGAAGACAGGAGTGCCTGGCGTGCTCTGGTCCAGGGGGTCACGAAGAGTCGGACACGACTAAACGACTAAACAGCAACATATTCCTCTGTGCCCAGATATAAACCATAATCTCTCAGGCTTTTTAGTATAATGGCATCATCATCCGCGTGCGAGTTAATGCAGTGAGGCAGAGGTTTTCAACCTGTGTGTCTTTGCAGCCTCCTCCTCTTTCTCCCTATTCATATCAGCCATCCTTGCTGCACATCTGCAAATCTCTCTCTTGATCTCTCTCTCTTCCTGATTCTGGCCTGAGTCCCTCTGCTGCTGCTGCTACTCCCACTTATGTGCATTGTTGTTGTTGCTGTTTAGTCGTTTAGTCGTGTCCAACTCTTCATGACCCCCTGGACCAGAGCACGCCAGGCACTCCTGTCTTCCACTGCCTCCCGCAGTTTGGTCAAACTCTTGCTGGTAGCTTCAAGAACACTGTCCCACCATCTCGTCCTCTGTCATCCCCTTCTTGTGCCCTCTTTCCCAACATCAGGGTCTTTTCCAGGGAGTCTTCTCTTCTCATGAGGTGGCCAAAGTCTTGGAGCCTCAGCTTCAGGATCTGTCCTTCCAGTGAGCACTCAGGGCTGATTTCCTTCAGAGTGGTATGTGCATTACATCCTGTAATTAAAGCCCACAGGGGAGCCGCAAAAAATATGCAGTTGGTCAAAGGCACCATGGGCTCAAAAGAGTTGGAAAGCCACTGCAATGTGCCGTGGTTTTCGTTGCACCCGGTCAACTGTTTCAGTGGCGCAAACTTAATCCTGGCCTCTCTCGCCCTCTGCAGGGGCAGCCCAGGATTGCCTCCTCTTTACGGTTAATCTGTGGAACTCACTCCCACAGGAGGCATGGGTTTTCAGTTGTCCCTTGAGGTGCCTGGGTGGCCACTGTGAGAGCAGGATGATGGACTAAATGGGGCATGGGCCTGATCCGGCTTTTCTTTTGCACGTGCATAGGCTGAGTTATTAATCAGGTCATGTGAGGTTAGTGGCTGAGCCAACGACCGTGCAGACTTAATATAGTATTAATTAGTTATTAATATATATTAATATATTAATAACTTGCTGCAAGCAAATAAAAATATTTGTATACCGATGTTGCATTACACACACACACACACACAATTTACGGCAATAAAAACATAAACTCATACAATAAAACCATTACAAAATTAAATAGCAGGCATCAGTTAATCACTGTGGGAAGAGTGTACTCTTAATTGCCCTCATAGGCCTGGCAGAACAGAAACCGTTTCAGCAGGCATTTTTAGAGCTAGCACAGAAGGAATCTCTTGTGGCAGGGAGTTCCATGGGACCGGGACGGTGGTGCTAAAGGCTCGGTTTCTTGGTATCAAACGAACCTTGCCAACTGTGGGAACGATTTAATAACGCAAAGAAAAACTGGACCCAGAGGAGGGGTTTGATGGAAGTGAGATTTTGACACGACTGCAGTGGTATACTTTGAGGGTAGAACTTCGTAATAATAATAATAATAATAATAATAATAATTATTATTATTATTATTATTATTATTATTATTATTATTATTATTATTATTATTATTATTATTATTTATACCCCACCCTCCCCAGCCAGAGCCGGGCTCAGGGCGGCTAACACCAGTAAAATTACAATAAAAACATAATGGGGGCGGGAGAAAAAGAAAAAAACAATTTAAAATACAGGTTAAAATGCAATTTCAGTTCCCCCTTCTTGTCCTTGTGCAGCAATAAAACTGCTAGCACATTTGCAAAGCTAAGCAGGGTCCGGTATGGTTTCAAATTGGATGGGGGACCGTGTGTTGAGATCCCTGCTTTGCAGGGGGTTGGACTAGATGTTCCTTGGAGGGGGCGACCCTTCCAACTGCAGTTCTATGATTCTGTGAGTGAACGTTACCCATTCATTTATATGGAAGGAGGGTTAGGGCAGATTTCCCCAACCTGGCGCCATCCAAATGTTTTGAGTTACAATTCCCACAAGCCCCAGCCTGCAAAGCTGAGCTGTAGTCCAACACATCCGGTGTGGGTTGGGGGAAATCTCTGTCACAGTCTCTGAGCCCCTTGGGTGCATTATGCGCAGCAAGCTAATCTAGAAATCTGTTTCCCGCCTGCATTGCAAAACAAGCAAGCAGTTTGCAGAGTCAGTTTACTGGCTATTTTCCAGGAGTCATTGTGACACAAGAGGGGCTCTCTGCGTGGCCTTGGGACATCAGGGACTGCGCTGAGCTGTTTAGGAAAGAAGCTACTGGTCTCTCTTCCTCTCCCCTTAAAACAAAAACCAAAATTCAACAGGAGCTCAGCTTTATTTTGTCCATGCAATGATGCCTTAGCTCAGTGTTTCCCAACCTTTTTTGGGCAAAGGCACACTTGTTTCATGAAAAAAATCTTGAGGCACACCACCATTACAGCCCCGTGACGTCAGCGCGCAGCGTCACGCCGGGAGGGACATGAATTGCTAGCAAATTACATAATCACCTCCTTGAGGGCTGGCTCATCTTCTCCGAAGGCAGAACCCCATTAATTAACAGCACAGACTCACACCATAGCCAAGACGAGGGGGGAAAACCTCAGTCATGCACAGTCATGCACATGTGGGGACTAAATGAGGACGAAGACCGGGCAGAGAGCAGGGTTCAAATCACCCCACCTGGCCAGGACAATCCCTGGGTGCTCCCTTGGGCCACTCGCCTGACTCACCTCGCAGGGCTGTTGTTGCGAGGGTAACACGGGGAGAACCACGCGCGCCCCCGGGAGCTCCTTGGAGGAGAAAGCGGGCGATGAATGCAATGCACAAAATATATGAGAGGCGACCAGGTTTTGCAGGTGAGGGGCCCCTGCCAGCCTCCGCTTCCAACACCTGGCGCAACGACGCCGAAGTTTCCCCCCGGGCTCAGCTCGGGGAGCAGCGCTGCTCCCCCCGGCTCCCCTTCGCCTTCCCGGCTCTCTCTGCCGCCCACTGGGGACCCCCCTCACTTGCCAAGTCCGGAGCGCCGGTGGAAGTTGCATGCATGCATGCAGGGCGCCGCATTGCCATTGCATTGCACTGCACTCCATGCAACGCCTGCACGCATGCATTGCCTTGCACGCCCGCCAAGGGGTCTCCCCGCGGTCCGATGCATCCCCTCCGGCGCGGATGCAGCATTGCAAAAATAACCCCCCCCCGACGCAGCCCTACCTGGGGGGCAGCCTCCGCCTCCGCCGCTCCGCCTCTGCGGGGATCCCCGGGCTCCATCCTGCCACCCGATCTCCACGGGGGTGCAGGCAGGCTGCGTGGGGTCTGCGCGGAAGAGCCCCTGCCCGCCCGGCCGCCGCCGCTGCACTCATTCCATGGCCAGGAGAAGAGCGCTTCAAACAAAACGCCCGGCCCGCCAGGCCACGCTGGGAAACGTAGTTCGCGCACCCCGCGCGGGCGCGGAGCCCAAGGGCCAAGGGCGAGGGGACTACGGATCCCGGCAGCCCCCGCGCCGGGGACGGAGGGGGAGAGGCCGGGTGCAGGGATGGAGGGACGGGTGGGCGAGCGAGTGAGTGAGTGGCAGCCGCCAAGCCTTGGCCGAGAGCCAGGAAGGGCCTCCCTGGAGGAGGAGGAGGAGGAGGAGGGAGGCGCAGAGCGGGAGGGAGGGAGGGAACCCCAGGGGTCATCTAGTGACGGCGCCCCAATCGAAAATTTGACTTAAAAAAAAAATCTTTCAAATTTTTTAATTTTTCCCGCGGCACACCAGGCAACATCTCGCGGCACACTAGTGTGCCGCGGAACAGTGGTTGGGAAACACTGCCTTAGCTTTATGTCAGGGTAGGTCTTTTATATATATATATATATATATATATATATATATATATATATATATATATATATATTAATAATAATAATAATTTTTATTAATTTTAGTATATTAATTGTCATACATACCACAAAACGTCACATCTTATACAATCTTTTTGGACTTCCATCAGCACCTCTGATGACTCACCATTCTTATTATTTCTTCTGCATTTCTTAAATTCATATTACCTTTAATTCTCTTAACTACCAATCCTCCTCTTTATCCATTTTTGCAATAATTCAAATAATTCACCTCGCAAAACTTCTTGCAAACCTACAAACGTAATCTGATCACCACAATCACTTTTCAAATATTCTGTAAATTTACACCAGTCTTCTGTGAATCTCTTATGTCAGGGTAGGTCTTAACAGAGATAAAGATTGACCTGTGTGTGACCTTGATGGGCGTTGGGCAGATATATGGGTAGGTGATGTTGAGGCTTTGCTCAGTTCTAAACAGTTTTAGAGTCATTTGTTTATTTGCAACGGCTGATGCGGCAAGACGTGCCCAGCTTAAGTCTTATGTGAATTCATTTCCCCTTATAGGAATGTATTGGCAAGCTTCACCCAATCTCCACCTGTCAGTCTGACCCTCCTCTCAGTTTTCTCCCTAGCCAAAATGCGACAAAGAAGCCAAATTCAGGCTGCTCAGTCTCCCCCCGGGGCAGGAACGCATTCCTCCGCCGTGTCTCACAACAACCATCGCCTTTGAGCACCTTATTTTTTGAGTTTCTGTGCAATCTGCATATCAGAGGCCAGGTGTTAACTTGCAAGTGCCAGAGATAATCAACATACCTAAGATCTGGAACAAATCACATAAACAACTTTTTATTTCTTCTTGGTTAAACCCAACCTGGTCATATCACAGGAACGAATAACATTACATAACCTAAGAGGTGGAATGGCTTTGAGGACAACGCGTCTGCATTGAGAATCCCTGGGAATAATTGGAACCGGTGACGCTTAGTTCGAGCTTTAAATTTGTTGCTTTCAGAGTCCTCTTTCTACACCTTATTGTAGTTTTCGGTTGTTCCGTTTGTGACATAAACATTAGTGATATGTTCTAACTGTGCAATTTTTGCAGAAGTGTTCGCTTGGCACCTCTGTATCAATGCAGGTTTAGATCGATATTGTCCTTCCAAAACAATCAGCTTAACCCTGGTCTCTTCCAAACCTCTCTCCTTTGCAGGCGGCATTCGGTGACCTGGCAATGTTTTTCTATGACAAGCATGGAGGAGAGGTGGTGGGAGTCCTCTGGAAGCCTTCGGCCTTTGAGCCACAGCCTTTCAAGGTGAGGCGGTCTGAACCCTGGGATTTGGACCGTGTGTATTTTTGCAACCTGGGTTCTGGGTCGCATTTGCACAGGGTGCAAGGCGCTGGGCAGCAAATACAGGTGGCCAGAGAGCGTTCTGCCTGCAAGAATGCT
This sequence comes from Podarcis liolepis, assembly GCF_965112155.1. Taxonomy (NCBI): domain Eukaryota; kingdom Metazoa; phylum Chordata; class Lepidosauria; order Squamata; family Lacertidae; genus Podarcis; species Podarcis liolepis. The sequence continues at coordinate 62,333,121 of NC_139565.1, read as the reverse complement.
TAGGTAAAGGTAAAGGGACCCCTGACCATTAGGTCCAGTCGTGGCCGACTCTGGGGTTGCGGCACTCAACTCGCTTCACTGGCCTAGGGAGCTGGCATACAGCTTCCGGGTCATGTGGCCAGCATGACTAAGCCGCTTCTGGCGAACCAGAGCAGCACAGAAACACCGTTTACCTTCCCGCCAGAGCGGTGCCTATTCATCTACTTGCACTTTGACGTGCTTTCGAACTGCTAGGTGGGCAGGAGCAGGGACCGAGCAACGGGAGCTCACACCATCGCGGGGATTCGAACTGCTGACCTTCTGATTGGCAAGTCCTAGGCTCTGTGGTTTAACCCACTGTGCCACCTGCGTCTTAGGTTAGGAGAGTGCAATAAAGATGAAATTGGTTTGAAAACTAACCATAGAATAAGAAAACTTAAAATGTGTGCTGTAATAGGTGCCAAAAATTCAACAGGGAATGGGAGCCTGTCTGATCTCAGCCATGAGGGAAGTCCACAAAATTGGGCCCAAGTTACTGTAAACACAACTCCTAGTGGACACAAAGCTTTGGTCTGAGGCATGGGGGACCAGTAGCAGGGACTCCCCCAAAGACCTCAGTTACTGGACTGGGACATAAAGTATCCTGCCCCCAAATTGTTAAGGGTCTTGCGGATTAATACAACAAACCTGAGCTATCATATCAGCAGCCAGTGAAATCTTTTAGATATCAATGTCATGAGCTGGCGGTAATCCATTCCCACCAACAGATGAGCTGCAGCATTTTGTACCAGCTGGAGCTTCTAGACCAGGCCCAAGGGTAAAGGTAAAGGTAAAGGTAGCCCTGACCATTAGGTCCAGTCGTGGCCGACTCTGGGGTTGCGGTGCTCATCTCGCTTTATTGGCTGAGGGAGCCAGCGTACAGCTTCCGGGTCATGTGGCCAGCATGACTAAGCCGCTTCTGCCGAACCAGAGCAGCACATGGAAACGCCGTTGACCTTCCCGCCGGAGCGGTACCTATTTATCTACTTGCACTGGCGTGCTTTCGAACTGCTAGGTTGGCAGGAGCAGGGACCGAGCAACGGGAGCTCACCCCGTCGCGGGGATTCGAACCGCCGACCTTCTGATCGCAAGCCCTAGGCTCTGTGGTTTAGACCACAGCGCCACCCGTGTCCCATAATGCTTAGAGCTGATGTTAAGTGACACAGGGAGGGATGGCTGAGGGAGAGAAGAGAAAAGGGGTATCTTGGCCGATGAGCGAGGGGCTGCTGTTTTCGGCCAGCGACATGGCGAAAGGTGCAGAGACCTTTTGGGTTGGAGGGGAGAAAGGATGTAAGAGGGGGATAGATGAGGAGCAAGCTGGAAGATCGAGAGAGCAGGTGCAAAAGAAGATGAGGAACGAGAAAGGACAGAGCTGATTGATGAAGGGCTTGGCAGTGAGCTCACATAAGAAGCCACTTTGGAAGTGCAAGATGTGTGGTAGCTGGAGGGAAAGATGACTTGAGGAGAAGGTGGGGAACTGCTGGCTCTCAGCCAAAGGATAAATAAATCTACATGGCTGCTGCTTTGTAACTGCAACTGCTCATGTGGATAAAAGAGTCAGAGGGTGTTGGAATTTGTGTGGCTTGGCGTGCTCAACTGGTTGCAGAACAGAGCCTCTAGCATGAAATCTGATGGAGCCGGTCAAATAATCAAGCATCCTTTCCCCACCCCAACACCACCATCCTTTTTTACTAGCAAAATACTGTATTTTTCGCTCCATAAGACACACCTGACCATAAGACGCACCTAGTTTTTAGAGGGGGAATGCAAGGAAAAAAAATATTCCTTAAAGGGAGCGCTGAGCATAGTCTGTATGCATCCCAGACTCTGCTCAGCGCTCCCTTTCACAAGCCACGTGGAGCATGTGTGTGGCGCTTGCAGGCTTTTCCCCGAGGAGGGAGAAGGGCAGCGTCCGCGCGGCTCTTGGGGGCTTTTGCAGGAGGTGGGGGAAGGGACAGAGGGGCTAAGCCAGAAGCTAGAACAGAAAGAGGGAGCGCTGCGCAGTGCTCCCTCTCAAACTGTTCTGGCTTCTGGGATAGCCGCACAGCCTGCATTCGCTCCATAAGACGCACACACATTTCCCCTTACTTTTTAGGAGGGAAAAAGTGCATCTTATAGAGCGAAAAATACGGCAAGTTCCTAGCCATCATGGTGGCAGGTGCACCACACTGACTGCCCCTGTGCTGTTGCGTATGCGTTGGCGTGCTGTTGGCAGACAGATTCTGCTCAAGTGGCTCAGACCGGCTTTCCGTTTCAGAGGCTAGCAAGGCCTAGGGAGTGGGGCTCAATTCAAGCATCATGCCAAACCATGGTTGAAGGAGAAACTCAAGTACCGTTTAGCAAACCATATCGCTTAAGGTTTCTTCCCCGCTCTTCCAGAGTAACTGGAAAGTTTTAGGACAGTTTTCCTGCTAAAGCAACAGATTATTTATTGCAAAGCATGGAATCTATACCAGTAAGATAGGAACGGTATCAGACCGTCTTAAATTGGCCAGATAAGTAAAAAAAATGTATTTTTTTTAGTTACCTTTACAACCTGGCATTGTAAAGGTAAAGATCAGCTCTGTGCAAGTTGGTTTGGGGAAGAAATTCCAAGTACTGGGTGTCACCACTGAAAAGGTGGTGTTTTGGAAACCATGGTTTGTGCTAACCAAGGTTTGTTGCGGTACCTAAATGGGAAAACCACACTCTCTGCACCTCTGGAGGCTCTTGTAGCACAGAAGTAGAAATGCTGAGCGGATGGACGCTGAAACCAGACAGGTGAACTGCAAACCATGGTTTGCCCGCCTGTTCAGAACCTCGGTTCAGATTTTGGGTTCTAAACCCGGTTTTGGTACAGTGTTTGGATTGAGCCACGGTCTGAACTCACTTATTATATCTGTTCTTTCCGTCACAGGTGCTAAGCATGAAAGGAAGAATGATGTCCGCCCTTGCCCCTGAGCCCCTGACAGTTCCCAATGTGGAGGCCATTTTGGAAGACTTCAAGATTTTGGGAGAAGGATTGGTCAAGTCAGTAGAGGCCCGTACAGAGAAATGGTCCATTTAGAACCTTTTGGAACTTTGTGCTGCATGTATAAAGTGTCGCCCAGGGTGTGTTCTCACCCGTAACTTTTTCCACTTAGCACTGTCTTATAAGAAAGGTATTTTTATTACATACAAACTTCTCTCGATCCTATTTCCTCCTGTAGACTCATCCAGTTTAGAGAAACTTGACCTCCCTAATAAAGGACTCTTGTTATTGTAGAAACTCTTATTAAATTCTCCTCCCGCCAACTTTTGAGGCCAAGGAAATAATTGGAACATTTCCCTTTATTCGTCCAGTGGAATTCTAATTAAAACATCACACCCTCTTAAAACCGTCAAGGTGTGAAATGCTGTTTTTTCATCCAAAGCTTATTTTACTCTTGAGTTAGCACATACAGAACTCACTATAGGAGTGTTTTCTCTCCCAGGCATTAAATCAGTTCAGGATGCTTATATCTTAGAATCATAGAATTGGAAGGGTCTCCAAAGGTCATCTAGACCAACCCCCTGAAGTACAGGCTTCACAGCTGAAGAGTCTCTGAAAACAAATTTGCTCCCATTTTCCATGTCACAGCCCTTTAGCCTGCAGAAATAATAATGATAACAACAACAACAAATTTTATTTATACTATACCCCACCCTCCCCAGCCAAGGCCGGGCTCAGGGCGGCTAACACCAGATATAAAACAATTGATTGAAATACAACTTAAAAACAAGATTAAAATACAACATTAAAATGCAGCCTCATTTCAGTAGAAACTCAAAACGTCAAGTCTTCACCAAGGCCAACTATCCAGACTGGTCCTACATGGGCCAGAAAAAAGCCAGGGAAGTCCCCAAATAGGAGTTCCATCACAGAAGGAGAAAGGAAAAAGGAAAGAGGGGGAGGAAATCAAGTTGATTCCAAGCCAAAGGCCAGGCAGAACAACTCTGTCTTACAGGCCCTGCAGAAAGAAATCAGATCCTGCAGGGCCCTGGTCTCATGAGGCAGAGCGTTCCACCAGGCCGGGGCCAGTGTTGAAAAGGCCCTGCCTCTGGTTGACAGTAATCCGACTTCCTTAGGGCCCGGGACCTCTAGGGTGTTGCTATTTATGGACCTTAAGGTCCTCCGTGGGACAGACCGGGAGAAGCAGTTCCGTAGGTATGAGGTGCAAATGCACTTGTACTCAAGTTCGTTTTGCCTTCTTCAGTCTGATTTTCCTAGCTATGGTGGGGATCAGCCACCACTGCATGCCCTCCTGAATTACCTCCTGTTACCTGTCCACCTTGAAAGCCATATCCACAGCCCTAAGGACTAGAAACCTGTCTCCCACTTTTAAAATAGACAGAGGCTTTCAAGATGCAGAATGTTGTGCTGCTGTTAATTCATTTAAAAAAACCAAAACAAAACCCCAAGCTCTGGTTAGGAGCCACAGCACACTCATGTTGCAGCCTTGTGGTTGATATTTTTGCAACATGCTGCAGTTGCGACATCAGTTAATGCTTTGCGGTTCCACCACTGTGTTAGTAGAAGATGAGTAGAAATGAGGAACGCTCAAGGGAGTTGGCTATGCTTAGCCTGGAAAAGAGAAAACAGAGAGTCGTCTCCAAATATCTTAAGGGCTGTCACACAGAAGATGGGGCAAGCATGTTTTCTCCTGCTCCAGAGGCTAGGACCCGAACCGATGGATTAAAGTCACAAGGAAGTAGATTCTGATTAAGCATCAGGAAGAACTTTCAGAGCTGTTCAACGGTTAGAACATCAGCAATGTCTAGGCAACACGATGACCATGTACATACGCAATAGACAATCTTTATAGAATTCCTTCAAACCATAACAAGTACAAAATGAAATCTTTCGTCTCAAAGTCTCTGAAAATCTTTAAATGAAGTGAGGTACCAGACGTTGTATGATGACAGACAAGCTGTGAAGTTTTGTGTATTCAGCAAATATGATGTCCGACACTGAACAGTGATTCCGGATATAGACTATTGTTTCGTAGAATTCTTTGTCAGCATGGTGGGAGGATATAGAATTGCTTCATAAACCCATCTTATTTCGAATGAATGTATGTAAATGAAAATATCAACCAATCAATCTTTATTACGGTCCAGAGACCCAACAAATCGTTACAAAGCAATACACAATTCAGACAGCCTACCTCTAGGTTAAACAAGCATTTTGTTGAAAAGATAGGGATCATTGGTTCTTGCAACCACCGATAAAAACTTTGCCACTGCTAATGTTCTAGTATTTGTCCGGTCTTCCAGTAGGAACCTGACATAGTGAGCCTCTGCTTTTCCCGGGAAAGGTACCAGCAAGGGTAATATCAGTTCAGCCCTGGCTTGCTCATATTTTGCACAGTGCAGCAAAATTTGTTTTATGGAATCGATGTCTTGAGCACACGAGCAAAGTCTGTCCTGGTAGGGAACTCATCTCAACCTGCCATCCAACACTGCAGAAGGAAAGACGTTTAGTCTGGCTTTGGTGAAAAGCCTTCGATAATTCGGTACTGTCAGGTTTTGAATGTAAGATGTTAACTTAAAGACATGCCCATATTGTACTCCTACTGCCAGCGGACTTCAGACTGCGTGTGATCGAGATCGCAAGTCACTGTGTGCATTATCCCATAATCTTTGCTTTAACGTCTTTAGGGCGCCTTCATAACCCAGGTAATACAGTTGGGAGGGTGACAGACCAATAGAGGTGGATTTTCTAGCCATGGTTTTCTGCCATTTGCTGACAAACTCCTCATTGGTCAGGTGTTGGTACGAACCCTTCCCTAGATCAAACACTGAAATCCTGAGCCAAAATATCAGTTGCTGTGGAACAGTGCTCATGTGATAATGTAGTCATTGCTGAATGGTAGAACAGACCAACTCAGAAGGTGGTCGGCTTTCCTTCCTTGGGGGTTTAAAAGTTGGGTGGCCATTTATCACGGATATTTTAATTGTGATTCCTGCATTTCAGGGGGTTGGACTAGGCAACCCTTGGGGATCCCTTTCAGCTCTTGTCCCTGTGGGTCTCTAGAGGATTCTCCCAGGTCTTACTGCTGTCTTCTCTTCCCGTTTCACCCACCCACCCACCTTGCCACGCAACGCCTCCCTGCAGCCCATTTGCCCCAGTCTAGTTGCCCTGCCCTCAGTTATTTTGGCAAGGCAAGGGTGGGGAAGCTTCCTTAAGCCCAAGGGCCACACCCCCTCCATTCTGGGCAACCTTCTGGGTGGCCACATGCCCCTTGTGGGCGGGGCCAGACACACAAGTGGGCGGAGGAACAAAATAATAATAATAATAATAATAATAATAATAATAATAATAATAATAATAATATACAGTGGTGCCCCGCAAGACGAATGCCTCGCAAGATGGAAAACTCGCTAGACAAAAGAGTTTTCCGTTTTGGAGGTGCTTCGCAAAACGAATTTCCTATGGGCTTGCTTCGCAAGACGACAATGCCTTGCGAGTTCCTGCTGGTTTTTTCCCCTTTCCCCTCCCCCCATTTTCTAAGCCACTAAGGTGCTTATCAGCTGATCCGATAAGCCGCTAAAAGCCGCTAATATCGCTAATCCGCTAATCCATCAATGGGCTTGCTTCGCAAGACGAAAAAACCGCTAGACGAAGAGAATCACAGAACGGATTCTTTTCGTCTTGCGAGGCACCACTGTATTTGTATCCACCCTCCCCAGCCAAAGCCGGGCTCAGAGCGGCTAACAACAATAAAAGTAACAGTTTACATAAAACCACAATCAATTAATTGAAATACATTCTAAAATCAATTCATTCTAAAATCAATTCAAAATCAAATTAAGGGCAACCATTGGGCTAGAGTTCTATGAGGATTACCAGAGGAGGGGGTCAGACTGTGCCTTGGCCAAATCTTGCCTCATTTTTACACTTGCACCCTCCCGCCTCTGCCCTTCCACCCAACGTTTCCCAAACTTGGGTCTCTGGCTGGTTTTGGACTACAAGTCCCATCATCCGTAGCTTGCAGGACCTGTGGTCAGGGGTGATGGGAATTGTAGTCCCAAAACAGCTGGAAACCCAAGCTTGGGAAAACCTTATCTAGGCAAACGAGGCAGGGGTGGCGTTCCAGGACACATTTTCACCCAGGAAGAAAACAGCTGGCGATGGATACAGAGCCTGGAAAGAGTTATGAGGGCCAGGCAGAGAGGCTTGGAGGGGTGCATTCAGTGTTAGGATATTTCCGTTCCACCTTAAAAGGGAGCAGGCTTTGTGAGTCAGAGTCTGCGCATGTCCTGTTCACAGGATGTTTATGTTTGCTATTGTTTTCGTTCTCTCTGTCGAAGACACTGATGCAGACAGTCATGTCTTTCTTTGTTCTGATCAACGCTGAATAAAAGCTTGTAAATAATGCTCTCCTGAGTGCGACTTCTGGCTGTGCATTATCTGCTGATAAGAGTGTGCATGAGCCCTGGAATGTGGCAAGGTATTTTCAGGAAACTCGTGTCGCTAATCGCTCATACTGCGTGACTACGGGAGATCGATGGATCATCCGGCAGCCGGCTTGGGGGCCATGATGGACTTTATCTCCCTGGCAGTATCCCAACATTCAGTCCCTGCATCTGAGGTTCCTCCGTCCTGCATTCACACACAACCTGCCCTGTTACAGATAGGTAGCCGTGTTGGTCTGCCATAGTCAAAATAAAATAAAATAAAATAATTCCTTCCAGTAGCACCTTAAAGACCAACCAAGTTAGTTCTTGGTATGAGCTTTCGTGTGCATGCACACTTCTTCAGGTATCTGAAGAAGTGTGCATGCACACGAAAGCTCATACCAAGAACTAACTTAGTTGGTCTTTAAGGTGCTACTGGAAGGAATTATTTTATTTTATTTTATTTTAACCTGCCCTGGATATTTTTCTGCTGCATTGATGCACCAACATAACTCCTAGTGTTGCCTACAGTGGCCCAATCCTGTATCCTTTTGCCTTGTGCAGAAAAGCGTGGCCAGGATCATGCTCTTTTAAGCCCCTCCTTCCCAGTAAAACAAGACTGTGCCTGGTTTAAATATGCCCTGAGCGCAAACAGAAACTTGTTAAAACCCTTCCAAATATAACTTTTACTTACGCTTATAAACTTTTTAATGCCTATAGTTCACTGGGAGCAGGAAACGGCTTCCGCGTAGGAGGTGGCGCTTCTTTGGGATCTCTCCCGGGCTTTTGTTTTGCAGCATCTGGAAAGCGAAGAAAAGACACTTGGGAACCGCGGGTGGCAAAATGGGCACTGGAAGATCCAAACTAGGCTGGCAAAGTCTCACTTGAGCCGCACACCTAACTGTGGTGGCTGAAGCTGATGGGAGTTGTAATCTGAAATACTGAGGGCACCAGGTTAAATAATAATAATTTATTTATACCCCACCCATCTGGGCAGCCACTCTGGGCGGTTTCCAATCGAGCATTAAAAACAATACAGCATTAAATATTAAAAACGTCCCTAAACAGGGCTGCCTTCAGAGGTCTTTTAAATATAAGATAGCTACTTATTTCCTTCACATCTGGTGGGAGGGTGTTCCACAGGGCGGGTGCCACTACCGAGAAGGCCCTCTGTCTGGTTCCCTGTAAAATCACTTCTCGCAATGAGGGAACCACCAGGTTGACAAAAGCGAGCCTAGTTCAGATCTCACCTTCTCCAAGACCTCAGCCGGTGGCCTTGGATATCTCTGCCTCAAACCACCTGGAGTGTGAACATAGTAAGAAGGCTGACCATTCTCTTTCACGAGGTTGTGGTATGCATCTTGCATTCTACAACCCACAATTGCAGCGGGGGGTAAAAAGGAATGTCAGCCCTTAACTCACATTTTCTCTAAACTAAAAACTCCCCAATGCTGAAGCCTTTCCTCAGAGGGACGTTGCTCCTTCCCATCGATCAGGTCGGTTGCCTTTTTCTCTCTCTTTTTGAATATATTTCATTAACATTCACAAAAAAAGGAATACGAAAGTTAATACCCAGTGCCCTTTTTATCCAAAGCTAGAAAGCTAATCTAAATAAAAACACGGGCCAAAAAAGGAGAGAGAGAAAGGAATATAAGGAAAGGATAAAGAGAAAAGAGAACGGGGACGGCAGAAAAAAGATTCTTCATCTGTCAGCAGTATATAAAAAAATTATTCAACACACCCACTGCACGAAAACACCCAATAAATCCGCTTTCTGTAAACCATTGGTTGCCCTTTTATGAACTTTTCTCAATATCCTTTTTGGGGCGAGGCGACCAGAACCGGACAGAGTATTCCAAGTGAACTTGCGCCATAAATTTGCATAACAGGAGCCACCCGGATCCTTGCCAATCTCTCCTTGGAGCCACCCAGCCTGTGAGAACAACTGGCAGGTGTGTAAGACCAGTAAGCCCATTTACTAAACCATCAATACGATGTCTTACATATCACAGTGAAGAAAGGGAACGAAGATTGACTACACCCTTATTCTCTTGCTAATTAAGAGCTAAACCTGTTAAAAGCAAATCATCTTTGGAGGTCAACTCGAGCAGGAAACGCCGCCGTTCTCCTCCAGAAGGCTTTGAGATCTCCTGGCAAACATTGCCTCGACAGCCCCTTCGTTCCTCTCACAATGAGTGTGGTTTGCCTTGGCATGCCTTAATCGCTTTTTCGGCCTGCGTTTCCTGACAGCTTTAATACCATCTCAGTGGATGAGGAAATGGGAGCAGTTGGTTTTGTTTGCAGGACTGGGAGTAGGGGGGTCACTTGGCGGCTCCCTGTCTTGAAAGGTTGAGCTCCACCCATGAAATGCCATGTGGGGACCAGAAAAGCAACTGAACCCCAACTCCAGGGGGGGGGAGAGGTATTGATTAATGTTCACTGGATTTTATCCTCGTTTAACCTAGGGCTACTAGCTCTGCCTCTGCAAAAGAAGCACATATTTAGGGCAGCAAGGAGGCCACCACAGAAATTTCCCATTGTTGGATTTTTAAAATTAATGGTCACAAATTGCTCAGCTGAGCGTTCATTTCCAAAATCTCAACAGAACAACTCTGCAACAAGGCAGGCTGACCGGCCGATCTCCACAAACAGCATAAGATTAGTTTTGAGGATTTGATTGAAGACTTTGCAATTAGAAAAAAGCAGGAGGGAATTTTCCAAATACAAATCATCTTCTTCTTTGGTGATCACTCGTAGCCGAGTAAGATTGTCTTCCATAAACACGGGTTTAACAATGAGTCTGTAAGCGACTGCGGAGGCCAATTCTGGACCCACACGTCCTTCCACAATGGGGACATTGGTTTCCGGGCAGGAGTTGATCACGGTGTGGATTTGCAAAGCGTGCCTTATAGTAATAATAATAATAATAATAAATTTTATTTATATCCCGCCCTCCCCAGCTGAAGCCGGGCTCAGGGCGGCTAACAACAATAAAACAGTATAAAAGTATAACATAAACAACACTCTAAAATCATTCATTATAAAATTAATTAATTCAGGCCACTGGCAACCATTGGGCCAGAGCTCCGTGAAGATTGCCGAGGGAGGGAGTCAGGCTGTGCCCTGGCCAAAGGCCTGGTGGAACAGCTCTGTCTTGCAGGCCCTGCGGAAAGATGTCAAGTCCCGCAGGGCCCTTGTCTCTTGTGACAGAGTGTTCCACCAGATCGGAGCCACAGCCGAAAAAGCCCTGGCTCTAGTTGAGGCCAGCCTAACTTCTCTGTGGCCTGGGACCTTCAAGATGTTTTTATTTGAAGACCGTAAGTTTCTCTGTGGGGCATACCAGGAGAGGCGGTCCCGTAGGTACGAGGGTCCTAGGCCGTATAGGGCTTTAAAGGTTAAAACCAGCACCTTAAACCTGATCCTGTACTCCACCGGGAGCCAGTGCAGCTGGTGTAGCACCGGGTGAATGTGATCTCGCAGTGAAGACCTCGTAAGGAGTCTTGCTGCGGCATTCTGCACCCGCTGGAGTTTCTGGGTCAGTCTCAAGGGCAGCCCCACGTAGAGCGAGTTACAATAATCCAATCTGGAGGTGACCGTCACGTGGATCACAGTGGCTAGGTCAGGGCGAGAGAGGTAAGGAGCCAACTGCTTAGCTTGGCGGAGATGGAAAAATGCCGCCTTTGTTATAGCTGAAATCTGCGCCTCCATGGAAAGGGAGGTGTCGAAGATTACACCCAAACTCTTAAGAGACGGTGCTGGCACTAATTGCGCCCCCGCAAGAGATGGGAGTTGCCCCCCCAATCCCATATCGCCCCGTCCTAGCCACAGGACCTCTGTCTTCGAAGGATTTAGCTTCAACTGGCTCCCACGTAACCATCCAGCCACAGCTTCCAAACATCTGGTCAGTGTGTCTGGGGCCGAGTCAGGATGGCCATCCATCAACAGATAGAGTTGGGTGTCATCGGCATACTGATGGCAACCCAGCCCAAAACTCCGAGCAAGCTGGGCGAGGGGGCGCATAAAGATGTTGAAAAGCATCGGGGAGAGTATCGCACCCTGAGGTACTCCACACACCAAGGAGTGGCGCGATGACAATTCCCCCCCAAGCGCCACTCTCTGTCCCCGACCAGAGAGAAACGAGCGCAGCCATTGAAGGACTGTGCCCTGGATCCCCACATCAGCAAGGCGGTGGTCCAGAAGTTCGTGATCGACCATGTCGAAAGCTGCTGACAGATCTAGAAGAATCAGCAGCCCCGACCCGCCTCAATCCAGCTGTCTACGAAGATCATCTGTTAGGGCAACCAGAGCCGTCTCGGTCCCATGACCAGCGCGGAAGCCGGACTGGAATGGATCCAGAGCCGATGTTTCATCCAGAAACCCACCAAGCTGTTCAGCAACCGCTCTCTCAATCACCTTACCCAGGAACGGAAGATTCGAAACCGGGCGGTAATTGGATAGATTTAAAGGATCTAATGATGTTTTCTTTAAGAGCGGGCGCACCACTGCCTCCTTCAGTTCCCCTGGGAATGTCCCCGTGCCAAGGGACAAATTGATGATATCCCCCAGGAGGGCCCGCACCTCGTCTGGACACGCTCTAATCAGCCAAGACGGGCACGGGTCGAGAGGACAGGTGGTGGGCTTTTCAGCTCGGAGGAGTCTGTCCACATTGGCTGGGGATATCCGGTCGAAGTGGTCCAATACTGGACCCGAGGACAGTCGAGGGGCCTCCAGTTCCTTTATTGTATCCAAATTGGCAGGGAGGTCATGGCGGAGCAACAAGACCTTCTCCGCAAAAAAGCTCGCAAATGCCTCACAGCTAAGTGTCAAATTGTTATTTAAATTTGGCTGTCCCACAAGGGACGTTAAAGACCTGATTATACTAAATAATTGCGCCGGGCGAGAGCTAGCGGATGCAATGGAGGCCGAGAAGTATGACTTCTTAGCAGCCTTCACCGCCATCTCATAGGTTTTCATAAAAGCCCTATAAGATGTTCTTGAGGCTCCGTCACGGGCACCCCCCATACTCGCTCTAGCCGTCTGAGGTCCCGCTTCATTTTCCGGAGCTCCTCGGTAAACCAGGGAGCCCGGTTTCTGCGGGGTCGCAGAGGGCGCTTAGGTGCGATCTCATCGATGGCTGCCAGGAGCTGGGTATTCCAGCCCTCAACAAGCTCAGTCAATGAGTCGCCAGGGGGAGCAAGGTCCCGCAAGGCTTGACGGAATCTATCAGGGTCCATCAGCCTCTGCGGGCGAGCCCAAATTGGCTTGCCACCTAAGCAGGGTGGGGGTGGAAAGCCTTCCTCCACTCTGGGCGGCTTCTAGCATACATAAAAACAGAAAACATTGGACATTTTTTAAAAAAAAACTTCCCCATACAGGGCTACCTTCAGATGTCTTCTAAAGGTTGTATCTCCTTGGCTCATGGGTTGCATAACTCCATACCCTCCAACGGTTCTCCTAAGGAAAAGCAGCACATTCCGGGATCAAATCAGAAAATGGGAATGCTTCTGCAAATCTGGGATACTTGAGAGTCTGAGATGGCTTTAAAAGAAGTTTAGATAAGATGAAGGTGATGGACTACATGGAATTGGCAGAAATGACTGGCAGAATCCAAGATCAGGGAGAAGAGGCGGTGGAAGAAGACTGGAAAAAATTCAAAGACTACTTGCAGAAATACTGTAAAATTAATCAATGTTAAAGGGATGTTGGATTGAAAATAAGCGGTATTGGTAAAAAGATTAATAAGAACATGTAATTACAGATTGATAATGGTTGAAAATACATATTTATAATAGGTTAAGATATTGAGTAAAGATAAATGATAGAGGGTAAGGATTTGCTGAATTAACTATGTGAACTGGAATACAAAAAAGGGAGGTGAGAGGAGGTCAGGGAACAAGTAAATGAAATATAAGATATGAAAATATTGATCTTTTTCTTCTTCTTTTTAAACTGCTTTTTACTTTTTACTTATTGCTGTTTATGCATTTTGTTCTTGTATCTTTGTATCTTTTTTTTAATTACGGTTATTTTTTGTTCTTATTCTTTATGTTTAAATTCTGTAACCTTTTATTGTTTGTAAAACCTCAATAAATATCATTAAAAAAAAGAAGAAGTTTAGATAAGTTCCTGGAAGACAAAGCTACCAGGGACTGCTAGCTGGGAGTCACAGGTGTGCAGAGGGCTGTTGTGCTCATGTCTCGCTGGTGGGCTTTCCAGAAGAGGAATTTTATCAGCCGCTGTGAGAACAGGATGCTAGACTAGGGAGTCCTTGGCCTTATCTAGCAAGCTGTTTTGATGTTATTATGCGACCAACATGGCGCCTTTTTATAAAGTTACTTTTTTATTTGCAGATTTTTTATTTGCAGGGGAAATCCAAGGAAGAAAAATAAAATTACAGAAAAATAATTACCGTACCATATTGTAAAATAATAATATACTAATCACAAGGGGAAACCACCATTTGTTCACATTGCAGGCGCAATAACCACCAGTCTTTTCCTGATGTCCACTACGCCTTTGAGCCCCTCCCACCAACTCAATGCCCCCTTGGTCATGAGGGGGGTTCCCTTTCCCCCCTTGAAACATCTGTAGAACAAAAAGAAGAAGTCGGGAAGACTGACGTCTTTCTCTACTTCCTCTTTCATTTAGTTTTAAAATCAATTTAACATTTCAAAATTTGACTTCTTTCCCCCTCTTTCTGCGGTTCCTTAAATTTATATATTTTACTATCTTCTGCATATCCAAATTCATTTAATTTGGTCATTTAACTATCTACTTTAAATATATACTCTTATGAAACTGTAGGTTATTACAATAATCCTGCTAATGTTTGTATCTGTTTGCAATTTATCTAGAAATATTCAATAAACTATTTCCTTTCTTTTATAAAAAGTTTGTGATCTTGATTTCTTAATCTTCCGGTAAGTTTCACCATTTCTGCATGTTCCATATGCATATTGCACAGTTTCAGCTCAAGCTCAAGGCTTCAGTTAATTCTGCTGGAGAAGACCTTCACGTAAAATCCTTGGAACGGTAAACTGCTTGTGCTTTCACTTTTTCCATTTCTCGATTATTATTAGCATTAGTAAGGTCCATAAGGTTAAAGCTATGGTTTTCCCAGTAGCGATGTATGGAAGTGAGAGCTGGACCATAAAGAAGGCTGATCGCCGAAGAATGGATTCTTTTGAATTGTGGTACTGGAGGAGACTCTTGAGAGTCCCATGGACTGCAAGAAGATCAAACCTCTCCATTCTGAAGGAAATCAGCCCTGAGTGCTCACTGGAAGGACAGATCCTGAAGCTGAGGCTCCAAAACTTTGGCCACCTCATGAGAAGAGAAGGCTCCCTGGAAAAGACCCTGATGCTGGGAAAGATGGAGGGCACAAGGAGAAGGGGATGATGGAGGATGAGATGGTTGGACAGTGTTTTCGAAGCTACCAGCATGAGTTTGACCAAACTGTGGGAGGCAGTGGAAGACAGGAGGGCCTGGCGTGCTCTGGTCCATGGGGTCACAAAGAGGCAGACACGACTAAATGACTAAACAACAACAACAAATTAGTAGTAGTAGTAGTAGGGTGTAGTACTGGTAGGGAGAGGGAAGGAAGTGATCGAACAGAGTGGTGCCCATAACGTTCGCACAAAAATCCTAATGCATCCAGGAGCCTAAAAGCATTGGAGGCATTGCAGTGGATTCGAGAACATAAGAATTCACCTGCTGGATGGGACAAAAATGTCTGACTAGTGCAGCATTTTGGGCGCATCTGCACCATCCACTTGAAGCAGTATTATACCACTGTAAGCAGTCATGTCCTCCTGCAAAGAATCCTGGGAAATGTAGTTTGTTAAGAGTGCTGAGAGTTCTTAGACCTCCCCTCCCCTCCCAAGCCACGATTTCTAAAGTTCTAAAGCATAGGAATTTGTTCATTCCCCCCACCCAAAAAGATGTAATCTGCCCCTCCCCCAAGGTCTGAGGGACAGTGGACCGGCCCCCGCTGAAAAAATTTGCTGACCCCTGATATAATAGATCTATGCCTAAAGAACAGTGTGGTCAAATGAACAAAGACCGAGACCACATAACACCAGTCTTGAAAGACCTACACTGGCTCCCAGTACGTTTCTGAGCACAATTCGAAGTGTTGGTGCTGACTTTTAAAGCCCTAAACAGCCTCGGTCCAGTATACCTGAAGGAGCGTCTCCACCCGCATTGTTCATCCCGTACGCTGAGATCCAGCGCCGAGGGCCTTCTGGCGGTTCCCTCATTGCAAGAAGCAAAGCTACAGGGAACCAGGCAGAGGGCCTTCTCGGTAGTGGCGCCCTCCCTGTGGAATGCCCTCCCACCAGATGTCAAAGAGAAGAACAACTACCAGACTTTTAGAAGACATCTGAAGGCAGCCCTGTTTAGGGAAGCTTTTAATGTTTGATGTATTATAGTATTTTAATATTCTTTTGGAAGCCGCCCAGAGTGGCTGGGGAAGCCCAGCCAGATGGGCGGGGTATAAATAATAAATTGTTGTTGTTGTTGTTGTTGTTGTTGTTGTTGTTGTTGTTGTTGTTGTTGTTGTTGTTGTTGTTGTTGTTGTTGTTAAATGCTCGGCTCAGGCAGGCAGCTTCAACCTCCACCCTACCCGACCTCTTCGAGCTCCTGATTCAGTATCAGGTCTCAGACAAGCCACGCTCTCTGGAACCCCTAATCATATGCATGTTTGGGTTAAAAGTAGGTCCTGTTTCTGAAAAGCAACTCTCAGCACTCTTAACCAGTTATACTTCCCAGGATTCTTTGGGGGAAGCTGTGATTGTTTCAGGTAGTACGATACTGCTTTAAATGTGCAGTGCGGATGGGACCTCTGTTTCTCCAGCTGCAAACAGGCAGGTGCTTCTTCGAACCCCCCTCCCCTCCCCCCCCGAGGCAAAGCAAGAAGCGACAGCCTTCCTCTCTTGCTTGACTTCATCATCCTCTCAGATGGCACAAACTTGTGGCACAAGCTGGGACTAGTCCTGGTTTATCTCACTGCTGGCGAAGGCTCCATTACATTTTCACTTTTAGGGATTGTTTTATGTAACGCCGCAGGTTTACGCCACGAGGTTGTGAGACTGCGTACGGGAGACTCAGCCAAACTGGCAAGGTGAGTCATAGCGCGAAGAGTAAAAATGTAGGGCGTGTTGGTGAACGAGACAGAAAGCAAAGTCTAGAGAAACAGCTGGCATCTAGGACACAAGGTGTCGTTTAGGTACAGTCTTGTCCATGTTCACCTGGATCAGGTCTTTCTTCTTCTTCTTCTTCTTCTTCTTCTTCTTCTTCTTCTTCTTCTCCTTCTCCTTCTCCTTCTCCTTCTCCTTCTCCTTCTCCTTCTCCTTCTCCTCCTCCTCCTCCTCCTTTGGCGATCCCTCATAGCCGAGTAAGATTCTCTTTCATAAACATGGTTTGAACAATGAGTCCATAAGTGACCATGGAGGCCAATTCTGGATACACACGTCCTTCTACAGTGGGGACATTAGTTTCCAGGTGGGAGTTGATCACGGTGTGGATTTGCCAAGCGTGCCTTCCTCCTAGCACCTTTCTCCCTTGCGTCCTGAGTTTGAGTGTCTTCAAAGCTCTCTAGTTGGAGCGCTCACAGACAAGTGTTTCCCAATTGTTGGTGCTTATACTACATTTTTTTAGATTTGCCTTGCGACAGTCTTTAAACCTCTTTTGTTGACCACCAGCATTTCGCTTTCCATTTTTAAGTTCGGAGTAGAGTAGTTGCTTTGGAAGACGATCATCAGGCATCTGCACATGACGAGTCCAACGAAATTGGTGTTGAAGAATCATTGCTTCAACACTGGGGATCTTTGCTTCTTCTAGTACACTGGTATTAGTTCGCCTGTCTTCCCAAGTGATGTGTAAATTTTTTTGGAGACACCGTTGATGGAATCTTCCCATCAAACACAGCTGGACATCAGGGAAGGAGTGCACTATTAGGATAAAATTGCATTGCGGACCTGCTTCGAACAGCCGTTCCCTTTGCCCAGGGAATCCTGGGAACTGTAGTTCTATGAGGTGGCTGTGCTGGAGATTTCTAGCTGAAAACAGAAAGGAACATCAGCCATGTCAATTCCTATGAGGAAAGGTTGCAGTGCTTGGGACTTTTTAGTTTTGAGAAAAAGCGAGATAGTTTAGTTTAAAGGAGCCGTGACAGAAGTTTATAAAATGATGCTTGACATGGAAAGAGTGGATAGTGAAAATGATAGGCAAAACAGCCCCCAAGAAAAACACAAATATTAGTAGTAGTAGTAGTAGTAATAATAATAATAATAATAATAATAATAATAATAATAATAATAATAATAAATTTATTTATACCCTGCCCATCTGGCTGGGTTTCCCCAGCTACTCTGGGCAGCTCCCAACATCATCACCATCATCATCATCATCATCATCATCATCATCATAAAGCTATGAAACATAAAACATTAAAAACTTCCGTAAACAGGGTTGCCTTCAGATGTCTTCTAAAAGTCAGATAGTTTTTTATCTCCTTGACATCTGCTGGGAGGGTGTTCCACAGGGTGGGGGCCACTACCAAGAAAGGCCCTCTGCCTGGTTACCTGTAGCTTCACAAAGAAAAACAGGCAACATTTCCCCCAAACAGGCAAACCTGTCGATCAAGAAAGCATGGGGGGAACCCCAACCCTCATTTTTTAAAAGGAAATATTGGAAGGGGAGAGATTTGTGTTGCGGTGCCCACAGATGTCATGTTGCAGACCCCAAATATGGCATCTCATGTAAGGAAAGGGAGATGGCTAGGCTGGGAAATGGCCTTTGCCTCAGAGAGACCTTGGAAAGCTTCTGGCAGTCAGATCAGGAGGCTAGATAGACCAATAAGCCTGGCTCTGTGAAAGGCAGCTTAATATATAGCTAGCAAGGTCACGGCGAGGCATGTGGTTTGGCTTCCTACTGTGTTTTGATCTTTGTCTCCCTGGGCAAGACCCTTAACTTTAATCAGGAATGTCGTGGTAATGTCAGGTGCGTATTAATTAGCTTCTCACTTATTTATTTTGGTGCACGCCTGATTAGTTTTAAATAGCACTTGCCACGAATCCAAGCACTGTTTAAATTGTGTTTAAATTGTAAGCCAGAAAGCGGATTAAAAGCATTTTTTTAAAAAAATAGCAACACTTTTTGAAGAGCGAGAAGATAAACAGAATATACAATAAAAATTCCAGGAAGCTGATTTTTATTATTATTATTACAGTACCTCCTCCTACTGCAGCTTGCAAAGTAAAATGCTGATTAATCTTTAACTATCCATGCTGCAAGCAGAAGGTTGGCTCCTGGAACTCAAACTGACCCACATTAGAGAAGGAAGTGCATATTTTTCTATCAGGAGGGAAATGGCTCCAGACAGCAGCAAGAAATTGCACACAACCACAATCACCACGGGACGCGGGTGGTGCTTGGGTTAAACCACAGAGCCTAGGGCTTGCTGATCAGAAGGTCGGTGGTTTGAATCCCCGCGATGGGGTGAGCTCCCTGCTCCTGCCAACCTAGCAGTTCGAAAGCACATCAAAGTGCAAGTAGAGAAATAGGTACCGCTCCAGCGGGAGAGGTAAACGGCGTTTCCGTGCACTGCTCTGATTCGCCAGAAGCGGCTTAGTCATGCTGGCCACATGACCTGGAAGCTGTACACTGGCTCCCTCGGCCAGTAAAGCGAGATGAGCGCCACAACCCCAGAGTTGGCCATGACTGGACCTAATGGTCAGGGGTCCCTTTACCTTACAATCACCACTTGTTCAAAAGATAAGTCTTCTACCACCAAGGAAATGGGCTCTTGTCCCTTGCATGGCTCCATGCAGACTTCCAGGAGTGCAGGACTTGGAAAGCATATGAACATCTACCTGCAGTGTATTTGTCCCTGATAAAAAAACCTGATGCACTATCCTTCTGCACAGCTAGCTGTGGATAATGGGATCTGCAGTCAAAAATGGGAAAGGTCTGTTGTAAACAAAAAATCTGCCCTTTTCCCTTATGGGGTATCCAAGAGCCCATATAGAGTCCTTATGAAGGTTCCCTATTCGTAGGAGAAAATAACAGAGGCCAACCAGAGAATATTGAGAAGCAAAGCAGCTAGTAAGCCTGATCTTTATTGATCTGTTGCAACAGGGTCCCCCTCTCACCCCATGCAGGAGGGAGGAGGAACCCAGAACTACGGTGTGCCTGCCCTTATGCAGACTTTTGAAATTGCCACCCTGTACATCAAGACCACCCCCAGAAACATCATACATACATCACAGAAAAGGCTGTCTACAACAGAAATCTGAGTGCTTTGTTTACCTCCTGTCTGCCAGGTTACCTGTTTAATGGTCACTTGATTGGATACCTGGGGAGCCTGGCCAGTCTTTTGTAATGATAAATACTTAGTTCCTGAGCCAGGTCAGGCTCACACCCTATTCATATCTTGAATGTGCCCTTAAGACAGGATTTGTGAGGAAAGAGACAATGGGGAGGTTTCCCATTTTGACCTTGCAGAGAAATCAGTTGCTCAGTTTGGGAATCAAAATGGTTTCAGGTCGTTCTTCCTGTGCTGATCTATGTATGTGCTTGGTTGGTACACTTATGAACATTTAACATACAGTGGTACCTCGGGTTACATACACTTCAGGTTACAGACTCTGTTAACCCAGAAATATTGCTTCAGGTTAAGAACTTTGCTTCAGGATGAGAACAGAAATTGTGCTCTGGCGGCATGGCAACAGCAGGAGGCCCCATTAGCTAAAGTGGTGCATCAGGTTAAGAACAGTTTTGGGTTAAGTACGGACCTCCGGAACGAATTAAGTACTTAACCTTAGGTACCAGTGTATACCTAAGACCTCAAAATTGCTATCACAGGTCTACCCGGAAGCATGCTCAGCAAACATGAGAAATGATGCCAAGTCATGCCAGTTCAGGATTCATGCTGGGAGCAGCTTTTCCGGCAGCAGTCTTGCCTAGCCTTACCTGAGAATGGCAGGGATGGGAGCAGGGACCGCCTGCATGTAGGCAGACACCAAGGCGTCTTCAGGGCACAGTTCATTGGCAAAGCAGTCGCTTTGCATGAGAAGGCTTCAAGTTCCCAGTCCCTGGCGTTCTTTCTCTGCCTGAGACCATGGAGAGTCTCTGCCAGGGAAATTAGGCAGTATTAGATGGGCAAACGGTATTCTTTCATATACAGAATGAGAAATGTTTCCTAGGCTCAGCTGAAAATAGGGACGAGCTATTCCAGAATAATACAAATTTTATTATTTATACCCCACCCATCTGACTAGAGAGGGATGCGGGTGGCACTGTGTTCTAAACCACTGAGCCTAGGGCTTGCCGGTTGGAAGGTCAGCGGTTTGAATCCCTGTGATGGGGTGAGCTCCTGTTGCTCAGTCCCTACTCCTGCCAACCTAGCAGTTCGAAAGCATGTCAAAGTGGAAGTAGATAAATAGGTACCGCTCCGGGGGAAAGATAAATGGCGTTTCCGTGCGCTGCTCTGGCCACATGACCCAGAAGCTGTGTGCGGACAAAGCGCCGGCTCCCTCGGCCAGTAAAGCAAGATGAGCACCGCAACCCCAGAGTCGTACGCATTGCAGCAGCCACTCTGGGCTAGCATATATAAAAACATTAGAAACATTGAACATTTTTTTAAAAAACTTCCCTATACCAGGCTGCTTTCAGATGTCTTCTAAAGGTTGTATAGTTACTTATCTCTTTGGCTCAGGGGTTGCATAACTCCATACCCTCCAACAGTTCTCCGAGGAAAATAAGGACGTCCAAAGGAAAAAAGAGACAAAACCTGATGTGCTAGCCTTCTGCACAGCTGGCTGTGGATAATGGGATCTGCAGTCAAAAACATCTGCCGGGCACTATGAGGACTGCTTTAGGTTGTCCAATGCCCAAAGAGGGACGGAAACTCCACTGGATGCAAAAAGTCCTAATAGGATTTGCAATCTATTTGCCCTTAGTCAAGGAGGGGTAAAATCTGGCTGGGAGAAAAGGTCACTACACCCTCCCCCAACAACTTTTGGCACTCTATGTTGTGCAGACTTGGGTCCTTTGCGATGCTATGAGAATGCTGGAGTGGAGTTCAGAGTTTGGGCATGGTCAGCAATATCTCAAGGGGTTTTTGGGGTGCACCGTTTAGACAGTGCACTAACTTCATTAGCACAACAAAAACGTGCTTCTTATTTTAATGTTTATTTTGTAATGAAAAGAGTTGCAGCAACAGTGTGTTCCTTATTTCAGCCTGAGCAGCTGTAAAGGTCAGGAGGTGATGGGGTGAGGAGCTGGTGGCTGAGAAGTGGAGTCTGAAAATGAAAACTCAACCGAGTGTCTGTCCAGCAGAATTCTCTCTTTTTAAATATATATTATTGGAATAGGAGAAATCAAGCTTGCTCCATCCTCCATCATCCCTTTGAAGACTCTATCGAATCATCTCTCAGTCTCCTCTTTTCCAGGCTAACATACCCAGCTCCTTCAACCGTTCCTCACCAGGCTTGATTTCCAGACCCTTGATCATCTTGGTCGCCCTCCTCTGCACACCTTCCAGTTTGCAACTTCCTTCTTAAATTGTGGCACCCAGAACTGGACACAGGACCAGTGGCGTAGCGTGGCTTGTCAGCACCCGGGGCAAGGCAAGTAATTTGCGCCCCCTAACCCGTGGATTTGCGCCCCCCTAACCCGTGGATTTGCGCCCCCTAACCCTAACCCCCAGATGTTGCGGCCGGTGCGGCCGGCCCCCCCTGCACCCCCCACGCTACACCACTGTTTCCTGGCAGTTTTATTCTCTTGGCAAACCGCTTTTGTAGCTGTCAAGCGGTTTATAAATTTTAGGATTTTTTTTTTTTAAGGGCATTTTCAGAAAAAGCTGCTCGTGGCTCTCAGCTGTTCCCTCTCAGCTGCTCGCTCCTAGTTTGTGGGAGGGTGGATTTAAGGCGTGACGGGGGGGGGGGTTGCGTGCGAAGAAGGGCAACCTCTCCCCACTCCGCCGCTTTGCTCCACCCTGGCAGGCAGGCTGGCAGGCTGGCTACACGCGACGCGCTCGGAGAGGGCCTCCGGATCGTCCCCCGGGCTGGGCAAGGGCTCGTTCTCACGCAGCGGCTGTTGCGCAGCCTCGCCGCCGCCGCCCTTGCTCCTTCGCGTGCGGGGAAAGGCCGCCGGCAGCCCTGGGAGCGCCTCCCTCCGCGCCTTCACACGCAGCTGTGCCAGCCCAGCAGGCGGCTCCCATCCTCCCCGAGCCCCGGCCGGGCTAGCGGGGGTTGTGAGCCACCTGCAGGGAGCCGGGGGTCCTAGCAGGCTCCCTCGGAAGGTGGAGCGGGGCCCTCCTTCGCTGGAGGTTGGATGGCCAGCTGCGAGGAATTCTTAGCAGGCTCGCTCCACCTCCTCCTCCTCCCGACTTTGCAAGGAATTAGCAGGCTCGCTCCACCTCCTCCTCCTCCCGACTTTGCTGCTGCTGCTGCTCGGCTTTTTTCCTCTACCGACGGCACACTGTGCCTTGGAGAGGTTCCCACTTCCTTGAGGGGGGCCGGCCAAACGCGCCCCCCAAAATGTTGCGCCCGGTGCGGCTGGCACCCCTGGCACCCCCCACGCTACGCCACTGCACAGGACTCCAGGTGTGTTCTGACCAAGGCAGAATAGAGTGGGACTATTACTACAACCTTGATGGCAGAAAGTGAGGAGGAATTAAAGAAACTTTTAATGAGGGTGAAAGAGGAGAGCGCAAAATATGATCTGAAGCTCAACATCAAAAAAACGATGATCATGGCCACTGGTACCATCACCTCCTGGCAAATAGATGGGGAAGAAATGGAGGCAGTGAGAGATTTTACTTTCTTGGGCTCCATGATCACTGTAGATGGTGACAGCAGTCACGAAATTAAAAGACACCTGCTTCTTGGGAGAAAAGCAATGACAAACCTAGACAGCATCTTAAAAAGTAGAGACATCACCTTGCCAACAAAGGTATGTATAGTAAAAGCTATGGTTTTCCCAGTAGTGATGTATGGAAGTGAGAGCTGGACCATAAAGAAGGCTGATCGCCGAAGCATTGATGCTTGTGCATTATGGTGCTGGAGGAGACTCTTGAGAGTCCCATGGACTGCAAGAAGATCAAACCTCTCCATTCTGAAGGAAATCAGCCCTGAGTGCTCACTGGAAGGACATATCCTGAAGCTGAGGCTCCAGTACTTTGGCCGTCTCATGAGAAGAGAAGACTCCCTGGAAAAGACCCTGATGTTGAGAAAGATGGAGGGTGCAAGGAGAAGGGGACGACAGAGGACGAGATGGTGGGACAGTGTTCTCGAAGCTACCAGCATGAGTGACCAAACTGCGGGAGGCAGTGGAAGACAGGAGTGCCTGGCATGCTCTGGTCCATGGGGTCACGAAGAGTCGGACATGACTAAATGACTAAACAACAACAGCAGCAACAACAATTACTTCCCTTGATCTGGACTCTAGAGTTTTGTTGATGCAGCTTAGAATAGAATTAGCTTTATGACAGGGCTTCCCTAGCCTGGTGGCGCTCCTCCAGTTTTGGACCACACCTTCCATCATCCCAGGTTCAGTCTCTCACTGACATCTCCAGGTAGGCCTGGGAGCAACTCCTTCCTAAAATCCTGGCAGCCAGTGCAGACAATACTGAACAAGAGGAACTAATGTTTCTATGGCAAAGCCGTTGCTCTGATGCTGGTTTTCCATCGGCTAAAAGTGGGAGCTTTATAAGAGCGGAAAGCTCTTACGAGCGAATTTCCATAAAACCTGCCCTGTTATTATTAGCCCTGCTTGCGTAAGAGGTGATGCTCAGCTAGGTTTTAATGCACGGAGGACCACGCCAGATGAATGGGGAGGAGGCGGCCAAAAATGCAGTAAATTGAAAGAGTTCAAAGAAGGAAGAAGGGGCGACAGTGCTCACCTCCCTAGACGATTCCCAGGACGCAGGTGCTAGATCCCTAAAAACTGAGCCCTTTGCAATCAGAACAGCGCATTTTTTAAAGGGCAGGCCTGTTCCTGTGCGCGCCAGATCACTGCGCTACCAGTGGTGACTTGCACAGAGCAATGAGCCATCAATCGTCGGGCCCTGCAGACAGAATGTCTGTATCACATCCCTGTTAAAGATCACGTTTCCCAAGGAAGGTGTTTTGTGCTTGTCCCCCCCCCCCATTTTTAAAATTGATTTTCCACGTTTATAACAAGTATAACATAAAAAACGCACAAAAGAAAACACATTGCAATACTGAAAAGAAAAAGAAACAATAATATAAACACATATTACTTGTGAAACCCAATTTATCTTGCTTTGGTAACTGACTTCCTCAAATTCCCCCCAACTGGGTTTCATTGTATCACATTGTAACAGCTCTCCAAAATCATCTTTCTAATAAAATAAACTCCTTCAATGTACTATCTTCTTTTCTTAATATTCTAAATCCATATTTCTTTACAATTCATTCTTACTTTAGTCCTAAGCCTATATGGTACTTTCAAGTGACTTTTAATTATTTTATATTACAATATTTGGCTAAATAATCTTAAAATTTCTTCCAATCTTCTTGATATTCCTCTTCCTTCTGATCCCGGATTCTTTTAGTCAGGTCAGCCAGCTCCAAAAAGTCCAACACCTTCATCTGCCATTCTTCTACTGTTGGCATTTCTTGGGATTTCCATTTTTTAGCTAGTAGCAGTCTTGCCGAAGGGGCTTCGTGCTTCTTAGCTGTGAAACACTCTCCTCACTGAGCAATCGGCCACGAGTTCCCCCTTGCCTTCACTGGCAGGTCTACTCACGAGTAACAGTGCCAAGCCTGAAGCTTCTCCCAGCAGCTCAGGGTTCTTACCTGTGCTGGCAGGAAAGAGGCCCTCTGGAACCTGCAGCCTGCAAGCTGCTCATTTTCAACATTTGAAAGTAGCAGATATCTGTCTCTTGGGAAGGGCTACGTCACAGAATTTTATTTTGGGAGGGAGGGGGCTTTGTTTGTTTGTTTGTTTATATCCCACCTTTCCTCCAAGGTGCTCAAGATAATAATAATAATAATAATAATAATAATAATAATAATAATAATAATAATAATAATTAATTTATACCCCGCCCATCTGGCTGGGTTTCCGCAGCCACTCTGGGCGGCTTCCAACAAAACACTAAAATACAATAACCTATTAAACATTAAAAGCTTCCCTAAACATATATAAATAAATTCGTAGATGGCACACATGGTTCTCCCCAGTCCTCATTTTATTCTCACAACAACCCCTGCTAGGTAGGTTAGGCTGTGAGAGGCAGTGTGTTATGTACTGAGTTGAATAGGATCCAAAAGGCAGCAGTCTGATTGGTCCTAGAACAATAGCGTCCAGAATGCAGCAGTCTGATTGGTCCACAGGAGCCACCCAGTCCAGCTCCAGGTGGAAGTGAATCCGCAACCTGATTGGCCTACAGGTGAATCCCGGAATTAGCCAATCACGTGGGGCCCATTGTGTAAATAATGTATATAAAGCAGATACTTTGGGGGGACTTTCACTCCCTCCTCACCACTATGAGCTGAATAAAGAGCATGAAATCCACTCTCGATTCCGAGTATATTTCACAGTGACTGGCCCAAGGTCATCCGGTGAGCTTCAGGGCTGAGGCAGGATTTGAACCCAGGTCCTAGTCCAGCGCTCTAACCACTGCTCTGCACTGCACTGCTAAATGCTAATTGGCATTTCCACTGAGGATGCAGCCAGCCCCCAGCAGTAACTCAGTGGCGGTGGTTGAGCAGTTAATGATAACGATGATAATATAAATTAATTTTTTCAAAATCTATTTAGTTTTTCACATTTGATTTGTTTATTTGATGAGATTTATATACTTTTAAAGTTAAAAACAACAACAGCCTTCCAGGTGGTTTACATAAAAAACACTACAAAATATTCACCAGAGAATACCGATAAAATCACCAGACTTTAAAAAAACACATAGACAACAACTGGATTATTAAAATGTAGATAAAATCAACAGTTTGAAAAACACATAGGCAGAATAAATTTCATGTCTGGGTAGGCTTGCCAGAGCAAAAGAGGTTTTTAGCAGGCGTCAGTGATGGGACCTGCCTAATATTGATAAGCAGTTTAAATGAAACAACAGAGGTGCAAGTAAAGAGTCTTAACAATGTTAAATCAGGGTTGTTCTGATTTAAATTCATCTTTGTGGAGAGAACAGTGTGTGTGTGTGTGTGTGTGTGTGTGTGTGTGTGTGTAAAAAATTAAATTTTCTTTTTTACAATTTAGAGTATTCATTTAAACAATCTTACAATATCAGTGACTTCCCTTCTTCTCTTTCCATGGTTCATTTTGCATAACATAAATAACTTAAATCCCTGCCTATTTTACATGAACTAAACCATTCTGTATTCCATCAAAACTCATTCACACTGTTTAATTTATCTTAATGCTGCCCATGTTTTCAAGTGCACATAATTCCGCCCCCCATATATTCAATAAACATTTTCCAATCTTCTTTTTGTATGTTCTTCTTGTTCTCTTATTCTATACAGTGGTGCCTCACAAGACGAAAATAATTCGTTCCGCGAGTCTTTTCGTCTTGCGATGTTTTTCGTCTTGCGAAGCATGGTCCGTCGCAACTGCGCCTCTTCAAGCGGCTTTAAGAAAAAAGCGCAAGACGTTTTCGTCTTGCGAAGCAAGCCCATAGGGAAATTCGTCTAGCGAAGCAACGCAAAACCGAAAAACCCTTTCGTCTAGCGAGTTTTTCGTCTTGCGAGGCATTCGTCTTGCGGGGCACCACTGTATGTTAGGTCCGCAAGCTGCGCATATTCCATTAGTTTTAAGTTGCCATTCTTCTTTAGTTGGGGCCTCGCTCGTTTTCCATTTTTGGGCTAACAAAGCCAGTGATCGCTGACGCCTGTTGGAATTATAAGGCAGGGAGACCAACAGGAGGTGGAACCAGAGATGACGTCAGGCGGAGCCAAATAATTCTAGATTTGTCCCCATCCTCAGGAAAGAGACTAAGGCGTAAAATTTAAAAATTCTGGGAAATGATATACAATGAGTTGAAGAAAATGTTCCAGTTAACATTTGCAAAAAAGCCTGAAGCATTCTTGTTAGGGATTGTAGGGAAAGACCTGCCAAGGAAACTGAAAAACTTATTTATGTATGGGACAATGGCAGAGTCTTAATACACGAGGAAATTCCGACCAAAGAACTGTGGCAAGAGAAACTGATGGACTATGCGGAATTGGCGAAATTGACACACAAACTACATGAGAAGGACAACTGTGACTTTAAAGAAGAATGGGAACCTTTCACAAAGTATTTAAAGAAACAACAAAATGAACTGGACTCCTTGGCAGGAAGTTCTTAAAGAAATGGGAGTGCCTGATCACCTCATCTGTCTCCTGAGAAATCTCTATGTGGGACAAGAAGCTACAGTTAGAACTGGATATGGAACAACTGATTGGTTCAAAATTGGTAAAGGAGTACGACAAGGCTGTATATTGTCTCCCTGCTTATTTAACCTATATGCAGAATTCATCATGCGAAAGGCTGGGCTGGATGAATCCCTAGCCGGAATTAAGATCGCCGGAAGAAATATCAACAACCTCAGATATGCAGATGACACCTCATTGATGGTAGAAAGTGAGGAAGAATTAAAGAACCTTTCAATGAGGGTGAAAGAGGTGAGCTCAAAATATGGTTTGAAGCTCAACATCAAAAAACGAAAATCATGGCCAGTGGTCCCATCACCTCCTGGCAAATAGAAGGGGAACAAATGGAGGCAGTGAGAGATTTTACTTTCCTGGGCTCCATGATCACTGCAGATGGTGACAGCAGCCGCGAAATGAAAAGACGCCTGCTTCTTGGGAGAAAAGCAATGACATACCTAGACAGCATCTTAAAAAGCAGAGACATCACCTTGCCGACAAAGGACCATATAGTTAAAGCTATGGTTTTCCCAGTAGTGATGTATGGAAGTGAGAGCTGGACCATAAAGAAGGCTGATCGCCGAAGAATTGATACTTTTGAATTCTGGTGCTGGAGGAGACTCTTGAGAGTCCCATGGACAGTAAGAAGATCAAACCTATCCATTCTGAAGGAAATCAGCCCTGAGTGCTCACTGGAAGGACATATCCTGAAGCTGAGACTCCAATACTTTGGCCACCTCCTGAGAAGAGAAGACTCCCTGGAAAAGACCCTGATGTTGGGAAAGATGGAGGGCACAAGGAGAAGGGGACGACAGAGGACCAGATGGTTGGACAGTGTTCTCGAAGCTACCAGCATGAGTTTGACCAAACTGCAGGAGGCAGTGGAAGACAGGAGGGCCTGGCATGCTCTGGTCCAGGGCATCACCAAGAGTCGGACACAACTAAACGACTAAACAACAACAACACAAACTTTTTATTGGTAACATATATATAGATAAATGAAGGATCTTTACAATTTTAAAACATGCAGAGAATAACAAGTGCTGAAAAATCAGAGAGAGGAGCTGAGGGAAGTCTGGGGGTGTGGGAGGTTTTTTTAATTCTTTTTTTGGGGAGGAAAAAAAAAGGATAGAGACTAAGGCAGCACTGAGACTTTGGAACTGCCTGCCTCTTGATATCAGGTAGGTGCCTTCACTGTACTCCTTCCAGCGCCTGCTGAAGACATTCTTATTTAGATTAGCCTTTAGAAAGTTGGTATGAGTGTTCATTTGCTTTAGTTTATTCTGCTGTGGTTTTAACTTTCAGCATGTTGAAATTTACGGCCGCAAGTGATAATGGTATTGTTTTTGTGTGTTTTTTGGCAAACTGCTTTGAGGGTTTTGCCCCCCCCCCCACAATAAAGCAGTATATAATTTTTATGAAAGAAAATAAAAACAAATAAATAAGGAGGAGGAAACGGACAGCCAGTAAGTACTATGTTTATCTTCAGGCAAGTTAAAAATGTGGATCAATGGAGCGGCAAATTTCTCCCAAATTTAGTACAACAATTTTCTAGTTTTGCTTTTGAAAATGTTGCACTGTTGCCAGCTTTGTATAAAGAATGGTAATAATTTGGCATTAGTTAGTGAGACAGTACAAGGTGTTGAAAGAAAATTATATGAAGATGATGTATAGATGGTATATAACATTAGTGCAGCTAGGAATGATGTACAAAACCAATTCAAATGTATGTTGAAAGTGTGAAGAAAAGGAAAGGACTTTTGACCATATGTGGTGGGATTGTATTGAAATTAAAAAGTTTTGGGAAATGATATACAATGAATTGAACAAAATGTTCCATCTGTTAAAAAACCTGAAGCATTTTGTTAGGGATTTTAGGGAAAGACCTGCCAAGGAAATCATAAAATATTTTCATGTATGCGACAACGGCGGTAAAAGTCTTAATAGCACAAGGATGGAAGAACGAGGAAATCCGGATAAAGAACTATGGCAAGAAAAGCTGATGGATTATGCAGAATTGGCAAAATTGACACACCAACTACGGGACAAGGATAACTGTGACTTTAAAGATGAACGGGAACCCTTTACAAAGTACCTAAAGAAGCAACAAAATGAACTGGACTCCTTGGCAGGCTTTAAATAAACACTCACAAACTTTTTATCGATAATAGCTAGTTAGATAAATTAAGGATCTATACAATTTTATAACATGCAGAGAATAATTTTTGTTGATAAACCAGAGAGAGGAGCTGAGGGTGGGTGGGTTATTTTATGGGGGGGGAGGGGGGTAAATGAAGGATGATATGTTTTTTGATAAAATGTCTTGTTGAAATTCCTAATTAAAAATGTTTTTTTTTTTAAAGAGAGAGAGAGAAAACACAGGGTGTTTGGCAAAGATGGCACCCCCTTGCACACAGATCACATTTAAACAGTGTTAAACATGGTTTAGCCCATTTAAAGAAACCTAGGCTTAAGGATGCTTAACTCCATTCTCAACCGGGGCCAAGGTAATTTATTGCAAATTACTGCCCGACTGGACCCAGGAAGAATTATGCAGACATGCATAGGATTTAAAAGTAAGTATAAAGGGATACTGTTCATGTGTCTTCTTGCAACAAATTGTTAGAATAGTTTAGATAACAATAAATAGTTTAAAGTTAAGCGCAGCAAATTAAATATAAAAGCTGTTATTTGCAGAGGTATGTATTTTATCTTGCCAGCAGAGGAATCCCAGTTCTAGACAACTGTTGCTGCTGCCCTTTCCTAATTCTGAACAGCTGTCGGGGTTAATCCACAAACACAAAAATGGAGTTTGGAGGAGTTTAGTCTGGGAACTGAGCACAGGGTGGATAGGTGGGGGCGCAACTTCAGAAAGCAAAAGGGGGAGAGGATTTGATGTGCCTGCCTCTGCCATCGCACTGGCCAAAAGCTTCAAATTAGAAATTCTCTAAATAATATGTAGCCACAGTCAATGTAGATCGCTTCCAGCAAGGAATGGTTGATTATTTCAATTTCAGTTTCTCTTGGTTTCTAATTTTTCCAACCTTAATTTCACTTCTTCACATTTCTACATCAGTTTGCATTTTTTAAAAAACAAAACCATCCTGAAAATTCATTCGCATTTTAGTGCAAAGTTCTCCTGAGATACACAGGTGCAATTTCACCTCATATACACATTTCTGCAAAGCCAGTCTCCCTAACCTAGTGCATTTTCCTATGCTATTTTCATGAATTTTTAAACATAGTATATAGATTTTTGTACACGTTATTTGAATGGAGAACTGCATTGAAAAATGTGTCAGTGCCATTACTTCTGCACAGATTAATGAATAGGTCCATAAACTTCTCCACTCCTTTCATAAAGGCACTTGGCTATGGATGCAACCAGCCAGCCAGCTAAGAAGGAAAGTCACAATTCCCCTCTTATATAGGGCTGTCTCTCGGTATTAAATTATTTACGAAAAGTACAAGGCTTTGCATGAATAAATTGCACATTCAGATAAGGCCACATGGTTCATTCTGCTTGCATGAGAGCCCAGGAATAAACCTGTCTTTACAATCCCTTCTACATGGATTATATGCACGATCTATTGCACACACTTATTTGCTTCATTAACAGCACTTGTAAACTACTTTGCTATTACGAAAGACTCAGCAGAGTGCAGAAAATACTATGAAAAACAACCAGTAAGCAGCGATGATTAAAAAACCTGCAATTGGGCCTGTAGTTAAAATGGCCTAAAGAAGCATCAAAATAAGAGTGCCATTTGTATGTTTGTTTGAATTTGTTCGAATTTTCCCCCTTTGTTCAAATTCCTCGAATTCCTGCTGTTGTTTGTTTTTCTGTGCATTTGTACTAGCGTTCAGCTGCATTTTTCTTTTAATAATATTGCTCGTTTTTGGGTTGCTCACTGCTTAAAGGTAAAGGGACCCCTGACCATTAGATCCAGTCATGACCGACTCTGGGGTTGTGGCGCTCATCTCGCTTTATTGGCCGAGGGAGCCAGCGTACAGCTTCCGGGTCATGTGGCCAGCATGACTAAGCCGCTTCTGGCGAACCAGAGCAGCGCACGGAAATGCTGTTTACCTTCCTGCCAGAGTGGTACCTATTTATCTACTTGCACTTTGACGTGCTTTCGAACTGCTAGTTTGGCAGGAGCAGGGACCAAACAACGGGAACTCACCCCGTCGCGGGGATTCGAACCGCCGACCTTCTGATTGGCAAGTCCTAGGCTCTGTGGTTTAACCCACAGCGCCACCTGCGTCCCACTGCTCACTGCTTATAGATGCTTAACTATGAAGTGATTTTATAAATGCTTTAAAATACTGTGGTACCTCAGGTTACATACGCTTCAGGTTACATACGCTTCAGGTTACAGACTCCACTAACCCAGAAATAGTGCTTCAGGTTAAGAACTTTGCTTCAGGATGACAACAGAAATCGTGCTCCGGCGGCGCGGCAGCAGCAGGAGGCCCCATTAGCTAAAGTGGTGCTTCAGGTTAAGAACAGTTTCAGGTTAAGAACGGACCTCTGGAACGAATTAAGTACTTAACCTGAGGTACCACTGTAATCAAAGGCTGCTCATCTTGGTTTACTGGCCGAGGGAGCCGGTGTACAGCTTCCGCAATGTGACATCAGTGGAACCAGGCCTGACTTGGGAAGCGGAATAAAGGATCTTCAAGGTTGTGACATGTTGTGTATACCTTGTGTTCTGGTTCCTTGGGAATAGTTGTTGCCTTCACGCCCGGTTTTGAGCACCTGGAGATGGCAGGGATTGAAGCGAGCGCCTTCTGGACACTGATGCTCAGCTAGGGAGCTAGCTACAGAGCTTCCATCTGCACCATCTGCTTCATCTTGCCCTGGAAACTCGGAGCAAAGGGCAACTGTGGTTTCCTCTGTGCCTGAGGAGTATTCTGGGGTGGCGAGGGCAGAGAGAGGCAGCACCTGCCTGCAGCAATCACCTTTCCTAAAGCATTTCTTCCCCCCTGGCTGAGGTGTCCTCTTTCAAATTATTTCCACGCTTTGCATAATGGCTCCAACAGCCACAAGGATGGGCTGTGACCTGCGCCTTATGTAACGGATTGTGCAATCCCGATTAGGTAATCACCGGGGGTGGGGTTATATAATGAGCAATTGGTGAATTATCAAATTCAGCGTGAAACCGATCTCCCTCGGTATAGCCAGCAGTAATCTGCCTCTGCCTCTTTGGGGAGGGAGCGGAGGAGATGAGAGAGGTCATTTTGCACAGGTGACGTCCCTTTGAAGAGCACGCAGGAACAGAGTCAGGCCGTTGGTCTGTGTAGCTCTGTATTGCTTGCAGTGACTAATGGCAGCTCCCCATTAGTCACTGCAACTTCAAGGAAAGGTTGCACTCCTGTTCAGGACAATTCCTGCTCCTGGTTTTCCATTTCCCCCTCCAATGTTCTGCACCTTTGGAGATGGCTTCCTAAGGATGTTTTTGCCCACCACTTAAAGGTTACTGTATTTTTTGCTCTATAAGACTCTCTTTTTCCCTCCTAAAAAGTAAGGGGAAATGTGTGTGCGTCTTATGGAGCGAATGCGGGCCGCGCAGCTATCCCAGAAGCCAGAACAGCAAGAGGGATCGCTGTTTTCACTGCGCAGCGATCCCTCTTGCTGTTCTGGCTTCTGAGAGTCAGAATATTTTTTTTCTTGTTTTCATCCTCCAAAAACTAGGTGCGTCTTGTGGTCTGGTGCGTCTTATAGAGCGAAAAATACGGTAACCTGAGACTGTTAATTTTACAAAATTTGGAATTCCCCAGAGTGTTCTGGTACCTCCTTTTTGCATGTGAGTGGTTCCATTTTGGCAACACATAGACTGCCACTTGGAGAACTTTGGTTTACTGTTTGAAGATATTGTTACACATCAGCCTAATCTCTGAGCAGTGCGATATTTCAAGGCTGCTGGGTGCTCAGGGTTCCCTTTTGAGAATGAGGCACAGCGGAGACTGTGGTGTCTTTATGATATATGGTTTATTTCATAGAATTATTTACACATACAGTGGTACCTCGGGTTAAGAACTTAATTCGTTCCAGAGGTCTGTTCTGAACCTGAAATGGTTCTTAACCTGAGGCGTGCTTTCACTAATGGGGCCTCCTGCTGCCGCTGCGCTGCTGGCGTGCAATTTTCGTTCTTATTCTGGGGCAAAGTTCTTAACCTGGAGCAACCAAAGTGGTTAGCGGAGTTTGTAACCCGAAGCATCTGCAACCCGAAGTACCGCTGTACATATTTTGTTATGTGCAAATGGCTTTAGATACCTATTAGGTCCATAAATTACCATATAGCATATACAGTCATACCTCGGGTTACAGATGCTTCAGGTTGCATTTTTTCGGGTTAAGGACTGCCAAGACCTGGAAGTACCGGAATGGGTTATGTAAGTGGTATGAGTTACTCGTGCGTAAACTGGTGCCTTTCTCGGTTAATTTGCCTTGTTAAACCTTTCTGACTGCACAGCCCCTTCTCATCGTGGCTGCCTCAGTCGCTGGCAGAATTTGTCAGTGGGCGTTTCTTGAACCTCTTCCAACATAAAAGTTGTTTGACACCCAGTCTCCTCCTCTCACTGCGCGGGAGTCTTCTGCGCAGGGAAGGCGTGGGTAGCGGAGGACCTGGGCTCTCCTCACTGATGTCCAGTGAAGAGTCCTGGAGCCCTCTCTCCAATTCCCCCGTCTGCCCCCCTTTATCCCTGGTGTTGCGCTGATTGGCTTCCCCCTCTACTGAGCTGTTTCTCCCCCTGCTGCTGGGTCCTTCGCCAGCATCATCTGGGAGCCTCCCCTTCACCTCTCGCTCCGATGTCAGTTCCCTGACAGGTTACTTCTGGGTTTCGGCGGTCGTGCATGTGCAGAAGCGCTAAATTGTGCTTTGTGCATGCACAGAAGCGCTGAATCGCAACCCACGCATGTGCAGACGCGCCGCTGCGGGTTGCGAATGTGCATCCCGCACAGATCACATTTGCAACCTGAGAGTCCACTGTATATACAACCTGAGCCTACGATGGAGGGACTCACAGCATCATCCCCCAAGAGGGTCATGTTTCTCCCATAGCCACAGCCTTCTATTCAAGAAGAAACCAGGCTTTCCCCCTGCCTTTCCAGCTTGCAATTTTTCCCTCTAGGTCACATCACAGCCAACTCGGCTCTCTAAACCCAAGCGTTGTCCTTCTATCTATCTAAGAGCTGGAGGAGGTGCCCCACCTATTTTCCTTCTGGCAAAGGGCCCCCTTTCCTTTGTTCTCCTAATGGCCCATCACCCAGGTGGTTACCTCATCCAGGAAGCCAACCTGGCTTGATTAGCTTTTAATATTTGCTAGGATTACAGGTGTCTGGCACCCACAAACTCAAAACACTATGGTGAAACAGAGACAGTGATCTATCAGATAGGAAAAATAGGGGCTGCCCCTTGTTAGTAGGGACTATTGTAGTCTGGGCTCAAGGTTTCTTTCTGTTTCCCCAACCAGTCATGTCTTGAACATGTCTGGATGCAACCTCCAGAGAAGAGAAGAGAACTGTAGAATTGGAAGGGACCCCAGAGGTCATCTACTCCAAGCACATTGCAAAGCAGGAATCCCAAGTTATCTGAGATCCCTAGGAAAGGTGGTACAATATCTGCCATCTTGCATTAATCATGCTATAATGTCAGGTGTGGTTTGCAGGAGCAAAGGTTTTCCAGGTTCGTTCTCTCTCTCTCTCTCTCTCGTGTCAATTTTACTATGAATCATATATCCATAGTTTGTGCGGCAAGAGACATTTCATCACACAGCCATGTTTTCCAAACTTCTATTAAACTGTTAACTATTTATTTATTTACTTACTTATTTTTAATATAATTTTTATTAATTCTTTTCTAACTGACAATTCAAAATATTCATTTAGGTAACCTTAATTCCCTTCCCTTCTTCTCTTTCCGTGGTTCATTTTGCATACCAAACATCCCTGCGTATTTTGCATGAATATTGTGAGGATGTTAAAAATGTGGGAAATCAATTAAGAAATATTATTAAAAAAATACTTTACATGAACCAAACCATTCAGTATTCCATTGTTACATCCATCAAAACTGTTGAATTTATCTTAATGGTACCAGCGTTTTTAAATATGCAGAATTTCC
Source organism: Podarcis liolepis (assembly GCF_965112155.1). Lineage (NCBI taxonomy): Eukaryota > Metazoa > Chordata > Lepidosauria > Squamata > Lacertidae > Podarcis > Podarcis liolepis. The sequence goes on along the minus strand of NC_139565.1, from coordinate 62,297,177 downwards.
AACCATATATTCAGTAAACATTTTCTCATCTTCTTTAAATGTGTGTTCTTTCTATCTTTTTATTTATTTATTAATTCAAGTCGCACCGCACTGTCCTTATAAAAACACACACACATCGCTTACATTTTGAAAAGCGAGTCCTTTGAGTTAAATCGCAAGATGGATTTGAAACTTCAGGAAGGCAGATTGCAATTAAACATTGAGGGAAAGTTCGTAACAGCCAACTTAACAATGGGGAAACTGTGCCAGGGGAGGGGTGCCAGGCCATCTCTGGAGGATTTCGAGGGAGCGGGCGGGCAAAGCCTGCATCTCCCAGGAATAAGGGAGCTGAAGATAATGAAAAAGATGCTGTGTGATGAGGTTTGAGCCCTACAGTTCGAATCTCAAAATTGCAAGCTGCTTTCTAACAGCAACACCCATCCTTTTAATAGTGGACGGGGGCAGAGAGTGCCAACAAGAATGTTTTTGAAATATACTCGGAGTCGAGAGTGGATTTCATGCTCTTTATTCAGCTCATAGTGGTGAGGAGGAATGGAAGTTCCCCCAGAATGTCTGCTTTATATACATTATTTACACAATGGGCTCCATGCTAATTCCGGGATTCTCCTGTAGGCCAATCAGGTTGCGGATTTACTTCCACCTGGAGCTGGATTGGTTGGCTCCTGTGGACCAATCAGACTGCTGCATTCTGAATCCTATTGTTCTAGAACCAATCAGACTGCTGCCTTTTGGATCCTATTCAACTCAGTACATAACAGTTTTGTTGTTGTTTAGTCGTTTATCATGTCCGACTCTTCATGACCCCCTGGACCAGAGAACGCCAGGCACTCCTGTCTTCCACTGCCTCCCGCAGTTTGGTCAAGCTCATGCTGGAAGCTTCGAGAACACTGTCCCAACATCTCGTCCTCTGTCGTCCCCTTCTCCTTGTGCCCTCCATCTTTCCCAACACCAGGGTCTTTTCCAGGGAGTCTTCTCTTCTCATGAGGTGGCCAAAGTCTTGGAGCCTCAGCTTCAGGATATGTCCTTCCAGTGAGCACTCAGGGCTGATTTCCTTCAGAATGGAGAGGTTTGATCTTCTTGCAGTCCATGGGACTCTCCAGAGTCTCCTCCAGCACCAGAATTCAAAAGCATCCATTCTTCGGCCATCAGCCTTCTTTATGGTCCAGCTCTCACTTCCATACATCACTACTGGAAAACCATAGCTTTAACTATACGGTCCTTTGTTGGCAAGGTGATGTCTCTGCTTTTTTAGATGCTGTCTAGGTTTGTCATTGCTTTTCTCCCAAGAAACAGGTGCCTTTTAATTTCGTGGCTGCTGTCACTGTGCTGAGAAACAAGAGGAAGGTAGCAGAATGCTCTTTTCCCCCCTCTCAAGGACATTGTCATCCGCTGAGGGAACAGAGGGGTTGCACAAGATGATTGCTGGGGTCTCTGGACATGTAAAGAGGTAAAAGCTTTCTGGGAAATGATATATAATGAGTTAAAGATCACTGCCTTGCCGTGGCGAAGGGGCTTGAATAACTCAGAGAAGCTATGAGCTGTGCCATGCAGGGCCACCCAAGATGGACAGGTCATAGTGGAGAGTTTTGACCAAACGTCAAAACTGAGAGAACAGAGGAACAGCTGAATATTCCTGCATTGCAGGAGGTTGGACTAGATAATTGTTGGGGTCCCTGGACATGTAAAGAGGTGAAAGCTTTCTGGGAAACGATATATAATGAGTTAAAGAAAATGTTTAAAAATACCTTTGTTAAAAAAAAAACCAGAAGCTTTTTTTTATTAGGTATAGTGGGTAGAGAGATACCGAGGCAAAATAAAAAATAGTTCTTCTGCGGCAAGAATTTTGTTAGCCCAAAGATGGAAACAGCAGGAGTTATCAACAAAAGAAGAGCGGCAGATGAAAATTATGGACTTTGCAGAACTGGAAAAACTGACGGGAAGAATCCGGAACCAGCGATACAAAGCATTCCAAAAGGACTGGAACAAATTTATATTATATTTGAAAGACAACTGTAAGCAATTAACATCATTAGCAGGGTTATCTGAAGACCTGTAAGGTGAAATTGCTGCCAATTCAGGTTGAGTAATATAATATTTTCGAAATAAAAAAATTCCTTCCAGTAGCACCTTAAAGACCAACTAAAGGTGCTACTGGAAGGAATTTTTTTATTTTGACTATGGCAGACCAACACGGCTACCTATCTACTACATAATATTTTCGGTAATGATATAACAAGGATAGGAAACGAAGCGAAATGTAAAGATGCAAAGTTTAATTTTGTAAACCATCAGAAGGGAGGGAAGGAAGTTGTTAGGCTCAGTCGAGCCAAAGAGATAAAACAAGAGGATACGATGTCACGTAATGTCATTATATGTCAAACCAACAAATATCATTTATATATATATATTAAAAAATAGATGATCTTTGGGGTCCCTTCCAAAGCTATGATTCTGTGATTCTAAGTAGATGAGGTTTTTGGTTTGACGCTTTCCTTAGCTTCTTAGCTTTTTCGTTGCCTTCATTTTTATTTTTATTTTCCCCTTCCTTATTGCATATCCCACCCTTAACTCAAGGAATTCAGGGAAATGCCTCTGCCCTCCCCTCCCCTTTGAGGGAGGATAGTCTGAGAGTTGGCGAAGGGCCGAAGGCCACCCAGAGAGGAGAGGAGATTTGAGTGAGAGTCTCGCTGGCCCTCGTCCAACCATCCTGCTAACCACTGCACCGCACTAGCTCCTCTGCTAACTCTGTAGCGCTGCCCTGGGAACTCCCCGCCACTTGGTTTAGTGAACAGAATGCAGAATATTGTTACTTTTCTCTAGGGCTGAAGTGGATAAGCCCATGGTGACTTCCCCAGTTTATGTGACTATGATTTGTATTCCTCCTCCCCAAATGTCTTCTGAGGGCGTGCAGGTGTTGTACCTAAGCTAAACTCTGCCAGGGGAAGGCTGCATGTGGGAGTCATCCAGTGAGGCAACTCCAGGGCCCACAGTGCTGAGTCAGACCTGGATCCCCGCAGGCATGGGCTGAGGAACATCAAGGCAAGGCAAGGTCTTCTTCTGAGAGGCTGGCGCACTCCTTTACCTCCCTACAGCATCTCCCTCTGTTTCCTTCTGAGTCACTTTCTGCGGTTCTCTGACTCTGGGGAGATTTGGGTCAGGACAGTTATGAGGAGTTCCTCATAACCAGCTCCTCAGTTCGGCTTCTCTCTGTGGGAATGTTAAGGACAGTAGGAAAGGATATACCGAATAAGTATTATCCTTCCTTCACTCACACTAGTAAGCGATGTAGCAGAGCAGATTCCCTTCCATATAGCCAGAAACTAGTTTGCAGATTCGTTTGACTCTCTTAGATAAGTTACAGATAGGTAGCCGTGTTGGTCTGCCATAGTCAAAATAAAAAAATTCCTTCCAGTAGCACCTTAAAGACCAACTAAGTTAGTTCTTGGTATGAGCTTTCGTGTGCATGCACACTTGGTATCTGAAGAAGTGTGCATGCACACGAAAGCTCATACCAAGAACTAACTTAGTTGGTCTTTAAGGTGCTACTGGAAGGAATTTTTTTATTTTCTCTTAGATAAGGTTATTCCTGGTGTCCCCTTTGATCCCTCTTAAAAGAATGAAGACACAAGAGTCTTTCCGAGTAAAGTAACAAAAAGTTTACTCACATTTCAGTTCACGATTTGATCCCTGAAAGGCAGGCTTGACTTGGTAGTTACACAAAGAAACAGTGAGTTCATCTCACTTTTAATTCCTTACCCCTACGGTTATGATTTGTGGGTTTCCCACTTAATTTTATTTTGATTTTAAATGTGATTCGAATTATGCTTTGAACTAATCGTTTGCTTTTGTGTTTTTAATGTATTATATATTTGGTGTTAGCCGCCCTGAGCCTGTCTCAGCCGAGGAGGGCGGGGTATAAATACAATTTATTTTGATGATGATGATGATGATGATGATGATGATGATGATGAGACGGAACTCATGTGCTGCTGGCTGAGAGCCAGCAGACAGCAAAATTTACATTAAGGTAACAAAATGGCTGCAGGAGAGCAGCATGGCAGCAAAAGAGAGAATAAGGCGAGAGAGAGACAAAAGCTAGACTGAGAAAATGGCTGCGTGACTTGGCTCTTTTATGGAGTCAGCCACAGCCGGGCGCATCTCCCAGGTCACATGTGGGAGAGGAAGCTCAAGATCAGTGGAAGTTACACCGAGTGACTTCCGGTTCCGGACGCGAGCAGTGAGGAAGCACAGAAAGCCAGCTCTCGGCTTTCTGGGCGCTGTGGGATCGTGGGGAAAGACGCAAGGGCGCAGCGTACCCCGAAACCTCAGGGGGGAAACCCTTGGGGGAGAGGCCACCTGCAGCGTGGACGCGGTCGACCTACACCCTCTGGGAAAAGACAGAGAGGAACGAGAGAACGGCGACCGCCAGCGCAAATTGGGAAGTGCCGCCCCACAGCGAGACGCACAGAGCTTCAACTGCGAATAGCGTCGGGACCCCTTGGAGATAAGAACGGGGTCTCCAGCGTGGAAAACTCTCTTTTTTTACTTGAAGTGCTTACCACATAAGCGCTCAGCTGGCGTGAAGCTAGGAGACGCCCAGGTCTTTCTTTGTTTGCTTACCTACGGGATTTTCCTCGGCAGCGGAGACAAGATGGCGCAGAAGGGGAGCCGCAGGAGTGAGGAGGTTAGTGAATAGTCTGACTGAGTGAGCAAGAGCCGAACTGAAAGTAAATACGGACTACAATGTTTTTCAATGATTAAATTTTATTAAATAAGTATAACGCCAATTCTGGGGCATAGACAGTGACGAACGCTCTTCCAAGCCCCCCGGGGAGGTTTTGTCTTGATTACGATGACTCTCCAACGCTACCCACCCTCCTCAAACATCTACTTAAAAATAGACTGGTGAGAACACGCCAAGGGAGGTGTGGTAGGGGCTCGATACTCGGTTTGCAGCCTGAGGTATATTAAAGACGCCCCATGCAGCGACGGTAACAACCGGTCAGGCCGCTATTTTAAGCAGCTGGCTCTTGGTGGTGGAAGCTGGACACGGAGTAAACCAACTGTACAGATCCCCCTTTTATGACTGGGCCTGACTTCTGAGGGGCTGAAGAGGGGGGTACGTAATTCTGAGGGGGAGCTTAGACTGCAACCGGGACCGCAACGGGGGACATTATTGGGACGACAACCTCTTGGTGAGAGGAGACCACAGTGCGTAAAGTGTTTAAAGTGTTTAAAGTGCCTGAAGCTCCTGAAGTGTTGGAAGTTCCTGAAGTTCCTGAAGTGTCGGGAGTAAACTAACTAAGACTAAACTTGAATGTATAGGACAAGAAGCTGTGTAGGACAACTACGTCTCTAATAGCCACCCCACCCCTCTCCTACCCCCCATCCCTCCCCTTCCTCCACCCTCCTCCGGGGTGTTGGGTGCTGGGTGTGACGCAGGTGAGGCTAGGTAAAGGATCCGAGGGGAAGACTGAGAGAAGTAAAAGAAAAAGCCAAGGCTCGGAGCGGACTAATCGATGCTTTTGGATCAAGACCACCCCCAGGATCTTTAAAGAGCATATTGTGGGACTGCTGTCCTCTCGGGGTATATACGTGTTTGTATGGATATAAGACGGATGTTTGTATGGATATAAGACGTAGCTAGATCAGTTATAATATACACTACCCCGGTAGGCGCTCTTTGAGAGGAAAGGAGGGAAAGGTCAGGATTACAGACAAAAAGGACTACAAGAAGAAATTAACGGTGAACAAAGGGAGTGCGTCACAAATAATGATGGGGAAGGAGGGGAAGGACGCAAAGAAAGTGGGTGGGACCCCCGGGGAAAGAAAGACATCGCGTCAAGAGGAGATTAAAGATCTAGATAGCTTATGGATTAAAATAAAGGAAGAATTCAAACAAAACGAAACATATATAGAAAATAAGCTAGGAGATATGCAAGACCTGATTGATAAAAAAATAGAAGAGGCAGTAGGAGAGCTCTCATCCAAAATTCAAGACTTGTCAGTAAAATCTAAGATAATTGAGGAGTCTAATAAGAAACTACAGAAAGAAATGAGGGAACAGAAAAAAGAAACAGGGAGGATGAGGGAAGAGTTGGGTGAGTTAAATAAAGCACAGGACAGGATTTGGGACAACCTCGCCATGGCTGATATGCGACAAAAGCAGCTCCACTTAAAATTTAGAGGTGTGGCAGAAGAAAGAAATGAGGATGTTAGAAAGAAAATGATTAAGGAGCTCTCTAAATGGTTGGGTTTGGAAGAAGAAGAGATAGCACTAACAATAGATAATGCATTTAGAATGTCTAGACCACAACATCTAAAACCCAATAAATTTTTGGGAGACTGTCTGGTGATATTCAACTCCTTAGAAATGAGAAATCTAATTCTAAGGACGAGCTATCGTAATAAACTCAGAATCGAAGGCAGGCCCATCATTATTTACAAAGAGATTCCAATTAGATTATTACGAAAAAGAGAGGGCTACAGACAAGTGGTTGCGGCTTTAAGGAGAAACGGAATACAATTTAGGTGGGAATTCCCCGAGGGGATTACTTTCTTCTACAAAGATAAGAAATTCAAACTGATGGACATACAGGAAACAGAGAAGTTTCTGAGAAGATATGAAAGAGAGCTGGGAAGGACAGAGTATAGATTGCGAGACAGGGAAGAGACGAAAGGGAATGGTCGAGAAAAGGAAGAGGAGGGGGAGGGGAGCGCGAAAGACCAAGGAGAGAGGGGGTTAAACTCAGGAGACGAAGATGAGGAAGCCGCAGTGGGAGAAGGGGCGGCAGAAGAGGAGGGGCTCTTAGGAAATAAAGGCGCTAGATTTTAATCCGAGTTTTGACCTGAGGTAGAGTAGTCGGAGAACTAAGACAACACTGGACACTTTAAAATTTTTATCATGGAACGTGAATGGGTTGAATGAGAAAGTTAAAAGGAATAAAATTCAAAAAGCTTTGAGAAATAAGAAATGTGAGGTAATCTGTTTTCAGGAAACCCATATTGCAAAGAGACATAGACATATTTTGGTGAATAAAAAGCTGGGAGTAGAATTTGTAAATTCGGACGTAAACAAAAAAAAAGGAGTGGTAATATACGCCAAAGAAAGGTGGGAACCAATACAAATTTGTAAAGACGAGGAAGGTAGAATATTAGGTATTCAATTAAATTTTCGAGGGGAAAGAATCAACGTAGTGTCAGTATATGCACCGAATTCAAATAGAACAGAGTTCTTTGAAAAACTTGAAAGCCTGCTGCTGGAACTGGAACCTTATAAGTTAATTTTATTGGGAGACTGGAACGGGGTACCAACACCAAATCTTGATAGAAGTGAGAACCAGAGGAACGTAAACAGGGGGAAGCTCCCTAACGCCTTTAATGAGTTAGTGGAAAATTTAGATCTAATTGATATCTGGAGACACCGAAATCCCACCACCAAACAGTTCACTCATTATTCAGAGCCCCACCAAAGTTGGGGCAGGATCGATCAGATATGGGTAACTAGGGCTATGGTATGGAGAGTTAAGAGATGTGAGATACTACCCAGGACCCTGTCAGATCACTGCCCCCTGACTCTGGAAATTAAAAATGAATTGAAAGGGCAACCCAGGTGGAGGATGAATGAATATCTATTTGAGAATGAGGAAGTGCTGGATATGGCCAAAAAAACTTTGAGAGAGTATCTGGCGACAAATTTGAATAGAGACACCCCAATAGAGTTGGTATGGGATGCCGGTAAGGCAGTCTTAAGGGGCTTTTTGATACAGCAAAATAGCTATAGAAAGAAGTTAAGGGAGAAAAAGAAGGAAGGTATCCTGGCCCAACTGAGAGACCATGAAAGGAAACTGGCCCTAAACCCGACAGATGAAACGATTAACCAAGCGGTGAGGGTGTTGCAGTCCCAATACTCAGCTATTTTGAATCAAGAGGTAGAACAGAAAGTTAAATTTACAAGACAGAAATATTTCGAGTCGGCTAATAAAATGGGGAAGCTACTTGCATGGCAGCTTAGGAAAAGAAAGAAACAAAATGCGATTAATAAACTTATTGTAGATGAGAGGGTGATAGAAGACCCAGATGAAATTGAAAGCAGGTTTGTTACCTTTTTTGAAAAGCTGTATGAAAAAGGAGAAGAGAGTAGTGCAGAAATAGAGAACTACCTGGACCAAGAAGTAAGAAAATATTTTTCAGAAGAGGATTGTACACAATTAAACAAAGTGGTGTCTGTAAAGGAGGTCAGGGATGCTATTAATAAGATGAAGAACGGGAAGTCCCCTGGCCCGGACGGTCTGCCTGCAAAATATTATAAAAAATTGGTAGATCTGTTAGCGCCGGTATTAACGGAGGTAATAAATAATACTCTCCAAGAGGGGAGGATACCTAGCTCCTGGAAGGAGGCGTATATCACGCTAATTCCTAAGACCGAAAATGAAAAGACAGATTTAAAAAATTATAGGCCAATTTCACTTTTAAATTGTGACTATAAGGTTTTTGCAGACATCATGGCAAGTAGACTCAAAAAATTACTAAACAGATATATACATAGAGATCAAGTGGGATTTCTCCCAGGTAGGCAATTGAGGGATAACGTCCGGCATGTATTAGATATCATGGAGTACCTGGAGGCAAGACCAGACGTGCCAGCGGCCCTTATTTTCATTGATGCAGAAAAAGCTTTCGACCGTGTCTCTTGGGAATTTCTGCTACAAAATCTTGATAAGGTGGGAATAGGGGGCCCCTACTTGAAGGCCATCAGGGCGATCTACACAGAGCAGCAGGCTAGGTTGATTATTAATAACAATCTGACTAAATATTTCCCAATTATGAAAGGGACAAGGCAGGGTTGCCCTCTGTCACCTTTACTGTTTATTTTGGTGCTAGAAACAGCCGCAAATAAAATAAGAGCGACCCCGAACATTAGGGGATTAAGAATTGGAGAGAAAGAATACAAACTAAAGGCCTACGCTGATGACTTGGTCCTTTTTTTAGAGAATCCAATTGAAAGCACTAGCAGAGCGGTAGAACTTTTGGAAGAGTTCGGTAAACTATCCGGATTCAAGTTAAATAGGAGGAAAACCAAAATATTAATAAAGAACTTGACAGTACAGGAGAGATCACAGTTGGAACAACAGGTGGACATTAAAGTAGTAAATAAAGTGAAATATTTGGGAATTTGGTTATCTCCAAAGAATATTAATTTAGTAGAGGATAATTATAATAAATTGTGGAAAGAAATTAAGAAAGACATGGATACCTGGCGTAGACTGAATCTATCTTGGACCGGGAGGATGGCATCGATTAAGATGTGTATTCTCCCGAGACTGTTATTCCTGTTCCAGAACTTACCAGTTATAAAAGGTACCGCCTGCTTTAAAAATTGGCAAAGGACCTTGACCAAATATATTTGGCAGGAGAAGAAACCTAGGGTGAAACTTAAATATTTGACTGATTCCAGGGAAAGAGGGGGCTTTGGTGTACCAAATTTAAGGCTTTACTATGAGGCGGCATGTCTACTCTGGATAAAAGAATGGGCCACCTTGAAAGATACTGATTTACTAGACCTAGAAGGATTTGATTTAAGATTTGGGTGGCATGCTTACCTCTGGCAGGAGAAAGATAAAGTCCATAGAGGTTTTTATAATCATATAGTTAGAGGGTCACTCTTAGAAGTTTGGAACAGGAAGAAAAATGTGATCGAACAAAGTACCCCCTGGTGGCTTTCACCTGTGGATATCATTAAAATAAAGAAATTAAACATGACAGGTAGAAGGTGGACGTATGAGGATCTCCTAATTAAGTCAGAAGAAGGGTGGAAATTAAGACAGCAGGATGAATTGAAAGAGAAAATTAAGGACTGGTTTCACCTACACCAAATTAATGCACTATGGAGGGAACATAAGAGAATAGGTATGGGAGAAAATAAATCTAGATTCCAAGTAGAGATTATTGAGAGTAACAACAAACTACTGTCTAAAATGTATAGGCAACTGCTGGAAAGTGAAAATAAGGAAGAGTTGATCAAAGAGGTAATGACTAAATGGAACAAAGACCTAGGATACGAGCTAGGCTATGATAAATGGCAAATTTTGTGGAAGAAAGGTATGAGATTTACTGCGTGTGCTGACCTAAGGGAGAATTTATATAAGATGATGTATCGTTGGCACCTGACCCCGGCCAGACTAGGGAGAATGTATAGAACAGCAGATAACACTTGCTGGAGGTGCAAAGATAAGGTGGGGACCTTCATTCATATTTGGTGGACCTGTGAGGAAGTGAAAGGTTTCTGGGGACAAATTTACGAGGAGTTAAAGAAAATCTTGAAGTATAATTTTCCCAAGAAACCGGAAGCTTTCCTCTTAGGGATGATTGGGGAGGAAATAAAAAAGATGGATCAGACCTTTTTCCAGTATGCTACCACTGCTGCAAGGATTTTAATAGCAAAGAAATGGAAATCCCCCGAAATACCAACAATGAGAGAGTGGCGGGTGAAATTGTACCAATATTTGGAATTGGCGAGACTCACACAATATATTAGGCGGGACAACCCCATTAAAAAGATAGAGGATTGGTCCAAATTCTTAAGTTACCTTGAGACTAACTTGGGAATCAATAATTTAACAGTAGACGATGTTTAACTCCTACGACGTGGAAAGATAAATGAAAATAACTGCAGAAGATATATGTTGAATACTTAACCCAAAGCTGAGGTTATTGGAAGTCAAATGTGTGTAAGGGTGTGATTGGTTTTTTTTCTTTTTTGTTTTGTTTTTTCTTTCTTTCTTTTAGGTGTATGTGTCTGATTCAGGACCAGGGAGTCCCCCACACCCGCCCGCCTCCTGTCCCCCCAAAACAGTACTTCTGTCTTGTCAGGATTCAACCTCAATCTGTTAGCTGCCATCCATCCTCAATGCCACAACTCATGTTGGTCCTGTAGTATCTTGAGATACTATTGGACATGTTTTAAACCAGCTTCAGTCCTCCTAGTCCAACACACCTGCTTACTCCTGCATCCATTGTGCTTTCACTGCAGGCTTGGGAAGTGGTGTACACAATCCATTTCTATCCTGTATCTATTTTATGAAATACAGTGGTACCTCGGGTTAAGTACTTAATTCGTTCCGGAGGTCCTGAAACTGTTCTTAACCTGAAACTGTTCTTAACCTGAAGCACCACTTTAGCTAATGGGGCCTCCTGCTGCCACCGTGCTGCTGGAGCACAATTTCTGTTCTCATCCTGAAGCAAAGTTCTTCAGCTGAAGCACTATTTCTGGGTTAGCAGAGTCTGTAACCTGAAGCGTATGTATCCTGAAGCGTATGTAACCCGAGGTACCACTGTACTGCACTGAGTTTTGATGCATTTTCTCCCCAAACCGGCTTCAATCTGAATTGGGGAAAAGAACGACCCAGCTGCGCTTTGATGCTGGGGAGGCATACAGAGATTTTGACTTGATATACCAGTGAAGGTGCTTTGGGGGTGATTTGCTGCTTTGCAAAGGCAATGGCACGAAGAATGCTGCTGCGGTGTAATTGCAGCACCTAGCATATGCTCCGTGTAAATAAATGCTAATTAGCAATGGTTATGTTGACACAGCAGGCAATTATGCTGGTATAATGTCTAGGAGCAGGATGTTAAGCAAAGCCTCTGGCTCTGTTCCAGCTGCCACTCTCATACAGTAACACAGGCAGAAGGAACTACGCTGTGTCTCACACAAAGAGGTTGGAAAACCCCGCCGTGCAATTAATTGGGTGGGAAGGAGTCATGGAAGGGCCTGTCCTAGATCTGGTCCAGTTAAATTTTTTAAATCCAAAATGGCTCGGAGGAAGGAAGTGAGACTATCATCACCTGGATAAGTAGATGACCCAAAGCTGGAGAAATGATTCAATCCTGAAGGTCAGGGGGGACTAAGTGTCCCTGCAGCTGCAATAACATGCATAATATAATATGCATGAAATCCAGCAGAGACGAATCTGCGACTTGTTGCACAGAGGGCAGAAGGAAGAAATGCACCTGTAGCAATGGAAGTCTATGCAGGATAACCGCCTATGCATTGCTTCAAATGGGAGAGTCTAGCCTAGCGCTCGCAAATCGGCATGTGATAACCTTTTCCCTTTTGGTACTGCATGATTTTCCTTATATCTCCACCAGTTATGGATTAGAAACTTATTTTTCTTGCATGCCAAGGCACCTGAGTCCCAAAGTTTGATTCTGATTTACTTCAGAAGGCTGATTTCCAGAAGAATGGAGAGGTTTGATCTTCTTGCAGTCCATGGGACTCTCAAGAGTCTCCTCCAGCACCAGAATTCAAAAGCATCAATTCTTCGGCGATCGGCCTTCTTGATGGTCCAGCTCTCACTTCCATCCATCACTACTGGGATTTGTCACATAGGAAACTGCTTTATATCACCTGTGGCCCACCCAGCTCAGTACTGTCCACACGGACCAGCAGCATCTCTCCTGGGTTTTTCCGACAGAGAGCCTTTCCCAGCCCTTCCAGGAGAAGTTGGGGAACCTGTGACCTTCTGCCACTGAGCTATGCCCCTTCTCCAAGTGCCAGAGGTCCCAGAGATTCTCCACCCATCAAAGGAGTGGGGAAGAGACTTGGAAACAGAGTCTCAGAGGCTTGGAAGGGGCATCTGGTCCACTTTCCAGGTCCAGAGCTTCCATCCCTATCCCAGTTCTCTGGCAGCAGAAGACAGAAGTTGCAGGCGAAGGACCTGCTTTGCAGCTGCTACGAAGGTAATTGAAACCCTGGGCGGGCACGTACATTTGGGCAGGGCAAATGAGGCAGGTTTTTCGTGACTGTCAGAACACACACTTCTGCCAGCACTTGGAAATGATAGCCATGAATGGGAACTTAAGATAAGGCTACGATCCAAAGCAGGCTTGCTTGAAAGCTAACTCTGCCAGGACAAAAAAATGGGGGGGGGGGAATTATAATTTATTTGGGAGGCCATTGTAAGCAGATGAAAACATGGGCAGGATTTTAATCGCACCTGTAAAGTAACAAAAACTGTGGACAACTTAGATGGATGAAAAATGTGTACAATGGATTGATATGCAGTTGTAAATATTGAATATATGATTACATACTATACATATACACATTACTTTACATTTACATTTACTCCTAAAAGTTGACTTCCCTCCTTCCTTCTTCTGGCTTTTTTATGTCGTCACTAAGTTTTTTGCATTGTCTTTATCGATTTTTTATATTGTTGTTCTTGTTTCAACTTTATCCGTACAGTGGCTATATACAAATAAATCTTTCTCTATATACACGTCTTGTTGTTTGTCTGTATTCATTTACAGATACAATTAGTTACCTTGATTGCATTTTACATTTTAATTCATATTGCCATTAACATCCAATAAAGTTTCTTTTAATTTCCCATTATGAGGTTTATTTGCATTCTACTGATTTCACTTTATATGGATTTTTAATTGACTTTGTTATAAGTTTATATTTTCTAAAATCAGGGGACCGCCTATCCTGGTATGTCCCACAGAGGAATTTATGATCTTCAAACAATAACATCTTGGAGGTCCCAGGCCACAGAGAGGTTAGGCTGGCCTCAACTAGAGCCAGGGCTTTTTCGGCTTTGGCTCCGATCTGGTGGAACGCTCTGCCACAAGAGATTAGGACCCTGTGGGACTTGACATCTTTCTGCAGGGCCTGCAAGACAGAGCTGTTCCGCCAAACCTTTGGCCAGGGCACAGCCTGACTCCCTCCTTTGGCAATCTACCCAATGGTTGCCATCAATTTGATTTGAAGTAATTTTTTAATGAAATGATTTTAAAATGTTGTCTTATTTTATTGTGGTTAGCTGCCCTGAGCCCGGCTTCGGCTGGGGAGGGCGGGATATAAATAAATTATTATTATTATTATTATTATTATTATTATTATTATTATTATTATTATTAAATAATAATAATAATTGTTATGATATGATATTATAAAAAATAAAGTAAATGCAGTAAATATAAATAAATAGGACAAAATGGCTGTGTTGATGTGAAATGTATGGTGGCACAGCCCATTGCAGGCCTAAGGGACATTTTACTCTGTGCCTTCTACTGAGTCAGCCTATTGCTCCATCGAGCTCAGTCTTGTTGACACTGATTGGCAGAAACTTCCTGCGCAGTCCAAGTAAAGAAGCATAATTCTTGCTTGTTTGCGCTGAATGCCTCTGGGGCTGCTTCCTCAGCTCCTTAATTGACACCTCTGACATTCTGGCAATGAGGAACTTTTTTACGTTACAGCTCCACCTGTATTGCTCAACCAGACAAGATGGCAGGAAATCCGTGACTGGGTCTCTATAGTTGTATTAGGGATCCATCACATGACAGACCTACTGCTGTTGCTTGCAGACAAACTGCTTATTGTGCATACATTTGCACAAAATTTGCGGGAGCACGGGCACTTCCAGACTCGTACAGTTTTGCAGGTGGGAGTCAGTGCACAAGGGCAAATTTGGATTGCGCAGTTGAAACGGCTCCGTGCTCTTGTGCATCAAACCCATTTCCAAAAGAGGGGGAAAGCCAGAGTTTTTGTGGTAAAGGGGAAATTCAAATGGAACAACAACTTCTGGACACTACATTGTGTAATTGCCCTGCAAACAAATCAGAACAAACGCTCGATAAAACAGCTGGCCACATATAGCCTCCCTGCAAATAATGTGCAATAAGAAGACAGTCTGGAAAGGACCAACACTGGTTGTTTACATTACAACACTGGTTGTTTAATGAGTCTTGAAATATACTCAGATTCGAGTGTGAATTGTATGCTCTTTATTCAGCTCGTAGTAGCAATGAATGAAACTTTCCCCAAAACGTTTAGCTATATATACTTTATTTACAGAATGGGCCCCTCGTGATTGACTAATTCCGGGCTGCTCCAGTAGGCCAGTCATGTTGCTGATTCACTTCATCCAGGAGCCTGACTGGCTGCTCCTGCAGGCCAATCAGGTTGCTGATTCACTTCCACCTGGAGCTGGATTGGGTGGCTCCTGCGTACCAATCAGACTGCTGCATTCTGGATCCTATTGTTCTAGGATTCAGCTCAGTACATAACAAGTCTGAAATTGCCAGAATGCGACCAAATCTCACCCATAAAAGGATGGCAGTCTGAAAGTATCCTTGTCTAGTTTGGCCCTAGTTGTGCAATGTGTCATGATGTATAGATTCCTGCCCTGTGCACCAAAATACATTTATTTAAGTCAGCATAGTGATGTATAGTAAGTCAGACTAGTCTTGAACCCTGCAACCTTGGAAGCAGGACCATGAGGTGAGGTGAGGCAGTTGCCTCAGGTGTCAGATCCTGCCTCTGAGGAGCATGATGCTCGCTGCTCACTGCTGCTTGCTCCTCTTCTTCCTCCTTTTACTCCCCTGATGTCTTCAGTGGGGATGGGGGGGGGGCTGCTGAAGTGTTGGAGGGTTGTGATGGCTGGGAGGGGTGTCATTTTCTGTTTTGCATCAAGCTGCAAAATGTCCCAGGCCAGCTCTGAGTAGAATCCTCCTGGGAAGGGCATGTGAGGACCTCGAGGCTGTTTTGCAAGCCTGACTGTTCTCTGCCTCAAGGATAACATGGAATGGATGGAACAAAGCCGCTAATCAGGCTTTGCTAGCCAGATTGTGTTTTGTTTGCTTTGAGCACCTTGGCTTGATAAACAGAAAGTCTGGTCTTACTTGAGCATTTCTGACCTTCTTGAGGGAGAGAGACTTAACTAGCTTGGGGAGACCCCCATCTCTGGGGCTGGGGAGACAGACTTCACCCCATATCCAAAATGAGGGCTCCTCCAGGTAACTTGTTTATTGTGCATTCTTCCTGATTTCCTTGCACAAAACTCATATGGAAGTGAGACCATGCTTGGTCTTCTCTGAACATTCCTGAGATGATACCAATGGGTTGAATCCAGCCAGGGTTTAATTTCAACCAGAACTTGCTGAAACTCAGTTCTGGCACCTCTCAGGTGGACAACATTGCCCTTCGAAGAGAACAAGGGTGTGTTCTGGCAACACTTTTTCTAGAAAAATAGGTCTGTATCCAGCCTTCATATGACTCAAAGTAGATCAGTTGAAATTACTGCATTTAAATTAGTCATGCCCTACTTTCAATGGGTCTACTCTAAGCACGACAAACATTGGATGCAGCCCAATAGCAGCCTAATTTATAGGAGAGTTGCACATTATTGGTTGCTGTACGTAGAGTGGAATAAAAACTTAAGAGGCAAAGAATTATGACACCCAAATCTGACTCTTGCTGCTCTGACATTCAGTACACTCAGCATATATTTACAGATTTTTTTTGCTGATAGCAGGTTGAGTCATTTGCTCTAAACATGAGATTCTTCTCCCTGTCACATGAATACAGTAGATGCAACCTTTCACCCATAGACCTGGACTCACGTCACACATTCCTCCGAGTTCTCCTGGGGACAGCAGAGCAGCTCCAAGCAGCCTGGAATTACCGGGATGCTTGATCCACCTTTAACTGTAGGATTGTTAGCTCAGCTCCTTCATCTGCATAATTGCATCAATCAAAAGCTCGTCTCAATCGCAGGCCGTTGCATCGTCTGATTCACACTCCTGACCTGCCAGCCAACGGCATTCTGGGATTGCGACACCTCGGATGCTCCTGACGTGCCGTTCTGTTGGACTGACATGAAGTTGCCTGCTGGGCTGTTGAAATGATGTTCAAAGACCCATCTCGGCAGATGTCGTTGTGGCTGAAGATGACAGAGTTGTTTGACACCTGTATCATTCATCTTCCTGTGATCACGGAAGGAAGCAAATGGAGGGGCGGCTGGGTAATGCGTCATTCCATTGGGATCGATGAGGGAGATTAGGGATCATGATTTGGAGGAGCTCTCTAATTTTAGGAGGTGATGAAACTCCTCTCCTGCCTGACCCTCATTTTCTCCTCCAACCTCCTTTTCCTCGTTCATCAGCCCATTTGAAGTACAGGGTGGAACTCTAGCATCCTAGACACCCAACTATACAACGTCTGCTTAAAGACCTCCAACAAAGGAGAATCCAGCCACCTCCTGAGGCAGGCTGTTCCACAGGTGAACAGTTCTTCCCATTTGGAGGTTTCTCTTCATGTTTCGCGGTTCAAATCCCCGCGATGGGGTGAGCTCCCATTGCTCAGTCCCTGCTCCTGCCAACCTAGAAGTTTGAAAGCACCTCAAAGTGCAAGTAGATAAATAGGTACCACTCCGGCGGGAAGGTAAACAGCGTTTCCGTGCGCTGCTCCGGTTTGCCAGAAGCGGCTTAGTTCTGCTGGCCACATGACCCGGAAGCTATATGCCGGCTCCCTCGGCCAGTAAAGCAAGATGAGCGCCGCAACCCCAGAGTTGGCCACGGCTGGACCTAATGGTCAGGGGTCCCTTTACCTTTACCTTCATGTTTCACCCAAACATATTTCCTGGCAATTTCCACCCTTTGCTCCCAGTCCTGTTAAGCAGACCTGCTCCATTTTGTCTCTCGTCTTGCTTGCATTTTTGATTTGGTACAGTTGCTTCATGCCTGCGCCATCTCTATGCCATCTTCCATGCCCAGACCTCCCAAAGTGACATGCTACCCATAACAGACCTCACTGGGCCCTCCAGTGAGCTGGTTTTCCATCCCATTTTCTCATGCAAAAAGCATACAGGACTTTCAACACAGGGCTGGTAATGTGCCAAGCAACGCTACTTGGCGCTGGTAGAGGTTAATGGGCAATGATGCTTTGCAATGTAACACCTGAAGTTCAGGCTCTGTGTCTCTCTGTTTGTGAGTCTGTAATTTCTATCTCTACGGGAAGTTCCCTGCTGCTCCTATTTGCATATAATTAAGCTACTGCCATAATAATAACAGAAGGAGGAATGGCTGCAGTTAACATCAGAAAACCCAACAGGATGCTGATATTTGGGAATACTGGCTGAGAAGGTGTGTGTGTGCAAGAGAATAACAGAACCATACAATCAGAGTCATCTGCTTTGCACCATTAGACTGAAGTCATGAGTCCTATCTCATCAAATAAGTGTTTGTGCGAATGGTTGGCAGCAGTCTGGGAATACAAGACAGATTATCCAATGCAAATTGAACAGGATAGCTAAATTGTTGCATGTGCAAACTAAATAGAAACAGCAAGTTGGCCTTATTCATTATGGTCTAGAAAAAATGGTTCCCAAACTTTTTTGGCCCCTCCCCCCAGTTCCACGACCTCATCCCCAGTGTCCCCCACCCTATAAAAATAAATAATAATAATAATAAATTTTATTTGTACCCCACCCTCCCCAGCCAGAGCCGGGCTCAAAGCAGCTAGGTAAAAGGTAAAGGGACCCCTGACCGTTAGGTCCAGTTAGGAGCCGGCATACAGCTTCTGGGTCAGCATGACTAAGTCGCTTTTGGCGAACCAGAGCAGAGCACGGAAACGCTGTTTACCTTCCCACCAGAGCAGTACCTATTTATCTACTTGCACTTTGACGTGCTTTCGAACTGCTAGGTTGTCAGGAGCAGGGACTGAGCAACGGGAACTCACCCCGTTGCGGGGATTTGAACCACCGACCTTCTGATTGGCAAGCCCTAGGCTCTGTGGTTTAGACCTAATATCATATAAATAACACAGTATACATAAAAACAGGCATCAATTAATTGAAATACATCTTAAAATTAATTCAGACAAATTAAAATCTGGACAAATGGCAGTTGTCAGGTTAAGAGTGATAGTGGTTAATACTTTCCAGGACCAGCTGTTTTCACTGATCATATAAGGACCTGTGAACAGCATTATAAAAAAAATCCTTCCAGTAGCACCTTAAAGACCAACTAAGTTAGTTCTTGGTATGAGCTTTCGTGTGCATGCACACTTCTTCAGATACCAAGTGTGCATGCACACGAAAGCTCATACCAAGAACTAACTTAGTTGGTCTTTAAGGTGCTACTGGAAGGATTTTTTTATTTTGACTATGGCAGACCAACACGACTACCTATCTGTAACTGTGAACAGCATTGTTCAGAATAGCAGTTTGCATGACCCACTAAAGAAGTTAATAGCACAATAAAATTCAAAACAGTAAAACTAGATGGTTGAATCCATGTAACAAAATTGATGCACTCCCCCTACATGTGAAGATAGGCTTTGGTGGACTGTGCGGATGAGACCAATAGTGGGTTCAGCAGTCAAGAAGGCGGTTTTTGCATGTGCTGCTGAGGGAAGTGAGGAGCAGGTGGGGCTTGTCCACCTGGGAAGGTAGTCCATCTAGGAGAAGGAAAACTCTGATCCTAAAACTCCAGAGTGAAGTCCCTAAGGCAGTTAGATGGTGCCTTGTACCCCTCTTTCCATAAAATCCTGAAGCCAAGCTTGTGCCAAACGTCTTGCTCTGCTTTCCTTTAGACCACACCAGTGAGGCTGAGAGGGAGGGGGTCTTGTCATCTGGGCAGCCCAGGACCTCCACACACACTGCCCAGGCTTGTGCCCCAGTAAGGTCACTTTGGTGCTGCAAGAGAAGTAGTTTGACTTCACCCCGGAGGCACACTCCATTGTCTCTTGAGACAGATGGGAACCAATCGAAACCATTGACATTTACTGTATTTTTCACTCCACAAGACCCACCTAGTTTTTAGAGGAGGAAAACAAGAAAATAAATATTCTGAACGAAACAGTGGATGTATGATTTTTGTGGTTCATGCTATGGCCACAGACATGTGATTTGACGGTGAGTTTTTGCCCAATGCAAAAATCCTGAGAATCCATGTGGATCCGTGCTTTGTAATCACGTTTTTGCACCATTGCAGCCGCACGAAACAGTGGATGTGTGATTTTTTGGTGCAGGCTGTAGCCATGGACATGCTATATGATCTGATGGTGAATTTGGCTCCAGTGACCATACATTTGCTCCATAAGATGCACAGATATTTCCCCTTACTTTTTAGGAGGAAAAAAGTGTGTCTTATGGAGCGAAAAATACGGTAATTCATTCAGCAAAAGCCGATGATACCTGTGTTACCAGCTTTTCAAAGTTTGATAGTCATTTACAACTCCAGCACCCCCCTGCTGCCCCCTTGCTTCCTGGCACCCCCAGGTAATCCTTCCCCCCCCCCAGGCAGTGGTACCACCAACTTTGGGAACCACTGCTGTACTTTTTCCTCGCAGGTGAGTTGCTCCATCCCAAAGTCCAACAAGTCTTGCTTCTTGGACTGACATTTACAACACTGGAAGCAAACTTTGAAGTTACACAGGGGTCTTCCTTAGACAGAGCTATTAAGCACATTTTAAACAGGAATCAGAGATAAGAGGAACTCGGTAGAACTGAGGATTCTTGAAAGCAAAGGATTCAGAGGGCGGGAGAGGAATTAGCATCATGTTAACTTAGTCTTTATTATCTACATAATCTGACAGTGTGTGTGCAATCTGTCTATGTACTAAGAGCGGACAATGCATTGTAAAATAAAACTAAAAGAAATTGTATGTAAGGGGGTTATCGGGGTTGCCTTTTGTGGGAGCTGGGAAGGGCAGCTCTTCCTGTGTGCAGACGGGGTGGTGAAGTGAGCTATCTGCTTTGGCGGGGTGCATTTGGCACCCACGCAGTTTGTGCAAAGCAGTTACCAGCCTGTTCCCCGTGCATTTGTGTTTGTACGTGATGCGAGATTGGCAGAGTGGATTACCCGAATCTGCATTGCGAAAGCTGGGGAGCTCAGCCCTTTGTGTGTCGGAAAGAAGGTTATCTTCTTGAGCGTCATGAATTGGGTAGGCTGACCTTGTTTGGATGGGTGTCCTTGCAAAAGACGGCAAGACGGAGGAAGAAAGAGGCAGGGAGAAGTTTTGGAAGCAGCCGGGGATGACAGCAACACGGGGGACGGGAAGACCAGTTTTTTCACCTTACATGGCTCATTAGGGTTGGAAGATTTAGGAGAGGTCTGAAGAAGAACGTTCTGCCTCCACAGCTGGAGGCAGCAATGCTTCTGAATGCCAGTTGCTGGAAGCCACACGAGGGAAGAGGGTTTTTGAACATAGTTCTGCTTCCAGGCTTCCCATAGACATCTGGCTGAGAATGAGATGCTGGACCAGGTGACCATTGGCTTGATCCAGCAGCTGAAAACTTCTTATTGTGCTATCCTAGAATTGTAGACTTGAAATTTAGTCCAACTCCCTGCAATGCAGGAATCACAGCTGAAACATCCCTGACAGATGGCCATCCAACCTCTGCTTAAAAGCCTCCAAGGAAGGAGAGTCTGCCACTTTTCAAAGCAGCGGCGTAGCGTGGGTTGTCAGCACCCGGGGCAAGGCAAGTAATTTGCGCCCCCTAACCCCTAACCTACCGCCGCTGCCAGCTTCTTCTTGCTGCTGCCTGGTCTGGTCTGGTGTGGTTCTCTCCCGCGCTCAGCGCTGCGCTGGGCGGCCGCTGCACTGTCCCTCCCCCAGATAGTCCCTCGCTCTCTCTCCGCACCGCACGCCTGGCACCCACCCCCTCCACAGTGGGCGGCCACCCAGCAGCTCGGATCGGATTTGCACAGCCAGCACTGCAGTGAGAGAGAGTGAGTGAGCCAGGTAGGGGCAGAGAGCTGCGAGTGCGAGTGCGCCCACTCCAGATGTTGCGCCCGGTGCGGCCGGCCCCCCTGCACCCCCACGCTACGCCACTGTTCCAAAGTCAGCCATTCCACTGTTAAACAGCTCTTGACATCAGAAAGTTCTTCCTAATGTTGAGTTGGAATCTCCTTCCTTGTCATTTTGTTTTTTCACAAGCATCTGGTTGGCCACTGTGAGAACAGCATCCTGGCCTAGATAAGCCATGGGCCTGATCCAACAGGGTCTTCTTATGCTTTGATAGAATGCTGTGGGTTTCCCAGGCCTGTTATAGGTTAAAGCCCTGCTGGAAATAAAAACACGAGCAAGAAACTTTGCAACAGAACATCACAGATTTGCTCAATTTGTCATATACAGTATACAATTTTTATTAAATTTTCTGTTTTACAATTTAAAATACTCATTTAATAAATAGTAGTAGTAGTAGTAGTAGCAGCAGTAGTAGTAGTAGTAGTAATATGTTACTTATGCCTCGCCATTCTGGCTGGATTTCCCCAGCCACTCTGGGCGGCTTCCAACAAGAGATTAAAAATACATTAAAACATCACTTGTTAAAAACTTCCCTAAACATGGCTGCCTTCAGATGTCTTCTACCCAAAGTTCACTCAACAGCTTCTGGCGGTTCCCTCACAGCGAGAAGCCAAGTTACAGGGAACCAGGCAGAGGGCCTTCATGGTAGTGGCACCCGCCCTGTGGAACGCCCTGCCACCAGATGTCAAAGAGAAAAACAACTACCAGACTTTTAGACGACATCTGAAGGCAGCCCTGTTTAGGGAAGCTTTTAATGTTTAATAGACTATTGTATTTTAATATTCTGTTGGAAGCTGCCCAGAATGGCTGGGGAAACCCAGCCAGATGGGCGGTGTATAAATAATAAATTATTATGATTATGATTATTCATTGCACTTTTCCATACAGTTTCACAAATCTCATAATACATCCTTTTTTACATCCTTAAGATATCAGTGACTTCCCTTCTCCTCTTTCCATGGTTCCTTTTACATATCATAAATCCCTGCACATTTTACAAAAACTATACCATTCAGTATTCCATTATTGCATCCATCAAAACTTATTTACACTGTTAAATTTATCTTAATGCTGCCAGCATTTTCAGTTGTACACAATTATTTCCCATATATTCAAATAACGTTTTCCAATCTTCTTTAAATGCATGTTCTTTGTTTATTCTGTATGTTGAATCTGCAAGTTGTGCATATTCTGCCAACTCAAGTTCCCACTCTTCTTTGGTTGGGACCTCGCTCGCTTTCCATTTGTTCATTTTGAACTTGTTGGCATCCGTCTGTCTCGAGAGGCAATGGAGTGCGCCTCTGGGGGTGACGTCAAACTGCTGGAGCAACACAGCGCCTGCTGTGGCTGAAGAGGCCAGTAGCTTGCAACTGCTGCCTCCTATGTTGTTTTTGCAGCATTAGCAGCCCCAAAGTGACCTCTTGGGAGTGCAAGACTGGACAGTGTGTGCGGAGGTCCTGGGCTGCCCAGGTGCCACCCCCCACCCCCACCTGACTGATGTAGTCCAAAGAAAGCAGAGCAAGACGTTTGGCGCCAGCTTGGCTGTAGGAGTTGCCAGAAGGAGGCAGACAAGGTGCCATCTAACCGTCTTAGGGACTCTGCTCTGGATTTGGTTTTTTTAAAAAAATAATATCTATTGAACAATTAATAAAGGTACAGAATAAAGAAAAAAAGAAACATTTAACAGAATAACAAAAAAGAAAAAGAAGAACAAAGAATACCAACAAACAAAACAGAAAAAAGATTAGGATTTTCATATCCTATACTTCATCACTAATTTCTTGACCTCCTGACACCTCCCTTTTTGTATTCCAGTTCAGATATTTAATTCAGCAAATCCTTACCCTCTATCCTTAACTTTACTCAAGATCTTAACCTATATTAAAAATACATTTTCCCTCATTATCAATCTATATTAACATATTCTTATTAATCTTTTTACCAACACCGCTTATTTTCCATCCAACGTCCATTTAACATTCATAAATTTTACAGTATTTCTGTAGATATTCTTTAAACTTTTTCCAATCTTCTTCCACAAACTCATCTCCCTGGTCTCGGATTCTGCCAGTCATCTCGGCCATTTCCATGTAGTCAATCACCTTCATCTGCCATTCTTCCAGAGTGGGTAAGTCTTGTGTCTTCCAATACTTTGCGATGAGTATTCTTGCTGCTGTTGTGGCGTACATAAAGAAAATTCTACCCTTCTTTGGCACCAATTGGCCGACTATGCCCAGGAGAAAGGCCTCTGGTTTCTTCAAGAAGGTATATTTAAATACCTTTTTCAATTCATTATAGATCATCTCCCAGAATCAAATTTCCATCGAATCAAATTTCTCAAGAAGACGCGGCGTTCCTCCCCCCACTTCTCCGCGGTGGCGGCTGCACTTGATTTTCAAACAGTTTGGCCCGTCTTTCAAATGCCCCAAAAGGGACTCTGCTCTGGATTTCTTCAGAGTTTACTCATTGTCTTTTCTTCTCCTAAAGGCAGCAATAGAGCCGTCTTCCCCATAGGGCTTAGTGGTGCGTCGCGCCAAGGCGCTGGCCTCTCAGGGGCGCCCCAGCGAGTGGGGGAGCTGCACACTTTTGCCGGAGGCCTCCCCTTTCCCTGCTCACCCGCCAGCTGCGCCCCGTCAACCATAAGGCTGGTGGGCGTGCAGCTTGCCTCCCAAGCCTCCTGGGGAGGAGAGCGATCCTTGCAGAGGCTTAGGATGGAAGCTGTGCCCCGCCAACTGTACGGCTGGTGGGCACGCAGCTTCCCTCCCAAGCCTCTGCTGGGATTGCTCTCCTGCAGAGGCATGGAGGAGAGTTGCGCACCCCCCCCATGGCTGGCACTGCGCAGCTTCTCCCCTATCCGTGGTCATTTGGGGGCACTGGGCAGATATTTGCACCCCGGCACCGTATCTGCTAAAGACGGCCCTGGGCAGCAACATACAGGGGCCAAGCATACAGGGGTCTTACTGGACAGTGATGCTGTCAGGGTAAGACTTGAAGGGCGGAGGTCCAGGCCTCCACTTAGCAGAATGAGCTAGAAGACCCCCAAATGTCTAGGGCTGCCTTGCACTCACCACATTTTGAAATAAGTTTTTTTTAAAATTGAATTTAAATGCTAACAAAAATTTCACATGTATGGCACTACAAAAACCACAAATAGAAGTCCATTCATTCCTATACAATTCATGACATCATACATTATTATTTCACCATCTAAGACTTCCCATCACCCCCAATGTATTCCGCATTGTTATTATCCAGTAGTACAAATAATTATTGCTTTGTTCTAGTTTTGTTGTCTTACATCTTTTACCTCCTTTTGTTTTGTTTTTGGTTGTTATTAGACACAGAAATCATTCAAATGCTGCCATAGATGCCACACCACTATTGTTGTTTTTTTAAAAAAAATATTCCTTGGACATCTCCCATTTTTGAATAAATTAAACACAAAACAAAGCAAAGCAAAGCAAAGCGAAATAAGCGATGAAATGGACTTGGCTATACAGTGGTGCCCTGCAAGACGAATGCATCGCAAGACGAAAAACCCGCTAGACGAAAGGGTTTTCCGTTTTTCGATGCACTTCGCAAGACGAATTTCCCTATGGGCTTGCTTCGCAAGACGAAAACGTCTTGCGAGTCTTGCGATTTTTTTCGCTCCCCCCCTTTTTCTAAGCCGCTAAGCCGCTAATAGCCTTTTAGCCGCTAAGCCTTTAATAGCCGCTAAACCGCTAATAGCGGTAATCCGCTAAGCCGCTAATAGGGTTGCTTCGCAAGACGAAAAAACTGCTAGACGAAGAGACTCGCGGAACAGATTATTTTCGTCTTGCGAGGCACCACTGTATAAGCATCCCTCCCCCTATCGGGCCAGTAAATCAATACACTAAAATGACAAAAATTGATGGCTTCGAGCTGAGTAGACATCTGCATTCTTCTGGCCCATACAAAGACCCAACGGGCTGTTCCCAGAGGGCCCTGCTGGTTGAAAAACATGACTGTCCAGAAAGGAAAGGAGGGACTACAATTCCTAGCCACCACTCCTCTTGGAGTTGGGAGTTTCCTGGGTGCCAGGGGATCTGCAGCAGAGACAGATACTGTGGCTCCCATCCTGAGATTTGCTTTCAAGTCTATTGCACCCACCATGAGCCGTGAAGTTGTCATGAAAGTTATCTAGGTCAGTTGCACAATGAAAAGTAAAGAAAGCTCTACAACACAAACACGATTGCCAAACCATTGCCTTTCATGGGCAGCAGGACCCTGATGAAATCTCAGGGCTTTACTTGGGTAAGAGCACAACTTCTGAGTCAGACTGAATGGTGTCTTTCTGAGCAACCAGTATTGACTGATCAAAGCAATAATCCCCCCAAATTTACCACAAATCGTCTCAACTTGTAAGGTTGCGGTTAGGCATTGGTTTTATGAATTGGTTGGTGGAGGGGCATGGATTGGCTGTGCCTGCCCCTCCAATGCTGCTGCTGCAAGGGAATTCCGTTAAAGGAATCCAGGGGCTCACCATGCTTTTGTCCGAACCCCTGTCCAGGGGCTAGGGCCACGCAAGGGCCCCTAGGAGCATTTGGGGAGAGGTGAGGCATGGTACCCAGCTCCATCTCTTTCCCCAAAATGTTTTCCCTTTCTGACTTCACGTGCATGTGAATGTCAGTCTGTCAGATAGTCGCAACCAATGCCTAAGCAACCACTCACATTTTTTGTATTTTAATAAAGTTGTGGCCGAAATTATGCCAAAAACCTTAAACAAAAATTCTGTGTGAATTGTGTTTTTATTGAGGTGGCTTGGGGACCTCGACACGCAACCAAACATAGATATTAAACCACACATAGATACATTAAAACCATCTGTCATGGATGCTTTAGCTGAGATTTCTGCATTGCAGAGGACTGGACTAGATGACTTTTGGTGTCTCTACAATTCTATGATTCTACATTAAAAACATCCTTCGAAAATGCCAGATAGCTAAAGGCCAGAGGAAAGTTTTTGCATGGTGTCTAATGATATATAATGATGGTGCCAGGCAAACCTCGGGGAGAGAATTCCACAGACAGGGGCCACTGCAGAAAAGGCCCGTTCTCATGTTGCCATGACTCTCAAACTGGCATAAACTGATCCAGACCCTGCAATCATCCTCCGAGGTTCTTCTTTGTGTGCCTCCTCATGAGAGGTCCTGTGGCAACACTCTCTATACTCTCTAAAGCCAGGCCTTTGGCTGATTAACATCTCATTTTGTATTTTTATATTGTGGCCCACCCTGCGCTCTTTGGGTGAAGGGCGGTATACAAATTTAATAAGTAAAAGGAGAAGGGGACAACAGAGGACGAGATGGTTGGACATTGTTCTTGAAGCTACAAACATGAGTTTGACCAAGCTGCGGGAGGCAGTGGAAGACTGGAGGGCCTGGAGTGCTCTGGTCCAGGGGGTCACGAAGAGTTGGACCCGACTAAACGACTAAACAACAACAGTAAAAAGGCATACAAATTTGCACTGCTATTGTGCAATGTCCCAAATTCAGAATTAAGAAGTGTAAGCAAAGATAAGGGGAAATAAAGGGGAGGAAAGTGTAGAATTGGTTCTCCATGCCTGCTCTGGTCCAGCTGATGAGATAGATAGATGATAGATGATAGATAGATAGATAGATAGATAGATAGATAGATAGATAGATAGATGATAGATAGATAGATGATAGATGATAGATAGATAGATGATAGATAGATGATAGATATTTAATGCAAACAATTAGATGCAAATATGCATTTGATGCCACATGTAGTCTCATCCTAAGAGTGACAGGCTTCCAAAGTTCAAGCAGCCACAAGACGCATTCTGTGCTCCAAATAAGGAGCTCCAGTGCCTCTGCTTGGTCGCCTGGAGACAATTTCCAGTTGCCAATGACGACCAGGTAAGCCCACTGCTAACAGGCTAAACTGAAAAACTGGGGTAACTCTCAGTGACACAACCCACTCACCTCTCTGTTGCTTCATGTATTCTTTAATGCGGAGTTTTAAATATATTTTACACTTATATGGAATTTGTAATTATGGTATTTAGTTCTCTCTTGATATGTTCTAGAGCAGGCATGGCCCAACTTGGCCCTCCAGCTGTTTTGCGACTACAGTTCCCATCATCCCTGACCACTGGTCCTGTTAGCTAGGGATGATGGGAGTTGTAGTCCCAAAACAGCTGGAGGGCCAAGTTGGGCCATGCCTGTTCTAGAGATTAATTCAGTATAATCCTGCACCATCGATCTAACTTGGAACACGCAATTTGCACGTTTAAAGACATGGCCTCGTTTAACCTTGCTTAACTCTCCTGCTTGCTGTACTGCAAATCTGGCAGTGGGCTAGTCATGGGAATGCTAGCAAAACAGTCCTGCCCATCGCTACACCCGGCCACAGCTCTTTGGAACTGATCCAGACTGCTAACCTGGGCTGTTACTTACAAAGGCTGAGAGTTTTTTCTCTCTCCGTTGGTAATGGAATCTCAACAATGCGCGAGACAATGGAACCAACCCTCTTGTTGCTGTTTACTTAAGGTGTTCAGCTTTTCACTGGATATTGCTGCATAATCCGGGGATCCTTGTCTCCGCAAAGGCTCCTGGAGATTATGTATCCTGCAAAAATCTCAGGTTTCATCTTGCAGTCGTACAAAGAGGAGGCATTTCCTTACCAACCCTTCTGCAAAGCAAAAGCGTTTCTTTTCATGGTAGAAGGACTCTCCCTCCCATTCCACCATGTATGAAGCATAAAAGTGTGGCCCACGTAGAGGTGGGGGAGGAAGAATAGAATCATAGAGTTGGAAGGGACCCTGGGGTCATCTAGTCCAACTCTGTTCTGCTCTGGTCAGACCTCACCTGGAGTACTGTGTCCAGTTCTGGGCACCACAGTTCAAGAAGGACACTGACAAACTGGAACGTGTCCAGAGGAGGGCAACCAAAATGGTCAAAGGCCTGGAAACGATGCCTTATGAGGAACGGCTAAGGGAGCTGGGCATGTTTAGCCTGGAGAAGAGGAGGTTAAGGGGTGATATGATAGCCATGTTCAAATATATAAAAGGATGTCACATAGAGGAGGGAGAAAGGTTGTTTTCTGCTGCTCCAGAGAAGCGGACACGGAGCAATGGATCCAAACTACAAGAAAGAAGATTCCACCTAAACATTAGGAAGAACTTCCTGACAGTAAGAGCTGTTTGACAGTGGAATTTGCTGCCAAGGAGTGTGGTGGAGTCTCCTGCTTTGGAGGTCTTTAAGCAGAGGCTTGACAACCATATGTCAGGAGTGCTCTGATGGTGTTTCCTGCTTGGCAGGGGGTTGGACTTGATGGCCCTTGTGGTCTCTTCCAACTCTATGATTCTATGATTCTAACCCCGTGCAATGCAGGGACCACAGCTAAAAAGAATCCTTGGCAGATGGCCATCCAACCTCTGTTTAAAAAACACCAGAAAGGGAAAGTCCACCAGCTTCCCAGGGAGTCTGTTCCATGGCTGAAGAGCTCTTACCACTAGAAGGTTCTCCCTAATGTTTCACTGGAATCTCCAGTGGAAGGGAGTTCCATTAACTACATGCGACGTGAAGAAGGACTTTCTTTTAACTGTCCCGAATTTTCCAACCTTCAGCTTCCAAAAGTTCTGGTGTTATGATAGAGGGAGGACAAACTTTCCTCTCTCTGCTTTCTTCACTCCATCCATAATTTTATAAACTTCTACCATGTCCCCTGTTAGTTGCCTTTTCTCTAGATAATAATTTTAAAAGTCCTAAATGCTGCAAACTTTCCTCATGGAAAGTTGCGCCAACTCTTTGATCATTCTGATTGCCTGTTTCTGAAGCTTTTCGAACTCTGCAATATTCCACGTGAGGTCTGGCCAGAAGATTGGAATCATCTCGACATGATATGATAATCTTTATTGTCATTGTCCCATACAGAACAACAAAATTGAAAAATAAAAATAAAAATCTACATAAGACATTCAAAACCAACAAGCCTGCTATCCCAGCTATCCCAACCTGGTTAGCCCCCTAAAAACTCTGATACTCCATTTTTAAATTACAATACACTCCCATAGAGACTTCTTACACTGTGTTTAAAACCAAAATTGCATTTGGATAGAAACTGTTTCTTAGGTGGCTAGTCCTAGTCTTTATAACCCTGTACCTTCTTCCAGAAGGCAGAAGCTGAAAGAGATCATTTATGGGGTATGTACCATCCTGCGCTATCTCTGCAGCTTTCTTATGGCACCTGGATGCATAGATTTGATCCAAGGTGGGAAGAGCACACCCAATTATTCTCTCCACAGTCTTTACAACCCTGGACAGCATTGTTTTTACCCTGACCGTGCAGCTCCCAAACCACACACAGAGACCATAAGCTAATACACTCTCAACAGTAAAATGGTAAAATGCCATCAACAGATCTCATTGGAGGAGTTGCTCTCCCACCCACAAAACTTACATTTTTTTTAAAGGTTGACTTGTCAGGAAGGGTGAACAGCGGATCTAGTTGCCTCCCCTTTCCATTCCAGGTCCATATTTCAGTGCCAAATAGCATTATGGTAAAAGGGGGAGAACGTTTGGTCACATGGTATAGGGATAATCTGCTACGCCAGGGGAAGCCAATGCAGTGTCCTTCAGATGTGGCTAGACTCCAACTCCCATCAGCCCCAGTCAGCACGGCCAGTAGGCATGGATGTTGGCAACTGTAGTCTGGAAACTTCTGGATTGGCTGTCCCTGGACGACGCTCACACATGGTTCTCCCAAAATGGCAAAACACATTTTAGACCCAGAGAGCAAACCCTCCAACACTTCTCAGGTGAAAATAGGGACATTCTCTTCTACATCAGGAATCTTCTCCCATGTTTGATCTCCTGCACATAGACACATAGACATCTGTCACCTTAAGCTAATTACGTCTCAGCTTAACCTACCTCACAAGTTAGTGGTAAAGAAAAAACGTGCAAAGGAAGGGATCATGTACAACATATTCGACACACAAATAGAATGAAATAAAATTTCAGCTGTAACGCAAACTGAGAATGATGGGGACTTCTGAGCAGACATGCAAAGGCTTGCGGGCATAAGGCTCAATTTACAATACAGGAATAAACACTCCGCACATTTCCTAAGAAATGGCTTGCTGCTGAAGCATTGCAAGGAAAGAATTTAAAGTAGATTGGTGACCTCTTCAGAATTTCCTTCATTTGGTATTTCATTTCCAGCATTAACAGGACTCCATTTTTGCGCCTGCACATGCACAAACCACTTTTAATTGTTCCCTGAGATGTGGAGGAAAAAGGATAAGTGGGACATTCTGGGATCCAGTCAGAAACTGGGATGGCTTCCATAATTCTGGGACTGTCCCTGGAAATCGGGACATTTGGAGGGTATGAGAGAGGTCACCAGGTCAGTGGGGTCATTGGTACCAGATACACTGTTAAGAAATCTCACTGGGTGAGTTGTCATTATTGATCTCTTTTCCATCAGGAGATGATTATAAGGTCGATGTCATGAGATGGAGGTAGGCAATCATTTGAATAAATGCAACAGGAAATGTGGAGGAAGCAGAGATGCTTCCAGGATAAACTCACCTCCTGAAAGTTCTCCAGAAGGTGGTGATGACTCAGTCATAGTGTCCTCATAGGAAAAGCCACCTTCTACTGAGTCAGGGCACTCATCCATCTAGCTCAGCGCTGTCTACACTGGCTGGCAGCCGTGCTTCAGGCAAGGGAAATTCCCAGCGCTAATTGGAGATGTAGGAGATTGAACCTGCAACCTTGTGTATGCAAAACAGATGCTGTACCACTGAGCTTTCCTAAAGCGTGGAATAAGAAGAAGGAGGAGGAGATCGACAAGCTGGAATGTGTGCAGAGGAGAGCGACCAAGATGATCAAAGAGAAAAACAACTACCAGACTTTTAGAAGACACCTGAAGGCAGCCCTGTTTAGGGAAGCTTTTTAATGTTTAATAGACTATTGTATTTTAATATTCTGTTGGAAGCTGCCCAGAGTGGCTGGGGAAACCCAGCCAGATGGGTGGGGTATAAATAAATTATTATTATTATTATTATTATTATTATTATTATTATTATTATTATCAAGGGTCTGGAAATCAAGCCTTATGAGGAACGGTTGAGGGAGCTGGGTATGTTTAGCCAGGAAATTTTTGTTGTTGTGTTGTTGTTTAGTCGTTTACTCGTGTCCGACTCTTCGTGACCCCATGGACCAGAGCACGCCAGGCACTCCTGTCTTCCACTGCCTCCCGCAGTTTGGTCAAACTCATGCTGGTAGCTTCGAGAACACTGTCCCACCATCTCGTCCTCTGTCGTCCCCTTCTCCTTGTGCCCTCCATCTTTCCCAGCATCAGGGTTCTTTCCAGGGAGTCTTCTCTTCTCACGAGGTGGCCAAAGTCTTGAAGCCTCAGCTTCAGGATCTGTCCTTCCAGTGAGCACTCAGGGCTGATTTCTTTAAGAATGGATAGGTTTGATCTTCTTGTAGTCCATGGGACTCTCAAGAGTCTCCTCCAGCACCATAATTCCAAAGCATCAATTCCTAGGCGATCAGCCTTCTTTATGGTCCAGCTCTCACTTCCATACATCAGGACTGGGAAAACCATAGCTTTAACTAAATGGACCTTTGTTGGCAATGTGATGTCTCTACTTTTTAAGATGCTGTCTAGGTTTGTCATTGAATAATAATAAATAAATTATTATTATTATTATTAAGGGTCTGGAAATCAAACCTTATGAGGAACGGTTGAGGGAGCTGGGTATGTTTAGCCTTGAAAAGAGGAGACTGAGAGGAGATACGATAGCCATCTTCTCATAACTCAAGGTGGCCATGTGGAAGATGGAGCAAGCTAGCTTTCCCTGGGCTGGACCCAAATAAATGGATTCACACAACAAGAAACGAAATTCCGACTAAACATCAGGAAGAACTTTCTGACAGCAAGAGCTGTTTGACAGTGGAATGGACTCTCTTGGAAGCTGCTGAACTTTCCTTCCTTGGAGCTTTCTAAGCAGAGGTTGGGTGGTCATCTGTCATGGATGCTTTAGTTGAGATTCCTACATTGCAGGGGGCTGGACTAGATGACCCTGGGGTCACAACTCTATTATTTTATGATTCCTAAGTCCATCCATCACACCAAGAATGGGAACTTGTATACGATAGACACCAGCTCAAATTTAGTTAGAGGTCTAGTGGGTTATGATTTAGTTCCTGCTGAGGTTCCTGTAACCATGATAAGCTTGGGTCACCTATATTAATTTCAAGTTGTTCTTTCGATAGCGGTTTGTCATTAAGATAAAAATCTTGGAGTTTGAAGAAGTGTTTCTCTCTCTCTCATGAAAGGGTAATATCACACAAACAAAAAATCAAGATGTTATTTACCTGCAACATATAATTAAAAATAATAAAAATATTCAAGGGGGAAAGAAGGGAAAGAATGCAGCGGACTGGCCACAGCGTCACAACGTCAAATGCTTGCAGGAGATGATAGGAATTAGGGAGATCAACACAGTTCCATGCTTGCATGAATAAGATCAGATTTTCTCAAGACACAGCTGCAGAACAAGAAGAAAAGCTCTTAGACCTGGAGGAATTAAACAGTACACAACACACTGTGGGTCAAGTGAATGTGTGGGTGAACCCTAACTGGCACCTCTTTAAGGCTCCCACTGGAAGCACCCTAAGACCCCGTTACTCCAGTGGGAATGACTTCCAAAGAACCGTGATGACAATTGCACCCTCCGACCCTCAATTGACTTGGGTCAGCAGAATTTGGGTTCATGCAAGATGGAAATCTGTTCCAGACAGCGCTGGCTGGTCCTTAACTTTCCCAGTCTCTACGTTCTGGGTTTTGCTGTATTGGCAACATTTCAGCTGCCTCCTTTCCTGGGTAATAATAACATGAGTAACGGTGCTGAGTAATCTGCCAGTGCATGGAGCAGGCAAGCACAGTAGATGTTGTGCAACCCTCCGTATTGTATACCGCAGGATGGGTGACGAATGGCGGTTTTCCTGAATGTCTTCACTGCAGTCATTAACGTACGCAACACCTCTTGTGCCACTGATCTAGTTTGGGCTAGATGAGGGTGAGTCACCCAGCTCAGAGTTGCCCCAAGAGAGGTAGATTGCACTGAGTCAGGCCAATGAAAATGGTAGCGTCGCTGCTCCTGGCAACCTAGGCAGGTTCCAACATGTGAATGTGGCTTCTCGAAGAACTTGTCCATGCACCACTGGATTTCTCTGCACCGGATTACGGTGCAGTGCATTTCTCTGCACTTGTGGAACTCACTGCCACAAGGTATGGCGATGCCTACTAGCTTTCAGATAATGTGAAACAAATGGACACAGTTACTTCTGGCATATGTTAGAGCCTATATGATTTTATAGGTGCTCAGCAAAGTCAGGACCAATTTGCTGCTGCTTTGCATGTTGCTGATTTACAGTGATGAGCCACGGACGCCTTGGGCTGGATCGGGCCCTTAGTGAGTCAGAACTGGAGGCACGCAAGCACTGGCTGCATAACGGACAGCCGCCAAACTCCTCGAATGCTCGTTCTTTGCGTAATTTCGTGGCTCAGTGCCACCTATGGGTCAACAGCCAAAATGAAAAAGCACACCTCTGTTGGGTAACAAAACATTCCTTCTTCTCCTGTCTTTTGCTCATCTCAACAAATCGTTTGAGACTTTCGACAGCTCTGAGAAATTCCAGCCTCAAAGAGACAAAAAGCACCACAATCCCAAACCTGAAACTGGAAGTAGACAATCTGGAAAGGGCACACAGAGCTCTAAGACCCATGCCAAAAGCCAACACCCCTCCACAAGACATCACCATGTGCTTTGCCTGATACAAAAAGAAAGATGAAATATGGAACAACCTCAGAAACTCAACCAACCTCTGATATGGAGAAAACTCCATCCAGGCCTTTCAGGATTTATCGCAAGAGACCCTAAACCAATAGAGGAAACCTATGCCCATGTATCCAATGCATAGCTGTCAACGTTTCCCTTTTTTAAAGGGAAATTCCCTTATTCTGAATAGGATTCCTCGCAAGAAAAGGGAAAAGTTGACAGCTATGATCAATGTCTTCAACAAGCAGGAATCAAGTACCGATGGGGCTTCCCCTTTCGCCTCGTTGTAACAGCTGACACAACACAGCACACGGCCACCGACATACCTGAAGCCCTGCAACTACTGGAGAACCTTAACCCTCCACCAGAATGGCAACCATCAGACCCACCGAATGACAACCAATATGAAAATACAGTGAACAACAGGAGAAAGAAGAAACAACAGAAATGACATGACAATGCAAACCAAGACAGTCAAGTACCACTCACAGAACAGCCCCGCCGAACACACAACACAAGACCATGAACCAACCTCAGCTAAACCCACACACCACAGATTGATAAGCCTGCAACATCAACTACTGCAGGTTCAGTCAAATGTGATGAAGCAGCTGCTCAGTTTAGATCATCTGGTGCCAAATTTTGAACTTCTAGCCAGAGACCATCAGAAGTCCTGCATGGGTCTTGAACCTGGAATTCTGGAAGCAGAGCCCATGTCACTAGCTCCTTGCAGCGACATGGCAGTTCCGTGGTAGATTACCTGCTTTGCTTGCTGAATGTCTCAGGTTCAGTTTCCCAGCCTCTCCAAGCAGGGATGGGAACGTCCCTTGTCTAAAACCCAGCCCTGTTGACTTGTCAGACTTGGCAGTTCCCAATGGTGAGAACATAAAAAAAGAGAGAGTTTGGATTTGATATCCCGCCTTTCACTCCCCTTCAGGAGTCTCAAAGCGGCTAACATTCTCCTTTCCCTTCCTCCCCCACAACAAACACTCTGTGAGGTGAGTGGGGCTGAGAGACTTCAGAGAAGTGTGACTGGCCCAAGGTCACCCAGCAGCTGCAGGTGGAGGAGCAGAGACGCGAACCCGGTTCCCCAGATTATGAGACTACCGCTCTTAACCACTACACCACACTGGCTCTCAACTAGGAGTCTGCTGCAGAGGGCCAGAGATTGCAGTTGAGGCTCTCTGTCCTCTAATCCCAGACATATGGAAACCTGCTCCCAGCTCCGTACATGCACATGGTGGTTTAATTAACCACCATGTTCTGGTACAGTCAAACCTCGGTTGTCGAACGTAATCCGTTCCAGAAGCCTGTTCAGCTTCCGAAACATTCGACAACCAAATTGCGGCTTCCGATTGGTTGCAAAAGCTTTCTCTATTCAGCAGAAGCCGTGTCAGATGTTCAGCTTCCGAAAAATGTTTGAAAACCAGAGCATTTACTTCCGGGTTTTTGGCATTTGGGAGCCGAAGGTGTTTGGGAATTGAGGTTTGACTCATATTCAGAAGAGGCTCTGGGTCATAGTCTCAGCTTAAATGACACAGAAAATAGCCAGGGGTTTAAGTTTCTGTTTCCTTCCTCTCTTTTTACATTGCTGTGCAGCATCTTTAGAAATGGCCTGGATGAAGGAATTGAGGGGGACGCTCATCAAATTTGCAGATGACACCAAACTGGGAGGGGTAGCTAATGCCGCAGAATACAGGTTCAGGGTTCAAAATGACCTTAATGGATTGGTGAACTGGGCCGAAAATAACAAAATGAATTTCAACACTGACAAATGTGAGGTTCTACACTTAAAACCAGCTGTGCAAATATAACATGAGAAGCATCTGGCTTGCCAATAGTACATGTGGAAAGGATCTAGGGGTCTTGGTGGACCACAAGCTAAACATGAGCCAACAGTGTGACGCGGCAGCAAAAAAGCTAATGCTATTCTAGGCTGCATCAACAGAAGTATAGTGTCCAGATCAAGGGAAGTAATAGTACCTTGGTCAGACCTCACCTGTAGTACTGTGTCCAATTCTGGGCACCACAATTGAAGAAGGATGTTGACAAGCTGGGATGTGTCTACAATTCTATGACTCTATGATTCTTTCCGAGCACAATTCAAAGTGCTGGTGTTGACCTTTAAAGCCCTAAACGGCCTCGGCCCAGTATACCTGAAGGAGCGTCTCCACCCCCATCGTTCTGCCTGGACGCTGAGGTCCAGCGCCGAGGGCCTTCTGGCGGTTCCCTCATTGCGAGAAGCAAAGCTACAGGGAACCAGGCAGAGGGCCTTCTCGGTAGTGGCGCCTGCCCTGTGGAACGCCCTCCCATCAGATGTCAAAGCGATAAATAACTACCTGACATTTAGAAGACATCTTAAGACAGCCCTGTTCAGGGAAGTTTTTAATCTGTGATATTTTACTGTATTTTTGGTTTCTATGGAAGCCGCCCAGAGTGGCTGGGGAAACCCAGCCAGATGGGCGGGGTACAAATAAATCATTATTATTATTATTATTATTATTATTATTATTATTATTATTATATTAATTAATTTGCACCCTCGTGAATCTGGTTTGTGGTCCTGAACACTAAGGAATATGATGCAGTCCTTTGAAAATGTGTCAGGCAGAAGGAGATATCTACCTGGAGCTACTGAGCATTTGAGCAGAACTACCTGGAGCTACTGAGCAAAACTTTTCCAAGGAACAGAGCAAAAATTATTTATTTTGCCGTGGAGCAGGTAATAGAACCGTATTATTGAAGACTTGGAAGGGACACAAAGGTAAGGTTACCAGATGTCCCCGTTTCCCAGGGACAGTCCCCGGATTCACAAATCAGTCCCCATACAAAATCCATTGAAGTTGAAAAGTGTCCCCGGATTCATTGGAAAAAATCTGGTATCCTTACACAAAGGGTCATCTAGTTCAACTCCCTGC
Source organism: Podarcis liolepis (assembly GCF_965112155.1). NCBI lineage: Eukaryota > Metazoa > Chordata > Lepidosauria > Squamata > Lacertidae > Podarcis > Podarcis liolepis. Next base: position 62,259,817 of record NC_139565.1, on the reverse strand, counting down.
GAGGCAGAAATCACAGCTAAGGAACCCCCAACAGCATTCTGCTGCCAAACAGCTCTGACAATCCATTTAGTCAGAATCTCCTTTCTTGCCTTTAATCCATTGGTTTGGGTCCAACCCTCGGGAGCAACAGAAAACAGGTTTGCTCCATCTTCCATATGACAGCCCTTTAGATATTCGAAGATGGCTGTCATGTCAACTATCAGTCTCCTCTTTTCCAGGCTAAACATACCCAGCTCTTTTAACCATTCATCGTAAGGCTTGGTTTCCAGACCCTTCATCACCTTGATCTCCCTCCTCTGCACACCTTCCAGCTTGTCAATAACCTTCTTAAATGGTGGTGCCCGGAACTGGACACAGGACTCCAGGTGGGGTCTGAACAAGACAGAATAGAGCAGACACCGAGACCATATAACACCGGTCCTGAAAGACCTACATTGGCTCCCTGTACGTTTCTGACAACAATTCAAAGTGTTGGTGCTGACCTTTAAAGCCCTAAACGGCCTCAGCCCAGTATACCTGAAAGAGCGTCTCCACCCCCATCGTTCTGCCTGGACACTGAGGTCCAGCACCGAGGGCCTTCTGGTGTTTCCCTCACTGTGAGAAGCAAAGCTACAGGGAACCAGGCAGAGGGCCTTCTCGGTGGTGGCACCCGCCCTGTGGAACGCCTTCCCATCAGATGTCAAGGAAATAAACAACTACCTGGCATTTAGAAGACATCTGAAGGCAGCCCTGTTTAGGGAGGTTTTTCATGTGTGACATTTTAATGTATTTTTAATCTTTGTTGGAAGCCGCCCAGAGTGGTTGGGGAAGCCCAGCCAGATGGGAGGGTACAAATTAATTAATTATTATTATTATTATTATTATTATTATTATTATTGTTATTGTTATTGTTATTGTTATTGTTATTGTTATTGTTATTGTTATTATTATTACTTCCCTTGATCTGGAGGGCGCCAGGTTGGCAAACGCAGTGCCAGTGGTGGAATGAGTTGAATCAGTTGGGTTGTGGTTTTAACTGCACATGAGTAATACTACTGGAGGGGGTGGAGCAGAGGAGCTCGCAAAACCGCCCACTCAGCCTTACGCTGTCAAGAAAAAAAGGAAGGAGGAGTGGGAGAAATTGCAGTTGAAGATAAGTTGGTGAGGGTGGAGTTTTTCAGGGGAGGTGTGTCCAGGATTCCTCTCCCTTTCTGCACGTTTATAAGGCGAGGCAGGTCTGCTCAAGAGCTACAGAGAGCCAAGCCTGGAGAGCTGAGAGGGACCCTTGCTCAACTTGACACAGAAAGCGGAGAAGAGACAGGGCAGAGATCATGGGACGGCAGAAGGACCTTCTCTCAGCCATCGGCTTGAGGCTGCGGATCAGGAATAGACTTATCCGTCAGGCCCTGGCTGAGTGCCTGGGAACCTTGATCCTGGTGGTAAGTAGATTTTGGGGGAGCAATGGGCTTGGGAGACAGGAGAAGTTTTGGATTTATTGTATTGCACAGACGTAAGAGTCCAGATTCTTTTTCTCATAAAAGTTGTGGGATAGTTTGTTGAGTGGTGATCCTCAGAGGTTAAAAAGGGTTTGGCACAACTCTTGCCTCTGCACAACTGCTTTTAATGGGATGTTTAGTAACAGAAATTCCCCTTTCCTTGTGTCCTGGTGGAGGGGGTCTTCAGAAGCTAGGGAGGAATTGGAAAGGTCAAAATGTCTTGGAACAGGAAAGATTTTGAGTTACACAGAACGGCAGCAAACAGTCTCAAAGCGTTGTGTGTAACCTGAAAGCCTGCATGTTCACACAGCCAGCCAAATTGACTCTCCAAAAAGATAGAACTGCAGGCAAGTTTGCATTTTTTTCAATGTACCCTGTAATCTCTCCCCCCAGCACATGAATTCACAAGCAGAATTCTACAGTTAATATTCTTAGGAGCAATGTCTCGTTTTCACAATAGCCTTGTAAGGTATGCCCTCCTCATAAAATCCCGTTTCACAGATTGAGAACTGAGTCTAAGTGACTTTGCCAACCTGGTGCCCTCAAGGGGTGTTGGACTACAACTGTAACCAGCACAGAGTTCGAAACAACTGGAGGCCACGAGGTTGGTAGAGGCAGTTTTAGGTGTGCACTTAAACTGTGAAAGTGGCCCCCACTTTTTGAGGCTGCCAACACCAGCAGTAGCAAGCCTTCAGTGGCAAAATTATGCTTTGCTCTGCATCGTAAGTGAAAGAACCCCAAGTGCTTGCCCAGTTTGAAAGCACATCAAAGTGCAAGTAGATAAATAGGTACCACTCTGGCGGGAAGGTAAACGGTGTTTCCATGCGCTGCTCTGGATCACCAGAAGTGGCTTAGTCATGCTGGCCACATGACCTGGAAGCTGTACGCCGGATCACTCGGCCAGTAATGCGAGATGAGTGCCGCAACCCCAGAGTCGTCCATGACTGGACCTAATGGTCAGGGGTCCCTTTACCTTTACCTATGTAAATCTCACCTGTAACTTGCAATAGCCCAGCTTGGCTCCTTTCTCTTCCAAAATGCACGAGGCAGCTATACTGTCAGAACCTGCACCCCCCCCAAAATCAAACAACCCCCCCAAAAGAATCCCAGGAAGTGTAGTTTGTTAAGGGTGCTGAGAAATGTAGCCCTGTGAAGAAATAAACTACAGATCCCTGCATTCTTGGGAGGGGGAAAGTGTGGCTTACATGTGCTTTAAATGTACGGTGTGTACATAGCCTGAAACACAGAATATATATGGGTTGGTTTTTGTTTTTTTTTTTTTAAAAACCTCTTCTTTTAAGTTTGCTGCTGTGAAAGAGGGAAATACCATTGCAGAAAAACCGCTCAGCAGTTTTTCAGTGCAAAGGCTCCCCAAGATTATAAGCATCCGAATCTGGGAGCTGTTGCTTAGCTGCATCCCTGTTTTAAAACCATAAAAAAGTCAGAGAAGTTGCTTCCAGATGACCTGCCCCTTGAGCATTCCTCCCGATCTGCTTGCACAAAGTCTGCTGGGTAGAGAGGTGATACGGCATCAGCCGTTGAGGGAGCATTTGTTCTGAAATGTTTGCAGGGAGGTTAGACATTGTTGCATTAAGTGAGCGTCATCCTGTGCCTTCCAGCGCATTTCCCTCCCTTCCCTTCCCTCGCCTCCAAAAACCTTACCTTTTTTGCGGGAATTGGACTTGTTTTGCTCAAATGGCACGACGTTAATTTGCTGGCAGGTGACTGAAAACCCAGCTGGAAAGAGCGGCAGCCTGGAATTGTCTAGAGATGGGGATTCTGTGGAAATAGGTTGTCTGAAAGACCCCAATGTGTGTGGGTTGTGCGGTCAGTGCTGTTGGCTTTCCCTGTGGGGTGTGGTGGGTGTTTTCAGCTGTGTGTGTGTGTGTGACTTGCCATTATCGACACGAATGTTCACAATTATCAATAGCCCCAGTTGACTGCTTTGCCTCTCTGCTGGGAATGTGAGATTGGTCTGAATGGGTTTTATTTTGGAAGAAGGGATAGTTGGCCTTACTTGCTGCTGGTACCTCGGCACTTAACTGTTCAATTTACAGAAGGTCCAACATCGAGGAAGCTTCCCAATTGAACTCCTGGGATCTCTAGGGAGGGCTAGAAGAGATCTCAAATACTGGAGAGCGGCTGCCCATTTCAGCTTCAAATTCCTCCTTTCAGCTCCCTCTGTCCTCACCCTCCAATGTGCTGGAGGGTTGTCACGCTCACCAAGCTGTGATGCATAACTCATTCCAAAAGCTGGAGAGAGATTCCCAGCTATCAGGACCCTGCTATTCCCCCCCCCCCCATCGGCCAGCTCCCACCAGCTGCCGGGTATTATTCAGTAACAAGCCATCCTGCATAGGAATGTCTGGCCAGAAGCGCTAAGAATAAAATTATCTTCTATCTACCCCTGGGCTGAATTCCTGAAGGCCAGAGGTCTCGGGCTGTTGTAGCACAACTCGGTGGCAGAACCCCTGTCGTTTCACTGCAACCTGACTATACCTTTTCCATCTTCTAGCTTCTTATTTTTCAACCCATTGACAGCTCCCTCCTGCCCCTCTCATTTTAGCCATCTGTTACCGGCTGCAATCGATTTTCACCAGGCACCAGCTCTCACCACTGTACTGCACTGTCTTGTTGGAAACCCAGCCAGATGGGCAGGGCAGAAATAATAATAATAATAATAATAATAATAATAATAATAATAATTATTATTATTATTATCATGCAAATCGGCCATCTTGTACATGGCAATTGACTGGATAACTTTTTTAAAAAACAAAAAAAAAACCCAAGCAGACAGGCCTCTGCCCCGCAAAGGTTACAATTTAAAGTTTCACAGTAATGTGAGATCAGACGTGGGGAACGGAGGGACGACGAGAAGGATGGAAAAGGCAAGGGGTAACGAAGGATTTCGTGAGAAGCCTTTAAAATGGCATTAAAGAGGGAAGTCACTGTGTATAATTTCTCTATATGTATGCCCAGACTTCACAGGGAATGGGAGGAGCTGTGTGTTAAGAGATCCTTCAGAGGGCTGGGAACGAGGAAGCGTTTTCAAAGTATCCTGAAAGGCAACTGATCTGTTCCCAAGTTCAGCTTTTGTGGCAGAATGCCAGAGAAGCCCTTATAGGATTTAACTGAGCGAAAACCAGAGCTGTAAATTTAATTGATTAGAGCGCAATCCAAACCATATCTCCTTAGAAGTAAATCCCTTTGAATTCAACAGCGGAGCTTGCTTCCAGGTAAATGGGGTTAGGATCACAGCCTTTGTTGGTTACATGAATCAGTTAGGAAGACCTCTCCAGGGACTGAAAAGGGACCTGGATGAATTAGCCAAAAGATTCCCCTTCATAATGTATTGTTTTAAATGTAAATATTTATTTTTAAAATTGCATTATTTTAAATGCTAGTGTTTATTAGGATGCATGAAAATGTGTGCAACTTTAATTATTGGACAGTCCAACCATAGCTGTCAACTTTCCCCTTTTTTAAAGGGAAATTCCCTTATTCCGAATAGGATTCCTCGCAAGAAAAGGGAAAAGTTGACAGCTATGAGTCCAACCCGAGGCAGTTTACTCTGAAGTAAGCCACACTCTGTTCAGTGGGGCTTCCCCCCAGGGAAGCATGCATACGATTGCGATCTTAGACTGAAATCATAAGAGGAGGTAGCACAACCAATGCGCCAAATGAATACAGATCCAATACAGATTTAAAAGCTGCCTTTCCTCCCACCCCCCAGTGCCCCCTCCATTTTCCTGGCTCATTCACTTCACACCCACTTTGCTCCAGGCAGTGGTGATGATCTGCACTATGATGGCTGGTTGTGGGCTGGGACTGGGAGCTTCTCTCAGCTGCTGGAGAAAACCTTCTGGGCTGACCCAGGAGCTCCTTTCCGGCTGACCATTAGGTCCAGTTGTGGCCAACTCTGGGGTTGTGGCGCTCATCTCACTTTACTGGCCGAGGGAGCTGGCATACAGCTTCCTGGTCATGTGGCCAGCATGAGTAAGCCGCTTCTGGTGAACCAGAGCAATGCAAAGAAATGCCGTTTACCTTCCAGCTGGAGTGGTACCTATTTATCTACTTGCACTTTGACGTGCTTTCGAACTGCTAGGTGGGCAGGAGCTGGGACCGAACGACAGGAGCTCACCCCATTGCGGGGATTCGAACCACCGACTTTCTGATCAGCAAGTCCTAGGCTCTGTGGTTTAATTCACAGCACCACCCACATCCGGAGCCTTTTATACCTTGGGCCAAAGTTCCTCCTCCTCCTCTGGGGGCCCAGCTTGGTGGGGCTGAGGAGCAGGAAGGGGGAAGAGGATGGCCATGGGGTGTGGCGCCCTGGGCCAAGCAGGAGGCCCCCATAGCTGCTTGCCTCGAGGAGCCATCCGGCCCCAGCTGCTCTCTTTATCAGCTCCTCGCAGGCAGCAGGACCAGGCACTGAGCACACAGCCCAGGAGACGCCCTGGAAGCTCACAGCCCGAGAGCCATTTTGCAGGGGCAAAACACACCCCACAGACCCATTTAGACCCATTGCACAGATGAAGGCGCAATGGGAGCAGTAAGGGAAATGTCCTGGGTGACACAAAACCGGAGCTCCCCTCAACGAGCCCCCAAAAGGGGGAGTCTAGGATTGGCAGGACGCTGGGGGAAGAGGGGCTAGAGTCTGACTTGAAAGAGGGGGGCAGTGGTTTGTGGGGAACTGGGCCAGCCAGGAGGCAAGAGTCGGAGGCAGGGGAAGCTTCAGAGCTGGAGGAAGAAGAGGAAGAAGAGGCAAGGCAAGGACCAGGAGAGGACTGAACAGGATTATTGGGGGTAAATTATCCTTGCAATTTCCACCCAGAGACAGCAGGCAAAGGGCTTCACTCGCAGTTCGTCTCAATACAAAAATCTCCAAATGGATCCGAACTTCAATGCCTAAAACTCCAAGGATCTAGAGATCATGCTAAGGGTGGTCAAATTCCGTGTGACTGCCATAAAACTCAGGGAACAAGCTGTCCTACCAAAATGATTAAGGTTTTAAATGACAATTTTAGGTTATATTTTAGTGATCAAGATTTAATATATATTTTTAATTGCCACTATATCTGAATTGTCTTTGTTATACCCAATTGCAATTCAATGTATTCCTGTTGTGTTTATGATTTCCCTTATGTTGTAAGTGAGCCGGAACTGGTCTGTGGCCGTAATAATAAAGTTCAATTCAATTCAATACCTGGCTCTCGCTCTGGCATGGATTGTGGGAGGCAGGGAGGTGCTGAGTGCAAAAGTGCTTTGCCTGCTGGAAACCCTCCTTAAGAAGCTGAGGTTCTCCTCCACCACCAATGCAGAGGAACTTCTGAGTAAACGTGTAAAACTCTGTGTGGTAATCTCAACTCGGGTTTCTTAAAGTCTTAGTGAGAACTTCAGCTTTTTCTGCAGCGAGAACTTTCACTCCTGTACGCCTCAGGGAATTCCTGCTTCTCAGAAAAACGCTTCCATCAGTGCCAGGTTTAAGAAATTAATCTCAACACGCCCTGCAATCATTCGAGATCCATATCACATCTTCATTAGAGCAAAGGAAGCATGCAAAAGCCTCCAGGTGAAACAGTCCACCCTGTGAATGCTCCAGGGATTTGCTTTCAACAGGGAAACAGCTTCCATCGGAGTGTTTTTAAATGAGTAATAATATATAGGGAGCGCGGAGCTACAGGAAGATGAACTTTAGCAGGGACTAGCAGGCTCTTAAACATCTGCACAAGAGGCAGTAACTGTTGGGCAAGGTCTCTCTACCTGGAGGGCTTGTTATCTACCTGCTGGTACACACCCATCCGGCTCGACAGGGCGGGGAAGCTGAGCACACAGCAGCCCCAATAAAATGGGACCCAAACCCCTGGAAGGAAAGAGAAAGTGGCCACTTCGAGAGTGCCATAAACTTGCAAAACAGCAGGGAGAAATGTCCTGTTGCAAAAGCCGCCTTGTTGCGTGAGGCCAAACCAGTGCGTTACACACACAACGTGCAGTTTTGTCGCCTTCTGCTGTGATCTTGATCTGGATGCAACTATGCTGGATATTTGCATCAATAAGAAAGTTATAGAATCACAGATTTGTAGAGTTGGAAGGGACCCTGAGGAACTCCTGGCAGATGGGCCATCCAGCCTCTGTTTAAAATTGAATGTTTTTAAATGAACCCACCACCTTCCAAGTGGGTCAGTTCCACTGTCAAATGGCCCTTGCCACCAGAAGGTTCTCCTCAATGTTTAATCGAAATCTCATTCCTTGTCATTGGAATCCGTTGTTTGGGCAGCTGTGCCTGCGTGGGAACACCAGTGCAGCTCTCTGCAGGACTTGCTGTGCTGAGTTGCAACTGCATGGGTGCAGACCTTACGCATCAGTAGAACTTATGATATTGCACCTCTCTGAGGGTCCTATACTGTGCAGCTGATCCCTAACCTCTTCTCCCCTCAAATCTTGGGGTTCTGGCCTGTTTGCATTGCCAGATGCCCCACTTTGTTCTCTGGTGGCGAACACTATTTGCTTCTGAGCCAGATGCAGGGATAAAGTCCTGCCTGGAAGTCGCTTCTTAATCCGCCGCTCTCTTTTCCTGCCTTTGCTAAAGTGGTCCAGATCTTTTGTAGTGACATCTGGAATAAAGTTTTTTTTTAAAGGGGGGGGAGAGTTCAAAGGGGGAAGGCAAACATCTGGGATTTCCCTTCCAACCAAAGCTGCTTGTCGTTAAGGCAGTGATCTGAAGGTGGCTTCCTAACACAGAGGAAGTTGGAGGCACGAATGCCAGTTTCTGGAAACCACAAGAGGGGAAATTGAGCTCTTGGGCTTGCAGGCATCTGGTTGGCTACTGTTGGAACAGAATACAATTGGCCTGATCCAGCAGCATCCTCTCCTTCTGTTCTTACGATATGATTTATCCCATACTTGCTCACACTCATGCCATTTGGACTTTTTACTGTGGTCACAGAGAGATTAATGAGGCATCTCATTCAAGAGCAGAGATTTGCACACACACACACACACACAGAGAGAGAGAGAGAGAGAGAGAGAGAGAGAGAGAGAGAGAGAGAGAGAAGTTTTCTCTCCTCAATTTAGTCCCCAGATCCGATGCACTATGACAGCTTCAACCATCCTGGTGGTCTCCAGACCCTCCATCTGTCCTGATTTCCAGGGACAACCCCGGAATTACAGAAGCCATCTCTGTTTGTGATTTCATCCCCAAAAGTCCTGCTTTTCGATGTCCCTATTTTCACTGAATAATTTTTTTTTGGGGGGGGTGCAGTATGGAATAGGACGTCCCTCTTTTCCCTGGAGAAATGTTGGAGAGGATGCTATCAGCGTCAGCCAGCCTGGATACAGGAGCGGTAATCAAATACACCTGGAGGGCACCAGGTTGGGGAAGATTGCATTGTGCAGGTGGCAGGCTTGGAAGGCTTTTCCTCCAACCCATCCTCTTCCAAAGGTTAAAGAAACTTGCAGTTGTACTCAAATCTGCTTACTTTAAAAGAGATTTTATTTTAACCAATCCAAAAAGGTTTGTGCTTCTGTTCACTTGCACCAAAGCCCCACCTCCTGAAAAGGCTTGAGCAACATAGCAGCACAGGAAGAACACAGGAGGCTGCCTTCTTCTGAGCTATGCCATCTAGCTAGTATTGTCTGCACGGACTGGCAGCAGTTATCTGGGCTTTCGGGCAAGGTTTTCTCCCAGGCCTCTTTGGTGAAGCCAGGGATTAAGCCTGCGACCATCCGCATGCAAGGAAGAGGCTCTGCCACTGAGCTATGGCCTTCTCCAGCTGCAACACACTGGCCACCAGCAGAGATTTGCAGAATGTGTGCTGCAGCCATCACCAGTGGCAAGCAAAGCCCTCTTGTTCCAGGGCGCCAGATTTTTAAACTTGAAGGTGAACTGACCCCCCACCTCCTCTTTGCGTGAAGGGATCTCCTCACTAGGAGCTCAGAACCTCTGTTCCTTTAAACGTCAGCCTTTCGTGTTTTTATCTGGGTGTTTGTGACGATTGCGCAGCTGACTGATTTTGGCAGGTTGGATCAGCATTAGCTGGTATTTGCTGTTGTTTACGCACCGCAACAAAGGAGAGTTGTGAACAGAGGAGGCTTGGCTGTTCTCCAAAAAGAGCAGCTCTGGAGAAAGGCAAAGGCAGATGGATCTGCCCCATGGGGGCGCTCTCCCTTGGGCAGTCCTCCTGTCAATCACCACGGAGGGCTCATCCACACTTGCATGTGGCCCATGTTTTATTCTCTTTGTCCCGAACGAGAGGTTTTTCCTTCGCCTTGCCGCTTTCCCAGGGAAAACCCACCGTTTGCTGCTGAATCGGAACAAATGTCAATCTTCAGAAAACCCGACTGATGTCTGTGATGATTCAGAAGTAAACAGTGGGCTTTCCTGGGGGAAATGGGTGGGGCAAATGAAAAACCTCTTGCATGGGAAAGTGGAATTGTGGATGAAGGAGAGCTGTCCGTTCTCTTCCTGATGCTTTTTACGTGGAAAAACACTCTGATAAATTGTGCTCTAAATTGTGCAAATGGGTGGCACATAATCTGGGGTGCCATTTAGACTTTGCACCCCAGGCTCCGTAAATCTCTGGGCTGACCCCTACCCTGGGACAAAAGTTTCCTGTGCGCTTTTAGCATAGCTGTCAACTTTTCCCTTTTCTTGCGAGGAATCCTATTCAGAATAAGGGAATTTCCCTTTAAAAAAGGGGAAACGTTGACAGCTATGGCTCTTAGCAACATTGGGCTCAGGAGGAAATAAGTTTCAAGAAATGTGGGGTTTTGTGGCCTGTCAGTCACTCCTTTTAATCTCCATCTCTCACCTTCCACTATGTGAGGCCATTCTCTCATTCAAGGTCTCGGAGCCTCGAGATTTGACAAAAGCCTTGAGCAACTCCAACTGAGCCAGGTTTCATTGTTCAAAAGAATCCAGTTTTCCCGGAAGCTTTGAATCGGCCCCTGTTGCTGCGGTTAAGGCTGGCTTGCAAAGGCTGTTTGCGCTTCATGCTTTGTCACCTTGACCTCCCTCGCAGGGAAGTTGTGACTTTGGGCGATAACATTCTTTCTGGGCTAGTCGAACATACACACTGCAAAGACTTGTGTGTGTGTGTGTTTGTCCAATACTGATTCAGAGGTCGTAGGACAAAGTTGAAGGACAAATAACCCTTCAGAGCTCTTTGCGTCCAACAAGGAGCAGAAAAACAGAGAGAGAGGAGGGGAAAACCACTTTGTCTGTTTAAGGAAGGGGAGGAACCCTAATCATAAGGGCAAACAGAGGAGTAGCTTGCATAATGCACAAATAAAAGTTCTTTTCTGTAGGCATGCTGATAAACTTATCCATTATGCTGTGCATACAGCGTACTTCAAAATCACTAAAGTTCACATTCTGTGCCAAGCTAATCGAAACTGTGCAGCAGGAAATGTGGAATCCTCAGCCTGTTATGACTGAAGAAATTCAGCTGTGTTGCTTGGTTATTCTACTGTCCATCTTGAGATATTCGGATTGGAAGCTTTGCTAATGTTTATGGCATGTGTGCCAATCAGATGGCCGGATCTTGTGTCTCAAATATCAGGCTGATTCCTGTGTGCCCAGTGAATATATCTTTGTTTTATACCTGGCCGTCGATTCTGTTGTCAGCAGCTGTTGAATCCCACCTGCCATGTGGGTTGTGCGATAATGTGGCAGAATGATAATTCATTCTAAGCTGAGCTAGGCTGCAGTTCTTGGATGTGTTTCCCCCCCTGGTGCTTTTAGTGGGACTGAGGATGCAACATTGTCTAGCCTCCCTGAAAGTAGAGACATTAAGCAGACCTTGTCTGATTTCCCCACAAACAAGTTAAGGTGAATGCTCAATACACAAGTGTCTGGAAGTACCCTAGAATTTTTGGATTTGTGAAGATCTGCATGATTTGTGGCTCAGCAGATTGACACAAATGTTTTTCTACTTCTGAATTGTGATATTTTGGAGGATATTTAAATCTATAGCTCTAGATCCAACCTACAGGCTACTAATCAAAACAACAAGATCAACAATATATTTAAATCCATGTGAGAGATCAACTTCTCTTATGGCACTTTTTGTAGTGCATAGATGCAAAAAAAAAGGAATCTTGGTTTGGTTTTGATTTTAAATCTTCAGCCTGCCTTCATTCCAAGTTTGCAAAAGTTGCGCTAGCCAGCAAACCATCAGCTAATTCAATAGACTGTCTTGCCCCACCTGCATGTTACAGGTGGGCTGTCCTTCCTTCATCATTTTCAAAACACCACTTATAAGCATTAAAAAAAACTAAACAAAAACAACAACTACGCAAATCCCCCAACGAAATCAGAGCCAACAATTTACATTTTGGAAAACTGCTTCAGGACAGTAGGAATGAGTTAGTGACATCACTGCTTCTAGCCAATCAGTGCTGTGCACAACCAACTTCTGCTGTAAACACTCTAAACTGGGTTCTCCTAAGCTCAGTTTAGGATGGAAGGTTAGAATGTGGTTAGTGAACATCTGCAGCAGGATCACCTCTTAGAATGCCTGAAGAATAGAAAGGGAAATCACTGGATGCCTTTCATAAAGTAAAGTTATACTTTGGTGCTGATAGAGGATGTGATCCACCAAACTGGATTTGACCAGGATTTTTTTTTTCTCCTTTCAGGTGTTTGGTTGTGGTTCAGTGGCCCAGTCTGTACTCAGCGGTGGAAAAAGCGGACAGTTCCTGACCATCAACCTGGCTTTTGGTTTTGCTGTGACTCTTGGAATTCTGATCGCTGGACAGATCTCTGGTATGTGCCTGAACTTTATGATAGGACACAGATTTGGCCACAGTTGACTAAGGACCTCCCATTGTGGAATTTAGGTCTGCCTGAATCTTACTGTCTGTGAGTAGGTATTCCCTGTGCCTTCCAGGAACTGAAAGCAGCACTTGAAGGCTGCAGCTGTAGGCTCACTTACTTGGGAGGAAACTTCACAGGATATGGACTTAACATGAATTTATCTAATATTAAAGCAGACATGCATTTAAATTTAAGTCATGTGTGATGAGAGAACTCTTGCGCAGTAGCTTACTTTGCATAATTGAGGCAGGGGTTTAAGTGGTTTAAATTAGACATAAATTAAACTTGCTCCAGCTTTGCATTACCCTGAAACAAACTTGTCCTCTTTCCAAGAAGCAACCTTTGCATCAAGACTTTGACATGTTTAGTCATGTCACGAGAAGGATCCCTGATCCTTGGAGGGTTGCACCACCTATGAGATGTCCCCAGTAATATGAGCAGCCTTAGAACCATAGAATTGTACAGTTGGAAGGCTCACCTAGCCCAGCTGTCTGCCATGCAAAGCCCTCTCCATCTTATGCGTGCCTGGAAACAAAACAAGCACCCTAACCATGGCATTTTTCCACAGGTGCCCATTTGAACCCTGCTGTCACCTTCGCCATGTGTCTTATGGCCCGGGAACCTTGGCTGAAGCTGCCTATTTATTCCTTAGCACAAACCATCGGGGCATTCCTGGGAGCGGGTATCGTCTTCGGCTTGTACCATGGTAAGTGAGCAAGCGCATGGGTTGAGCATGTCTTCCTGAGCCTCTGGAACCTGCCTTTCCTTCTGACTTAGATCTGGAATGGTAATGGGGACTTGAAATTAACACAGTTCCTTCATAAGAGTTTTAGGATATGGCAGTTTAATTCAGGGCAGGAATTACTGTATTTTTCGCCTTGTAAGATGCACCAGACCATAAGGTGCACCTAGTTTTTGGAGGAGGAAAACAAGAAAAAAAATATTCTGAATCCCAGAAGCCAGAAGAGCAAGAGGGATTGCTGCGCAATGAAAGCAATGATCCCTGTTGCTGTTCTGGCTTCTGGGATAGCTGCACAGCCTGCATTTGCTCCATAAAACGCACACACATTTCCCCTTACTTTTTAGGAGGGAATAAGTGCGTCTTATAGAGCGAAAATTACGGTATTTTGCATCATTTCTCCTCTGGTCTGGTGGGGCTCCTCTTTCCTTTGGTGGGCAGGCAAAGTGAACGGTGTTTAGATCTTGGCCCTAGTGGGGGAATAACCCTGTTTCCATAGAGCCTTACAAACCTCAACATTAGAATGAGGGAATCAAGAGCAGCTGCAGCTGAGCTGAAGGAATACACATTGAGGTCCTGTTGCCTTTAATGTTGAGACTTTGCCTAGAGTCCTCCCAGTTAGTGCACTGGGATTCAGGGATGGGGAATTTCCTGTGGTCCTGTTGCATTCCAATTCCCACTAACCCCAGCTAGCCTGACCAAGGGATGATGGGAGTTGTAGTCCAACAACTTCTTGGGTGTGTGTGATTTTCCTGGTTTAAACATAGATGATTCCCCCCCCCCCCAATAGCCAGCTTTGTTTCTTAAAAACAAATAATTTTAAAAAACCAACCCTTTGGGGGAGCACAGGATCCCCATCTATGCTGTACCCTATCTACTGATATATCCCCCCTCAAGAGTAAGAATAATCTTCTCCATATATTTATGATATAAAGAATCTGGGAATGGTGGCAAGGCTTTGATGAGATGTCTACTTTGTTTCCTTTTTTTCTAGATGCTATTTGGGACTTTGGTGGGAACCAGCTATTAGTCACCGGTGCCAACGCCACCGCAGGGATATTTGCTACTTACCCTTCAAAGCACTTGACCCCCATCAATGGATTTTTTGACCAGGTAAGAATGGGAGGGCTTTTGTAAGGCATTCCAAGCCAAAAGAGCCCGAAGGCTGTAAGAAGTGCAACAGGGAGACATTTTGAGGCGGAGGAAAACCAGATTATCATCTCTTCCTCCTTCCCTTTCTCCCTCTCAGTTCATCGGCACAGCAGCCCTGCTCGTGTGCGTCTTGGCTATCGTGGACCCCCACAACAACCCAGTCCCCAAAGGACTGGAAGCTTTCACCGTTGGCTTTGTCATCTTGGTCATTGGAACATCCATGGGCTTCAACTCTGGATATGCCGTCAACCCGGCTCGAGACTTTGGACCCCGTCTCTTCACTGCCATTGCTGGCTGGGGCTCAGAGGTTTTCACGTAAGTTGATGTGCCTTCACAGTAGATCATGGGTGGTCCTCCAGAGGTTGCTAGACTACAACTCCCACCATCCCTGGCCTTGCCCATGGTAGCCTAGGCACGTAAGAGCTGGAGGGCTGGTTCTTCATCCTTGCAGAAAACGTCATCAGCAGGACTTGCCTTTGTTTTCATTTAAATTTCCATTCATGAACACGGAGCTTGTAATAATGAACTCTGGCTTGGGAACATCACAACTGCTATTGCTACAAAGGCTAGTGTTTTGGAGGTGCTATCACATAAATAGCTGCCCTCCAGCAGTTTCGGACTCCAGGTCCGATCAGCCCCACCTAGCATAGCCAGCAGTCAAGGATGATGGGAATTGTAGTCCACAACTTTGGGGAGGCATCTGAAGCTCAAGCACTTTCAGTGGTTTTTGGTTTTCTTTTTTACTGGGACACACTGACAGCAACTGGAGACTTTTATGGGTGGCTTTTGGACTTTGATCTGCCTTCCTAAAATTTGGAGGAGCCTTTAATGATGGAAAGTTAGTATCCGAGGCTCAATATCCCTGTCAAGACATAGTCCTGGTCTATGCGCCTAGGAAGGATCTGAGGACAATTTAATTGCAAGCAAGTCCTTGGCTGACCTCCTGAGAGATATTTTCGAGGTTGACACCATCCATGGAGTCTCACGTACCAGCTACCATTGTGAGAGGGAAGAGTTTGGGATTGCTCCATAGAGGATGGTTGAGTTAGAGTGATATTTCCTAATTTTTTGAAAACGGGGAGACATGAAGCTGAATTCCAGGTGTCCTTGGACCTCAGGTCCACTTTTAGGGGGAAAAACTGAATTACTAACAGGAGAGGCTGTCACCGGATGGGGAGTGCTTCCTGGGATGGGACAGGCAGTCTCTTCTGAGAGGAGAAATGGGCCTTGAGGCAATTTTGGATAGAATAAAGAGGAGAAGCACACAACCCGGACATGCCAGATTGGCCGACCTTCCTATCTCACCCATCCGTTTCCTTGTGTTTGCCTCTCACAGGACTGGCAGGGGCTGGTGGTGGATCCCCATCGTGGCTCCTTTCCTCGGAGCCACGGCCGGCGTCCTGGTCTACCAGCTGATGATCGGTTGCCATGACGAACCGCCTCAGCACCACCTTCACCAACATGAATGCGACGAGGAGGAAGCTGTCAAGCTGTCCAAGGTGAAGCAGAGGGACAATGTTTGAGGCTCCCTGCAGAAGCGCGACCACCCCTTGGTGTGCCAATGGACTTCTTTTGTTACAAAAACCAACCAAAAAACCAAAAAAATAAATAAATAAACAAAGGACTGATAGAACCAAAAAGAAGAGAGCAAGAAGAGAACAAGACACACAGTTAGGAATTTCTTCTCCCTACCCCCATCCCCCCCCCCTTTGCCTCTGCTTTCCCCAATTGCTACGCCACCCTTGGTACATTTGCTTTACAAAGTATGCTGTAAGCTTGAGGATTTGGGGCTACACTGGGGAATAGTGTGTGTCACGGAAGTCATTAAAGCGTTAAGGCCTTCGCAGCCTGAATCCTACTGTCCCCAAGTACCAACAACTCCAAACCTCACTTTGGCAAAATGCATGCAAGCACATATTGATGTGGGAACACCTTTCTAAATAGTTTTGGGGCGACCAGGTGGGTTAGAGTTAGGAAGAGTATTATGCCACTGCTGCCTGTTCCTCCACGGGACAAATCTCTGCAGGGCTGGTGTCATCTCCTGGCTGCCCAGGTCGGGTTCTAGGCCTTGCCTGGACAATCTTTTCCTCAGAACAAGCTATAGCAGAGGAAAGATTTCACAGGCAGGAGTGATTTTGAGCTCCTTTTAGGGATGGGCACAAGAAACCACTGCCTGGAACGTCAACGGAATAAAAAAGACAAGGCATTGGGAGAACCTGAGGGAAATGTTGGTTTTCATAGGGTGCAAGATTCATTACAGAGGCTCTTTGCGGCATCAAGCTTTGTAAATATAAAAATGTAACGCCTTGTTATGTTCTGTCACAGCGTCCGGGCTTTGAAAAATGTGTGTGTGTGTTAGAGAGAGCAAGAGAGAGCATGTAAATTGAGTTTTTACTTCGGGTGTTTTATATATCTCTACAATTCTACACACTTGAAATCAAGAAGCATAAAGGCCCTTCACTCTCTTGTGGTCTTTTATTGCTATAAACACTAATTCCACCCTAGGCACTTGTTGCAGAAAATGTTGGGATAAAATGGTGCCTGGATCGGTGCTGAATTTATGGCGGTGCCAGCAGTTTCCTTGCACAGGGAGCTGAGCCGAGAGCCCACAAAATAACAATAAATAAATAACAAATTATTGTGAAAATAATAATTTTTGGGGGGGCGCTGCCAAATTTTGTCCTCGCTCAGGGCACCATATTGCCAAAGTCCGCCCCCGCCAGGAACCTGGAGAGCCAGCTCATTGGTCCATCCGCCAATTGTCTTCACTGATTGGCAGCAGCTTTCCAGGACACGATCCCAGCCTTAGCTGGAGATGCCAGGATTCGAACCTGATTCCTAAGTGACTCCACTTAGCATTCATGCCTATGACACAGAGGCATTCCCCGCAGGACCCAACATGGGAGACCTCCTCCGTTTAGCAAAGCAGAGCGGTATTACCTGTTAGGAACACTTTTGGGGTGCTCAGAACTGGGCTTCCTCTCACCCTAAGGCTGTTGTAAGGCTAAAATATTTTCAATCATGATTTTAAATAATGCACAGCATTCCTTGGATTGGAACATCGCCCCTCTTGCGGGGGGAATTCCTTCCTGTAGGGAAAGGTAAAAAAACATCAGGCGTGTGCTTCCCACCCAACCCGATTTGATGCATAGCTGCAGTCCGCCGTGTTGCTCCAATACAATTTGTAATGTCTACACCATTTGTAATGTATTTCCAATTTGTCTTTGTTTTTTTAATAAAAATAAATGCATATATAAATTGTCTCATTACAGTCTTCGGGGTTTCCTTTTTCTGTTGGTCAGTAATAAAAGTTGGTGGGAAATGCAAAAATAAAAAAAATAATGCCCAACAGATTTAAAAACAAAAACAAACCTGTGCTACTAGATCCCAGAGGCCTGGTGAGATCAACTGATCGGCAGATAGATTGCTGCTTTCTCAGGGATGCCATATGTCCTCTTTTTCCAGGACACACCTTCTTTTTCAGGAGTAAAATTTCTGTCCGGGTGGATTTTTAAAATTGTCTCTGGCTTTGCTTTTTGGATGAGATTTAGACATAACTTGTGGTTAAAGACTTGTTCTCCTCTTCTTTTCTCCTAACCACTTCAAGCAATATATCACAGCTTATATAGCCTACTTATAGTAGGGGTATTTAAAATGAGAGTCATCTTAGCATCCTCATTTTTGTTCTTCAAAATATGGCAACCCTAGCTTTCATAGAACTGTAGAGTTGGAAGGGACCGCAAGGGTCATCTAGTCCAACCCCCTGCAATGCAGGAATATTTTCCCCAACGTGGGGCTCGAACCCATGACTCTGAGATTAAGAGTCTCATGCTGTACCGACTGAGCCAAAGGCTCTGATTGGAATGGGCCTGGTGAGCTTCATTTGAGAAAGCATTCCTTGGGAAAGGTGCCACCACAAAGAAGGCCCTGCCTCTGGTAGAAATCAATTCCGTTTTAGAAGCGGCTGAAGTGGGCCTCCCTCAGAGAAGGGCCAGAAGGAAGGAGGTGGCCAAACCATGGCTGTGTAAGAAACACTTTATCCATGTCTGGAGGTCCAGTGGTTCCTGAGTCAGCCTGCAAGGGGATGACAATGAGATTAAATTGCACAGTGTGTCCAGGTCCTAAACCTTCTCTCAAATGTGTCTCTGTAACCGGGAGCCTTCTCTGCACAGGGTGTGGTGCTCTTGTGCATGGAAGATGCAGTCCAAGATGGGATTGTGCATTTTGTAAACAAAACAGCTCTGTGCCACTGCAAAAAAACACCCCATTGCCTCGAACCATAGGCTACTGTTGGGAGTTGGGGTACAACATTGTCCGCTGTTGTGCTCCTGTGTAACTGTAATCTCACATAGCCCATGCAAAAAAGATCCCAGGCTGTTCCACCCCTTAGGCTCACAGACCAAGCCTTCTGCTTGCTGGCATTGATAAATTGCCTCTTGCCCAGGCAGGAGATTAGAAAATGGCTGCGCTCCTGGCTTCCCCACACCCCGTTGGAAATGAGTCAAGGCTTTTTTTCCTGACAAAGCTGAACTGGAATTTCAGATGCTGCATCCGTACCTTTCCCTGTTGATATTAATTATAGCAATAGTAATATTGTCATAGTTATTCTTAAATCACCCTGGTGAGTTATCCCAGGAGTGTGTACTGGGTAAAAGGACATGAGATATTCTCCTGGGCAGAGACATTACAAGTTGCAGGAACGAGCACTGTCCCTTGTCTTGAAATAACTTGCTTAGAGATAAATTATATTTTATTTTCTCTTGGAAGAAGATTCCTCCCAACTCATGGGAGGACTATTTATAGCAGTGTTTCCCAAACTTTATTGCACCTCCTTAGTTCCATAAACGTGCCCCCAGTGATCCCTACCCTATAGGTAAAAAAAAGAGTAAAGGACCTTAAGTCCAGTCAAATTCAACTATGGGGTGTGGCCTTCATCTCACTTTTCAGGCTGAGGGAGCTGGTGTTTGTCCATGACAGCTTTCCAGATCATGTGGCCAGCAGGATTAAACCACTTCTGGCACACAGAGGACCATGATGAGTGCCAGAGTGCACGGAAACACCGTTTACCTTCCCGTCACAGCAGAACCTGTTTATCTACTTGCACTGGTGTGCTTTCAGATTGCTAGGTTGGCAGAAGCTGGGACAGAGCAATGGAAGCCTACCCCGTTGCACAGATTCGAACTGCTGACCGTGCGATCAGCAAGCCCAAGAGGCTCAGTGGTTTAGGCCACAGCGCCATGCCCATACCCTACCAAAAGCATTCTTCAGAATGACCCACTAAGGGAGAGAACCGCACAATGAAATTCAAAAGGGCAGCAATCAATTTCACAGTTACCCAAAATCCAAAAACTATGTAGCTCAATTCATTTTCCCAGTAGTGATGTATGGAAGTGAGAGCTGGACCATAAAGAAGGCTTATCGCCGAAGAATGGATGCTTTTGAATTATGATTCTGGAGGAGACTCTGGAGAGTCCCATGGACTGCAAGAAGATCAAACCTATTCATTCTGAAGGAAATCAGCCCTGAGTGCTCACTGGAAGGGCAGATCGTGAAGCTGAGGCTCCAAGACTTTGGCCACCTCATGAGAAGAGAAGACTCCCTGGAAAAGACCCTGATGTTGGGAAAGATGGAGGGCACAAGGAGAAGGGGACGACGGAGGACGATATGGTTGGACAGTGTTCTCGAAGCTACCAGCATGAGTTTGACCAAACTGCGGGAGGCAGTGGAAGACAGGAGCGCCTGGCGTGCTCTGGTCCAGGGGGTCACGAAGAGTCGGACACGACTAAACGACTCAACAACAACAAGCTCAATTCATTCGACATATTTTATGAACTTGTCCCAGTGATCCTAACTTTTCAAAGTCTGGTAGTCATTGACACCTTCAGCGTCCCCCCAACGCCCCCTTTCCTATTAGCACCCCACCCACAGATAACCCCACCTCCCACCCCGGGGGGCAGGAGTGATTTATAGGTTTCCTTGTTTTCTCTTGCCTCTCCCAGTGGTGGGAAAGTTTCTACCTTGATTCCTTGCATGTGTGGGAGAGGCAGGGCAAGGGAACGTCAAGGACGGAGCACTTTCAGATTATTAAACCTTTCAACGTCTTTCTGGGTTTTTCGTTTCCCTGTCAGGCTCTCTGCAAGACAGGACGGGCTTGTTTCAAGTTGGCTCGGAAAGGCTGTATTTCATATCCCTTTCGACGCAGTCACTGGGGACATAGATTCATACATATATGGACACATATATACCCGTAGAAACTTTTGTGCCTTTGAGAAGACAGCTGGGAGGGATGGTGGTTGAGAGGGAGGGAGGCTTCCTTCATCTTGCAGATCTCAGCATAGCAAGCAACGCACCTGGAAAACGCAGGTGTGGCTACCTGCCCCCAAGGCTCTTTGCAATTTAAATCTCAGACTCTCCATTTCACTGGGGTGTGTGAATAGCTAGATATTTGGACTGCCAGGCAGACTACAGTGCAACCAGGCATAAGCAGCCTGTTCTCTGTTGCAAAGTGAGACAGAGTGTTGGTGGGTGCCAGTGTGCCCATCAGTTCCAACAGTGGATGCAGATAATAGCCACTGTGGCTAGTAGCCATTGGTAGTCTCTCCTCCTTGAATTTAATCCTCTTTTAAAGCCACTCAAATTGGTGACCACCCCTTCCTCCTGCAGCAGCGAGTTCCATAGTTTGACTAGGCTGTCTCATGTCTGGTTTATTGAGTCAAATTGATGGTCCATCAAGCTCACGCTCAGCCACATTTCTACCTGGAAAGCATGGGTCAGAGTGGCTCCCCCTTTGCCACTCTCTTTCCCAGGAAAGACTTGCTCTTTAGCTCTGCAATGGAGCAAACATCAATCCAGAGAAAACTGCTGTTTGCTCTGACTGAGCACTAGAGAACAGTTTCCCCCGGGGGGAAGCAGTGGGACAACAGGAAGTGTGGATAAGCACCAAGTATTGCCTACACCACCCTTTGCCAGCCAGACGCTCTCTCTAGACTACAACTCCAAGCAGCCCACACCCAGCAAAGCTATATGATACCGAATCCAATGGGAGCATGGTCATGTTGGCTTGAGCTGACTGGGAGTTGTAGCTCAAAAACATTAGCAGGGCACCAAATTAGGAGTGGCTGGCCTACACCGACTGGGTGTAGGGAAGAGGTTTTTGGCAGCCCTGACTGGAGATGCTGGGGATTTACAAGGCATTGGTGAATCAGTGCTTTCTGCCCCCCCCCCCCCAGGAATACCCAGGAGCACAGTTCCAGTACCTCTTAGGTGGGCGCTATTGCGGGCCAACACTCCCTGTGCCCGCTTCTTGCCTTTATATACTTCGGAGAAGTCCAAAAAGAAGTCAATTGCAAGGCAAAACAGAAGCTTGCCAGTCTACACTCCTAGCCACTCACAGGCACAGTTGACCAAACGACAGGGCAAGGCCAATTTGTAGTTCCTTTCCTTCAATCTGTCTCTGGGGCTTTAAACTTTCCAGCCAGGCCTCCAACATTGTACGCACACATGTTGGCACAAGGGCCCTTCCAAGCTGCCCTAACCATCCACCTTAATCTAAGACAATGATGGAGGTAAAGGTAAAGGTAAAGGTAAAGGGACCCCTGACCATTAGGTCCAGTCGTGGCTGACTCTGGGGTTGCGGCGCTCATCTCGCTTTATTGGCCGACGGAACCGGCATACAGCTTCCAGGTCATGTGGCCAGCATGACTAAGCCGCTTCTGGCAAACCAGAGCAGTGCACGGAAATGCCATTTACCTTCCCGTCGGAGCGGTACCTATTTATCTACTTGTACTTCGTGCTTTCGAACTGCTAGGTTGGCAGGAGCAGGGACCGAGCAACGGGAGCTCACCCTGTCACGGGGAATCAAACTGCCGGCCTTCTGATCAGCAAGTCCTAGGCTCTGTGGTTTAATCCACAGCGCCCCTGCGTCCCTAATGATGGAGGTGGCGGCGCCTATATTTGACCTGTACCAGAACCAGGGGTGACCCCCAGACCATCTAGGAAGACAGCTTGCTGTAGCTTTTAGCACCTCTGGGGGCGTCCAGCTTGGCTGTGGTCGAATCAGCATCTGTTCAGGGCTGTCCCAGTCGCCCGGCAACTTGCCCTAACAACTTCATGGTGAGTTCTGGCACCTATTTTTCTTGGGGAGAAAGCACTGGGAATAATACTTGCAAGTAGCTGTGGGGAGGATACCTCGCGGAAAACTGGTAGCTGAAGGGCTAAGCGCTCCTATCCCTCCCACACCAGTTTCTCTTTTGCAAATCGCTTCCTCTCGAGGGAGCTTTGCAATAGAAAAGAGACGACCTGGCTAATGTTACACACCCGTGCTTGCTTTTGTCCGTTTGATGACCCCTGGGAATGCAGGCGTCATTGACTATTGCTGAACACATTATTTCCCATGGTGTGCTAAGCTTGCATGCTGAGCAGCACATCCACACTCAGATTTGGGCATTTCATCATCTGTCGAGGAGTACTTGGGTAATTGCCTGGGAAACGCCTCTGCTGTCCAAAAATACTCTCTGGACAAAGAAGACCAATTACTATTATTATTATTATTAAAGCTTTCTCTTGGACTAGCTCGTTTTCCAGGTGTGGGGAACACTGTGTGCGGAGGAAAATTCAGCCCTGGGTGGCAAAATGCAAAAGAGTTCAGGGCTCCTGAACCTTTAATTGCTGTGTAGAAGCCAATCCAACTATCAGTTGTAGAACAGATATGTTCTACAACCATTGCCTGAAGCAGCAATGCTACTGAATGCTGGTTGCTGGAAGCCACACGAGGGAAGAGGGCTTTTGCACATAGTCCTGCTTCCAGGCTTTCCATGGGCATCTGGCTGAGAAGGCCTCTCCTCCTCCCAGAGGGGAGAGGTTGTGAGCGGGAGCAGCTTCCTGCAGGGGCAGGGAGGCGTGCTCGGCTCCCTGCTCCTGATTGTTTCAGCTGCTGCAGCCAAGCCTTCCAGCTGACCAATAGGGCTGGCTGGTGGGCGGGGCTAGCCACATTTAAACAGCCGCGGCAGCGCTCAGCTCCCAGTCTGTTCCCGCTTTCTTCGGATCTCCCTCCCTCCCTCTGTCCCTCTTAGGTCAGCTTCTTTTGTGTATTGACCTTGCTATGGACTTCGGCTGGTTGCCTTGGTTGCCCAAGGGGCCTGGTAGGACTTTTTTATCCATCTGGCAAATTGGCACTAGCCTCTTGGTTTTTTCGCCTACCTCATAGCAACTCGTCACAACTTTCTGGTACTGGCGGTTAGGCATTGGAATATGTGTGCTATGTTGGAGGATTGGGTATGGGCCATCATCTACCCCTGTTCTTTTGGGTATTCCGTGAAAGGAATCCGGTGGTCTTGGATCCTGTCCGATGCCCTGCTGGTGGCTAGGGCCATGGCACGACCCCTGGTGACGTCATGGGGGAGCTTCCAGTTGTATTTGCATCAACAAGCTCCTCCCATTGGTTGTTGACCCTGATATGGCTCCTGTGGAGTCTGGTATTGCTGTTTCATCCAATGCCTAAGCCAATACTACTCACAACCAATAAAAGTTGTGGCCTAATTTTGCCCATTAACCTAAAATAATGTGTCTTTGTGTCTTATTATACTTCTATGAGGGTGGCGGTTCCTTGACTCACAATGAGATGCTGGACCAGGTGACCACTGGCTTGATCCAGCAGCTGGAAACTTCTTCTTATGCTATCCTAGAATTGTAGACTTGAAAGGGGCCTTCATTTAGTCCAACTCCCTGCAATCAGGGCTGAAGCATCTCTGAAAAGATGGCCGCCCAATGTTGGTTTAAAAACCCCCAATGAAGGAGAGTCTGTCACTTTCCAAAGTCAGCCATTCCACTGTCCAACAGCTCTTGACATCAGAAAGTTCTTCCTAATGTTGAGGTGGAATCTTCTTCCTTGTCATTTGAATCCACTGTTCTGGGTCCTACCCTCTGGAGCAGGAGAAAACAAGCTGGCTCCTTCTTCCATATGACAGCCTAAGGGATATTTGAAGATGCCAATCATATCGTTATTAATAACATTATTATTATATTAAATATCACCTCTCCATTTTCTCCTCTCTAGGCTGAAATTACCCAACTCTCTCAACTGTTCTTCATAAGGCTTGGTTATGCAGCCCAAAGTGGTGCAGTTTTGCCACCTAAAGCAGAACTTGCCCCTTGTCTTCCTGACTCCTCACTCTGTGATTTGATGATTAAGCGCCTCTGCGGAAGCTAATAAAGCAAAAATTACAGACGCAAAACCAGGTCAAGGTTGCAAGGGGCCTCCCTGTTGGGAAGCTCATCAAAATCCTATAGCAAAAGAAAGGAACTGGCAGCGCAGTTGGCGTATTAAGGCATTTCAAAGCCAAGAGAGAGCAAGCTAAAAGATAGCAAGGCATCCTCAATATATATCTCTGTGTTTTTATATTGTAAACCGCCTCATGATCCTCGGATGAAGGGCGGTATTGTTGGCATCCGTCTGTCTCAAGACACAATGGAGTTCGCTGCAAGCATTAAGATAAATTCAAACAGTATAAACAAGTTTTGATGGAAGCAATAATGGAATACTGAATGGTATAGTTTTTGTAAAATAAATGAACCATGGAAAGAAAAGAAGGGAAGTCATTGAGATCTTGAAGATGTAAAATTAGAATTTTAAATTGTAAAACAAACATAATAAAAATAATATACAAAAAAAGACACAATGGAGTTCACCTCTGGGGGTGAGGTCGAATCACTGGAGAATCGCAGCGCCTGTTGTGGTGGCAGAAACTGGTAACTTGTAGCTCCTGCCTCCCATGTTGTTTTTGCTGCGTTAGTAGCACCGAGATGCCTCTCTGGGTCACAAGCCTGGACACTGAATATGGAAGTCCTGGGATGCACAGACCACAAGACCCCCCCCTTGGCCACGCTGATGTGGTCCAAAGGAAAGCCAAGCAATACATTCTGCACCAGCTGGGCTGCAGGAGTTGCTGGAAGGAGGTGTAGAAGAAGAAGAGTTTGGATTTGATATCCCGCCTTTCACTCCCCTTCAGGAGTCTCAAAGCGGCTAACATTCTCCTTTCCCTTCCTCCCCCACAACAAACACTCTGTGAGGTGAGTGGGGCTGAGAGACTTCACAGAAGTGTGACTGGCCCAAGGTCACCCAGCAGCTGCATGTGGAGGAGCGGGGACACGAACCCGGTTCCCCAGATTACGAGACTATCGCTCTTAACCACTACACCACACTGGCTCTCCCAGGTGCCATCCAACCATCTTAGGGACTCCATTCCGGATTTCCATAGGATTTTCCCATTAGCCTTCTGGGTTTCCCAGAAGAGACTTTTGGTTGGCCACTGTGAGACCAGGATGCTGAGCTAGATGGGGCATTGGCCTGATCCAGCAGGCCCCTCTTCCATTCTTATGCACTTAGTTCCCATTAAACTGGAACAATGGAAGTTACCGGTAAGTCACATAGTCTATCTTAACCTCCCTTGATTTTAGAGGGAACTGCGTGCACCTAGCTCTGTCCCAAGGTAACCCATAACCGGTGTGTCCTATGACTCAAGCCATCTCTGCTTCTTTAATCCCTCACTCACAATGCTGAAGCCGCAACTGATGCAATTTCAGATTTCCTCATCCAGAGTCCTCCTTGCTGTCCTTTCTTGAGCCCTTTACAACCCTTTTCCTTTTGTTGACACACTTTTTTTTTCTGGGAAGATCCGTGACTCACACAACAACCCCATTTCCGGGGATCAGGAGCTGCAAGGCTCTTTCACATTCTCATCCTCAGTATCTTTCACGACCGGAATTGAGAATGACTGCAGGTCAATGACCTTGATCTTTTGCTGGAGACCAAAAAAGCTGAGCCAAATTGTTTTGGTCAAAGAGGATGTTCAGCAGAAGAGCTAAGGTCTCAGCATCTCTTTGCTGGTGAGTCCTCAGTACAGTGGTACCTCGGGATGCGGACGGGATCTGTTCCGGAGCCCCGTTCGCATCCTGAACAGAACGTAAGAAGCGACTGTGCATCTGTGCATGCGTGGGTCACGGGTCGCCGCTTCCGCGCATGAGCGTGAAGTGATTTTGACTGTCTGCACATGCGTGAGCAGCGAAACTCAGAAGTAATGTAGAGCTTCAGTATGCTGAGGACAACATAGTGTGCGCATGCTCAGAGGATGACCTCCAAACCATCCTAAATATCTTTGCAGAAGCTTACGAAAAGCTTGGCCTATCACTTAACATCCAAAAAACCCAAAGTGCTGCACCAACAAGTACAAAATAACCCCTCTGCAGCGCAACAAATCCAACTCAATGGTGTAACGTTGGAAAATGTTGATCACTTCTCCTACCTAGGCAGTTATCTTTCCACAATGGCCAACAATGATGCCGAAATCCAGCATCGCCTGAGCTCTGCGAGTGCGACTTTCTCCCGATTGAAGCACCAAGTGTTTAAGGACCAGGACATTCACAGGAAAACCAAAATGCTTGTTTACAAAGCTATTGTACTACCAACCTTACTATATGCTTGTGAAACATGGACCACTTATAAACGCCATCTCCAACTCCTCAAAAGATTCCATCAACAGTATCTCCAAAAAAATTTACACATCACTTGGAAAGACAGGCGAACTAATTATCAGTGTACTGGAAGAAGCAAAGATCACTGAAGCAATCATTGAAGCAATGATTCTTCAACATCAGGTTCGTTGGACTGAGGATGCCTGATGATCATCTTCCTAAGCAACTACTCTATTCCGAACTGAAAAATGGAAAGCGTAATGGTCAACAAATGGTCAACAAAAGAGGTTTAAAGACTGTCTCAAGGCAAATCTTTAAAAATGTAGTATAAACACCGACAACTTGGAAACACTGGCCTGCGAGTGCTCCAGTTGGAGAACAGCCTTTACCGAAGGTGTCATGGACTTTGAGGACACTCGAACTCAGGATGCAAGGGAGAAACGTGCTAAGAGGAAGGCATGCTTGGCAAATCCATACCGTGATCAAATCCTGCCCGGAAACCAATGTCCCCACTGTGGAAGGACGTGTGGATCCAGAATTGGCCTCCACAGTCACTTATGGACTCATTGTTAAAACCGTGTGTATGGAAGACAATCTTACTCATCTACAAGTGATCGCCAAAGAAGAAGATATCTATTTTTTTGAATGAATAAATAAATTTAAAAGAACAAGTCTTGGGGGGCGGAAACTGAGGAGGTAGATGAGACTACATAACCTTTCAACCAGTTCAAGAGCTGAATTACATTCACATATCAACGCAGGGATGTTTCTCTTCATTTCTTTCTCCCACCCCAACCCCTGATAATCTAAGGTTTAGTTCTCTACATTTCCATATCAGTTTCAATTATATTTTTATTTATTTTAAAAAACCATCAGCGTTTTAGGGGGAAGTTCTCCTAATATTTCCATTTCGGCAAAGCAATCCCCACAACATGATGCCTCTTTGTAAGTGGTTTTCACTAATGTGCTTTTCACTTTTGACTCATTACAGTGGTACCTCAGGTTACATACGCTTCAGGTTACATACACTTCAGGTTACAGACTCCGCTAACCCAGGAATAGCGCTTCAGGTTAAGAACTTTGCTTCAGGATAAGAACAGAAATTGTGCTCCGGCAGCGTGGCAGCAGCAAGAGGCCCCATGAGCTAAAGTGGTGCTTCAGGTTAAGAACAGTTTCAGGTTAAGAATGGACCTCCGGAACGAATTAAGTACTTAACCTGAGGTACCACTGTACTTGGCTGGAGAAGGCAAATAATAATAAGAATAAGAATAAGAATAAGAATAAGAATAAGAATAAGAATAAGAATTTATTATTTCTACCCCGCCCATCTAGCTGGGTTTCCACAGTCACTCTAGGCAGCTCCCAACAGAATATTAAAACACAGTAGACCATCAAACATTAAAAACCTCCCCAAACAGGGCTGCCTTCAGATGTCTTCTAAAAGTCAGATAGTTCTTTATTTCCTTGACAAGGTTTATTGCCTTTCCAAAGGCAAGGCTAACAAAGAGAAGAGGTTCTGGGAAGGCAGAGAGAGTGAGAACAGATGGGCGATGTTGATAAAAGAGAAATAGTTTTAGGAAACAACCATAAGATGCAATTTATTGGGCATTTCCCACTCTTTCTCAAGGATTTGGGGCAGACTGCAATTCCATCTATCTCTTATCTTCTAAGGTTCCACGTTACGAGACTTCATTGCATAATATCTTGGTTTTGAGAATCCTCCCTTCCTGTCACTCAGACGGATTTCCATCTCAGCCTACACCCAACTTTTCCTCCTTTCAGGGCTTAAAGAACTATTGCATTCATGGGATCAAAGGCCTGGGGGTGAGGGCCGCTGGAACTCACCTCGTTGACCAATTCCCGGTTCCAAAATCGCTGTGACACGCTCACTTCCAGGAACTCCTTTGAAGAAGTTCAAAGAGTCATGCTCTCTGCTCATACCTTTCTGCCACGATGGGTAATGCGTGTGATGCACAAATGGTTTCCTCCACACACTCATCAAGTGACTAAATGATGCAATCCCCCCTCCCCCCGTTTTATCCTGCCGGATCAGAGTAATCTGACCTTTGCCGTGTTTCACCAGAGCTTGTTTTCGCTCACCAGGAAACCTCTGAGTCTTGGAAGAGGGCTAGAGTGCCTTCATTTGATGCTGGATTTTACAGAAAGATCAGAGGTGCTGCTAATGTCCTGTCCACCCAGCTGCCCAACAGCCTCCTGAACTGAGCTGGCCGAGGAAGGTGCTCATAGAGTCACAGAATTGTAGCTTGGAAGGGCCCCCCAAGGCTCATCTAGTCTAGGGTTGCCATATTTCAAAAAGTGAAAATCCGAACACAAAAGTTCTTGAGCTTCTTTCCCTAAAGTATACTGTCGACACGGGTTGCCGTATGTCTGTTGCCATTTTCAGTGATTTCCACCCGGACACTGCTTTCAACTGAAGTATTTTGGCTGTGTCCAGGAAATTCCGGACAAATCGCCATCCTAAAAATGCCCTGCAATGCAGGAATCACAAGTAAAGAATCCCTGACAGGTGGCCTCCTAGCTCCTGTTTAGAAGCCCTGGGTAACAGTCCACCACCTTCTGAAGGAAGAAGAAGAAGAGAAGGAGGAGTTTGGATTTGATATCCCGCTTTATCACTACCCGAAGGAGTCTCAAAGCGGCTAACAATCTCCTTTCCCTTCCTCCACCACAACAAACATTCTGTGAGGTGAGTGGGGCTGAGAGACTTCAGAAAAGTATTACTAGCCCAAGGTCACCCAGCAGCTGCATGTGTTTTTGGTTTTTTGGTTTTTTTTTTACGCTGAAATAACTGTAAAGAGTTTGTGAAATTTGCCAGAATATATATATTTTAAGTAAAAACAAACAAAAAGCCGCAAGCAAGGACTTTGGAGGACAGGGGTTGAACTGGTAATTTGGGGTGGAGTGGAAAGCTTCAATAGGTTTTTTACTGTCAAATAGAATCTATCGGAGAGCGTGGTGAACAGAAGGACAAAGAAAAGGTGATTTAATCACAGGTTCTGGAAACTTGGGTGGGTGGGAAATGAGAAGAGGTGCAAGGCAAAAGAACACTTGTTCGGTCACGTTAAAAAAATTGCCTTTAATAATTAGGCACCATGGCTCTTCTATTTAAAGTTTTATGAACTAGGGCCTACCTGCCTGGATCTTTTTTCTTTTTCTTTTAAAATATTAACATATCCAGATTCTTTCTAAGTTTATTACTTGGCGGTAGTTGCTGTTAGAGTTCCCTCCAAGCAATGAGGATGACATCTTATTCTCTAAGGAGAGAATAGTTAATGGCTTCCCAGTAGGAAAAGCCACCAAATCATCAAAGAAAACAGAACCTTTTTATTATCCTCCCCCCCCAAAAAAGAGAACTATATTTGCCCAGTTTGGAGACTAGCCAAAGAGAGAAGTTTTTTGGGCCAAGACTAGGAGACATCATCTTCTCAAAGGTTGCTTTGCTTCCTGGCAAATGGGACTTCAAAAAACACAAACACAAAATACCACCATGTTTTCCAGACAGCCCCCAGCAGTCTCTGAAGTGGTGCTGAAAGCATTTTAGCAGTCATTCTTCCAAAGTTTAATTGTTTTGTCGTTTTCTAGAGCTGCTGAGGCAATGATGTTCTCCGTTGGATGGCAAGCTGTAGAGATCACAACATCTGTATGCTCCGGCAGCTTCTGTACGGTCTCTTGTACAGTTTGGAGGTTCCAAATGTAGACCAGGTTGTCCTCTGAACCAGACGCGATCCACTTTCCACCAGTAACGGAGAAGTTGGCAAAGATGCAGTACTTCTTGTGGCCTTTAGGCACTTTCCTTTGTTGTAGTCCCAAAGCTTAAGAGTGCTGTCCAACGTTGCCGTTAGAATATATTTGTCACTGGGACAGAACTTCACAAAAGACACAGAGGAGTTGTCATCATCGACCAGCGTTTTCAAACACTGTCCTGATGCTGTATCCCAGATTTGGCAGAGGCCACCAGAGCTGCTGGACATTATCAGGGAGCCATCACAGTTAAACTGCACTGCTAAAACCGGGTCAGAATGGGCTGGCAGGGTTTTTTGGAATTTCCTGGTTTTGACGTCCCATGCAATGATTCTTCAACATCAGCTTCGTTGGACTGGTCATGTTGTGCGGATGCCTGATGATCGTCTTCCAAAGCAACTACTCTATTCTGAATTTAAAAATGGAAAGCATAATGCTGGTGGTCAACAAAAGAGGTTTAAAGACTGTCTCAAGGCAAATCTAAAAAAATGTAGTATAAACACTGACAACTGGGAAACGCTGGCCTGCGAGCGCTCCAGTTGGAGAACAGCCTTTACCAAAGGTGTCATGGGTTCTGAAGACGCTTGAACTCAGGACAAAAGGGAGAAATGCGCTAAGAGGAAGGCATGCTTGGCAAATCCTCACCATGATCAACTCCCGCCCAGAAACCTATCTCCCCACTGTGGAAGGACGCATGGATTCAGAATTGGCCTCCACAGTCACTTATGGACTCACTTTTTAAAACCGTGTTTATGAAGACAATCTTACTCGGCTATGAGCAGGAGCTGCTGAACCAGATGAGGATATCATGGCCTCTATAGTGATAATGGGATCGTCTGTCACTATCATCTGACTGATGCAGAGAGCAGGACATAGCTTTGACTTGGTCTTTCCTCCTAGGCCAAACTGGTGGAGCTTGGACTCATGGCAGCGATTCCCCTCTGCAAGAGTGTGGGACCAATTCAGATTGTCCACCCTCAGAATTTTATGGATCCTGATGGATTCCTGAAGTCTCTGGGGGGCTTCCAAGTGGACAGAGCTGTGGTCTACGTGATTTCCATGTATACACAGTACCCTTGGAACTGAACCCCCATGTAAGATGCAATTGTACAGTAATAAATCATCTGAATGTTCTCTCTTGCCAACGCTTTGCTCAGTTTCGGAACGGATGCTGCTTCAGTCTGGTTGCCTCATCTCTCTCCACAGCCTGCATGGAGACAGATTCTGCAAGAAGAGCTCTGCTTTCAAGGGATGTGACTCTGTCCTAGGATGCCCCCGGAACTTCCTCCTGTTTGCAGCAGGAGCAGCAAGTGGAGATGTTAAAACATCCCAGGTTTGGCACACAACGAGCCTGCCTTTGCCAACTCCGGGTTGTGCTTTTTCTGGTTCAGTCCTGTTTCTTCTGGTTCAATCTGCCTTGAGACAATTGCTTCATTGTGCCGCCTCTAACAGGCTGAGCTGGCGAAAAGATTGTGCCACACACACACGCACAGGAGTCAGGGTGTGTGTTGGCAGACTGAGGTAACCAGTTCCACTAGGCAGGATGTATGCTTTCAAGACTCAGGGAGTACCAACTCCCCTCCAAAAACCGAAGGCAGATGAGCTGAAAGCAGAAGAGTCTGAAGGGAAAGGGTGAGGGGACGGAAGGAGGAAGCCAGTTTCATCCAGTTGAATACTCAGAAAAACTCATAAATAACTCATAGAGGTGCTTGAGTCATTGCGGTTCTGCCCTCCAGACGTGCTAGTTGGGTCCTGCACAGATGCTTGGAGGAGAAAAAAATATCTCTAATTTTGAGAAAGGTGTGTGTGTGTGTTTGTGTTAGGAGTGGGGGAGAAATTCTATTCAGTTCAAAGGCAAACCTACCTAATTCACACTTTCTGAAACCATTTGCAAACCAAATCACCGTCCTCCTTCGAAACAGTGATGTGTGCTGAAATGCACATACTAGAGGGAAGTCTGCACGTATCAGTGAAAATCTCACACAAAAATTCATCATATTGGAGGAAATGGCTTGCAAAGAGGCACGCATTACTTTAAACTGCGTAAAAATGTGCCTGTTGGGAAAAATTCACACTAAAACGCTAGTCAGTGTTTACGGGAATTCACGAAATCGTTGCGGAAATGTGGAGAACTGGATTTAAGATTGGAAGAATGAGGAGACCCGCTCCTGCTGGGTGCTCATGGAAGATGCTTCTTCCACACTGGGAAGGGATGGGAGAAGAATGGTGGGTGACTGACTGGGGCACCAAAGCCCTGTATCGGTGGGTGGTGCCTAACTGTTCGGGATGGAGAAGTCCTTCTGCAAGTGGCAATTCATTGCGTCAGCCTTTGGTGGGGGACGGCAAATGCTGTTGCACATTCTGTGCATGGGTCCTGAGCAGGACCAGATTGAGGTTGGATGAGGCCCTAAGCCAGGGGTCGGCAACCTTTTTCATGCGGTCCACCCACCCAGGTCAACATGGCAATCTGAGACAGCTCTTAGCTGTGTTTCCCAACACTGTCAAGATGACCTGTGTGTGTGGTGACCTGCAGCTAAGCATACGGAAGAGATCATGAAACAATGGCACTCATGCAGGCACCGACCTGCCTTCTTTGCAGCCTGGATGGGACTGAGAGCCAGACACCTGTCAGTGGCCTTTGGGAGAACTTGCACACCTGGAATGTCGCTTGCTTGACAACCACGATCCAAGCTGAGGATCCATAGAGTAGAATGGTAGAGTTGGAAGGGATACAAAGGGTTTTTGTTGCTACTTAAATTTGTTAGTCGCTTAATCTTGCCCAGGGTGACTGAAAGCAACTTACAGCCAGCCAGCCAACCAACCAACCAACCAACCAACCAACCAGACAATAAACTTCACATAGGTACAAGAGGAATGAGAACTACATTAAAAAACATCCCACATCTAAAAGGTCACAGGTAGTTAAAGACCAAAGGCCTGGCTATAGAGGATTTTCAACTACAGGAATACAAAGATTCAGGGAGGTAGCCATGTTGGTCTGACACGGTCAAATTAAATTAAAAAATTAAAAAAGTGTCCAGTAGCAAAAAAGAAATTTGACAGTAATCTTTGTATTCCTAATAAATAAATAAATAAATAAATAAATAAATAAATAAATAAATAAATAAAATTGTCCAGTAGCACCTTAGAGACCAACTAAGTTTGTTCTGGGTATAAGCTTTCATGTGCATGCACACTTCTTCAGATACTCTGAAACAGAAGTCACCAGACCCTTATATATAGTGGGGTATTTCTCAGAAGGATAGTAGGAGATGGATGATTGACTCAATGGGAATAGTAAACCTGTTGACGGCTGTTAATGACTGCAATCGGTCCTGCAGGAAAAAGCAAGGGATAGTATGCAGAGGACCAAAATTAGCTTTAGCATGTGTAATGAGACAAGAATCCAATATTTCAGAGTACAGTGGTACCTCGGGTTACATACGCTTCAGGTTACATACGCCTCACGTTACAGACTCCACTAACCCAGAAATATTACTTTGGGCTAAGAACTTTGCTTCAGGATGAGAACAGAAATCATGCAGTGGCGTCACAGCAGCAGCAGGAGGCCCCATTAGTTAAAGTGGTACCTCAGGTTAAGAACAGTTTCAGGTTAAGAACGGACCTCCGGAACAAATTAAGTTCTTAACCCGAGGTACAACTGTATCTGAAGAAGTGTGCATGCACACAAAAGCTTATACCCAGAACAAACCTAGTTGGTCTCTAAGGTGCTACTGGACAATTTTATTTATTTATTTATTTATTTATTTATTTATTTATTTATTAGGAATACAAAGATTACTGTCAAATTTCTTTTTATCAAAACTAAAAGGCTAGTCTACATAAGAACACAAAGCAGGCAGAGAGAGAGAAAGAGAGAGAGAGAAGATAAAGGACAAAGGAAAAAAAATAGGAAGAAGGAAAAAGAACAGAAAAAGAGAGCTTTTAATTCTTTATCTGTCAGCTACTGTATATATAGAAATTAGTCAACACATCCACTCCAAAATAACACCCCGTGAAACCGCTTTCTATAAACCAACATTATCTCCAATCCTCAAACCCAAACATCACGAGTTCATTTTCTTTTTCATGTAAAAAGTCCATAAGAAGTTTCCAGTCTTTAGAAAATGTTGACAATGGCTTTTCTCTGATTAAAGTTGTCAGCTTCAACATCTCAGCTAAATCCAGTCACTTTAACAGCCCTTCCTCCATTGCTGCTAATGATACGTCTTTCCATCTTTGTGCATAGAAAAGTCTTCAACTTTCAATGTTGTCAGGAGGCAATGGAATGGCAGATGTTAGGGCAAGGTGTTCCCCACTGTGTACGGATACCTTTGCTCATCAGCCAATTTGGCACCTTTCCCCCATAGCTTGCAGCGCAATAGAAAACCCATTATTTATTATCTCTCAAATAAAAAAATTCTTTCCATGGACCTTTTTAGTCAGCTGCCATTGGAATACTCCCCACATTTCCTACCTTGGGGTTTTCTTGATGAGCTTCCAAATATGCCTCCTTTTCTGCTGCAAGAAAAGGTTGTTTCTGATTATCACTATTTAGCGCAAGTATTTATTTATTGCATCAATATCCCACCTTACCTTCCTGAAAAGGTTATGGCTTCATCTTTCTTCCTCTCTCCTTGGTACCCTACTGGGGCACTTCGC
The DNA here is from genome assembly GCF_965112155.1 of Podarcis liolepis. Classification (NCBI taxonomy): domain Eukaryota; kingdom Metazoa; phylum Chordata; class Lepidosauria; order Squamata; family Lacertidae; genus Podarcis; species Podarcis liolepis. Next base: position 62,224,743 of record NC_139565.1, on the reverse strand, counting down.
TAATCAGGTCAAAGCTCCTAACATCACCCATGCTGTGCTCCTCTCCTTTTTTTGGTGAAAATGTCCTAGTTTCTGAGCCAGCTTAGCTGCACTGGCAACAGCCTGTCCACCAGCCAGGATCCAGCAAGGGAAAGGAGGCGAAATGCTTCCTTACGACCAGGTCTAAATTCCTCCAGCCATTTGCATTCCAGGAGGACTTTACTTCCGAGCATGATTTGAGAGATGCTATCTTCCGGAGAGCTCCTTCTTGAAGGTCAAAAGATATCAGAAGGCCGCTCAACAGTAACTTGGAGAAGAGCTTTCAGCATGGCTGCCCTTGTTCCATGGAACTGCATTCATGGTGAGCAACAACAGGGAGACACTATCTGCACATTCCACAGACAACCAAAGACATTTCATAGAATCGTAGAATTATAAAGTTGGGAGAGACCCTAGCTCTGCCCTCAGAAGAAGGAAGAGGACCTCCTTCTCTTTTGTGATCTATCTTTAGTGAGTAGGCCATCTATTTATGAGGCTGGTCAGTCCACGGGTACCTAGGAATAAATAGCAACCGTTTTCCTATAGAAGCAAACATTGAGGTGTACCTACACTGTTTTCCCATTGTTGAAACCACAATGGGAATTATCCAGCCCAGATGAAATGCCTTTAAGTCTCACAGAATTAAAAAAGGGACTTAGTCAGCTGTTCAGATCCCTCTCAAGATGCTAATTCATGGGTGCTGTTTGCATTTTCCATCTCAAGTACCCAAAAGTCTTGGGCTGGCTCCCCACTCCACCTCGCTAATAGACGACTGCATAAAAACCCTGTAAATATTGGCATATTTCCAATGACTTCTGCTTCAGCTCACATTCCCACCGGATACATTTCAGTTCCCTGTAACCTTTCGTTGCCAGTGGTTTAGCAATTTCGCTGGAACTGAGGAGCAAGTGGGTGGGTCGAACACAGCGCCAGTCATGTCATATGCCTCACAGATTAAATTAAATTTTCCAGGCATCAATGAACGTCTTTAATTAGTGGCTCAGAAATTCAAAACAATAATTTATCCCAATCTGTTGATCTTCGTGTGTGTGCGCCTTACTTGGGCGTGACGTTGGAAAGTGCTTTTCTTCAGAAATGACGCATTGCCGTAACTTGTTGAAAGTTCCATCTGGCTGGATTGCTTGGTGCTGGGCTGCGGATAGGAAGCCATTCACCCCACCTCCAGCTTCACAGTTGCTAATCCCATGGACCCAATGCAGGGTGAAAGGAAGAGACAGCCTACTAAATTGCTCTTGGTGGATTGCGTCACAGATAATCAAAGGGAGGAAGGGATTCCCTGTTCCTTCTTAGAATTCTCCTTGTGACGTTGTTTGCAGGCATGCACTTTGGATATGAAAAATCACTTCTCATCTAGTATGGGACGTGTTTATTCATTGGAAAGAACCCTGTGGACCTCTTGCTACCAGCTACAACCAACACCTCCCTCTGGTGCAATCTGTTCAGGCAAAGAGTAGAGGTGAAGGTAAAGGAACCACTGACCATTAGGTCCAGTCGTGGCCGACTCTGGGGTTGCGGTGCTCATCTCGCTTTATTGGCCGAGGGAGCCGGCGTACAGCTTCCGGGTCATGTGGCCAGCATGACTAAGCCGCTTCTGGCGAACCAGAGCAGCGCACGGAAACGCTGTTTACCTTCCCGCCAGAGTGGTACCTATTTATCTACTTGCACTTTGACGTGCTTTTGAACTGCTAGGTTGGCAGGAGCAGGGACAGAGCAATGGGAAAACTGCCAACCTTCTGATCGGCAAGTCCTAGGCTCTGTGGTTTAAAGAGTAGAAGACACCAAACGGATGTAATCAACTCTAAACTATTTTAAAAACTTGAGATTTGACTGTATGCTAATAGGGATTGTTCTATGTATTTTCATAGAAATAAAGTTTATTTCAAGAAAACTTTATTTCAAAAATAAAGTTAAGAAGACCTTCTTAAGCTACTTGTGGCTAGGCAGGAACTAGTTCAACCCAATCATTGCTCTTCAGCTACACGTAGACTTGCAACGGGATTTGTACACTATTGGAAGTATTGTGCTTTTTCTTTGACGATATTCCACTATAGTCCAATGGAAAGGACATCTCTGCTGCGTGTCGGGGGGGGGGGGCATTTGCTGTTCAACATGCATCCATTATAACCATCCTTTGACTCCTGTTTTTATTTTTCTAAACTGATCTTTGAATTACCGGTAAAATGCTTTCAGAATGAAATACAGTGCTATAGCACCCTACTACTACTAGAAAGTTAATGCATTGTAGTGAATACTTTTATAATGCTATACCACAATAATGCGGTCGCCTTATGGTGTTTTGGACATTTTGCTTTTAAAACAATGTTTTAGTCAGAATTAAAAGATCAATGACAAGAGCAAAAAATAGGGCCACAGAATGGTATGCACCACAAAGGCTCATAAAGACTGTGTGCTGAGCTGTGATAGCTTTGCTTCCCTAATTGTCACTGCTTGTGTTAAAACCCCACCCTTCAAAAACGATGGGAGAGATATGTGAAAGGTTGGGAACATCAACTCCACCGCGTGGGAATCCCAGGCGGATGACGGCAGTGCCTGGAGACAGGCAGTCAGGTCATGTATCCACAGCAGTGACCAGAAGAGGAATGAGCGCTGGGAGGAGCAAAGAGAGAAGAAACGCCCTGGTGCATCTGAAACAGCACAACCAGACCCCTTCATCTGCCCCAGCTGCAGCAAAACATGTCTCTTCTGTATCGGTCTCTACAGCCACAGCAGGCGCTGTAACTCCAATGGTTGGACTTCACCCTTAAAGGGTGTCTCTTGAGACAAAGAGATGCCAACAAAGTGCAAAGGAGGATTCCGTATTTTCCCATGAAAATGAGGAAATGGGCCCCGACTCAGATGCCGCTGGAACTCTCAAACTGCTGGGGAATTTGAGAGTGAGAAACAGTCCTAAAACAGGCCACAAAACAACACTCAGCCATTCCTAAAAGACATCCCTGTTGTTGTTGTTGTTCTGTTTTGCCCAGAGCGCTCTTTCAACAATGCCATCCGTGTGCCAGGTTTGAGTGCCAAAGGCTCCCAGGGAGAGGTATTCCTGGCAGTTGTTTCCCTGCAAGGAAACTCCGTTTATATAAAAGCTGGTCACAGCTAGATGCTTGCAAGGCATGTTGATCCAGACTGATGAGGGTTGGTTGGCACCGGACTGGGAAGCTGTCACAGAAGTTTGTCTCACTCGGGCAACGCTCCTACACCAAGGCGCTTCTGTTGCATTCCTTTCTTCCGCTACCTTCCCTCTGCTCTTGTCACTCTGCCAGCAAGTAGGAACATAAAGAGAGAGCCTGGCTGCATCGCACCAAGCCCTTGCCTAGCCTGGAATCCTGTTTCCCATAGTGGTGGCACACAGAGAAGGGCCTTAGAGGATGATCCTAGAGTCTGGGTCGGTTTATATGGGGAGAGGCGGCAGTGGCATAGCGTGGGTTGCCAGTGCCCAGGGCCACACAGAGGAGGCGTGGGAAGGAGGGAAATGGATGGGATACACATGCACGTTCAATTGCCTAATGGCGTCCATGTCACCCAGGAGATCGCAGCCAAAGAGATAAGAAGAGTCATTCCGTTGTCTGGAGATATCATTTCCTGGTTCACATGGAGAAGCCGTTTTCAACAGAGCCCAGCAATGGAAGCGTGCAGCTGTACTGAGGCAACATTGGGGTTGGAATTTTGCACCTCTAACAAATTTGCACCCAGGGCAACCGCCCCTGTGCCCCACCTGCTATGCCACTGAGAGGAGGTCCTTGAGGTATGGCAGTCCTGAGCTGTTTCCGAACGCCTCTGAATGCCAGTTGCCAGAAACCACACGAGTGGGGCGTTGCTCTTGTGCTCGCATCCTGCTTGCAGCCTTCCCATGGGCACCTGGTTGTTCACTGTGAAAATAAGATGGTGGACTTGACAGCCCACTTTCCTGATCCAGAAAACTCTTCTTCTGTTCTTATTTTGGGAAATCTGAAGGCAAGTACAGTGTTGAGATTTCAAATGATGGCCACAACATACCGTATTTTTCGCTCCATAAGACACACCTTTTCCCTCCTAAGTAAGGGGAAATGTCTGTGCATCTTATGGAGCGAATGCGTGGTCCCTAGAGCCGAATTTCCCAGGGGCAAAAAGCAGATTGTGCTTGGGTTTTTTTTAGAAAGAGGGAAGGGGGTATTGAAACAAAGCTGCTGAGCAGCTGATCAGCAAGCAATCGGGAGAGGAGATAAGGGACTCTAGCGATAAAGGAGGCTGCCTGGGAGGGGGGAGGTAAAGACAGCAAACTTGCAAGGAGAGGAGGCAGGAAGATTAAAGTAATGGGGAGAGAAATTAGAAGGAGCAGCAAAAAACTGCTCCAGCTAAGGAAAAGACACTAAGGCAAACAAGAGGGAAGGGGGTGTTGAAATAAAGCCGCTGAGCAGCTGATCGGCAAGGGATCGGGAGGGACATAAGGGACTCTAGAGATAAAGGAGGCTGCCTGGGAGGGGGGAAGTAAAAGCACATGGATCCTCAGGATTTTTGCATTGGGTCACCCCAAATTCACCATAGCATGTCTGTGGCCACAGCACGAACCACATAAATAATACATCCACTGTTTCATTCAGAATATTTTTTTTCTTGTTTTCCTCCTCTAAGAACTAGGTGCGTCTTATGGTCAGGTGCATCTTATGGAGCGAAAAATAATTTGGGTGGAAAGCACCTACAAATCATCGTTTGTGTAGCTGTGTCTAGGAAGAGGTGGAAAATATTGCTCATTGTGTGCTATATTGCTCTCTGTATAATCCTGCTCTTTGTTGATGGATTGGGATAAATACACCACATAGCAAGCTTCCATGTTCACCTTAGTCAATGGATCAGACAGAATTTCAGTGTACAACGTGGAGGGGGTGGGTCCTGTTTGCTGGGGACCTCCTGTGGCAAAATGCACTTCTGTGCTGTTTGTATTTTTCTGATGGCTGAGGTTTCTAAATTCTACTGACTGGCTGACTGATCTGCTTTGCATGCCAAAAACCAGAGCTCCAGTCTGCAGGCAGGGCTGGGAAATTCTGAAATTACCCAGTCAGGGTTGACAAAACAGAGCTACCTGGTCTAACTCTGTGTAACTCAGTATTCTATGCTCCTCCAGAGATGCCTGGCTTTGTCAACCACACAAGTCCTTGTGGAGCCATGGGTCTCCAGGATCTGAAATAGATCCCTGGCTGTGGATGGAAGGCTTAGCAGAATTTAGGGTGGACATTTTGAACCCGCTGAATCATTTCCAGAGGGGATCAGCCTTGGGCAACTTGTGAGGCTTGATTCTTAGCCTCAGTTCTTCCGATCTGTAAAATGGGAGCCTCAAAAAATTCGTGGGAAGCAGGGTGAGATAAGGGTGGTGAAATATCCTATATTCTGAACCTTCTATGTGTACAGTGGCTGGCATAACCCACCTCTGATGCCTTCAGTTTGGGAGGAATATTTGGCTGACTCTGGAAGAGAGCCAGTTCACAGTCCTTTGGAGAGGAATATGAGCCTTTAATTATTCTGATTCTACAAAGATGATTTATGTGCAATGCTTTCCAGGCACACCTATAACTTGGTTATTATTATTCCTGGCTGCTCTTTTGGATTTTCTTTTTAAGGCAAGGGTTTAATTGCATGTAATAGGGTGGATTGTGAACAGCCCGATAGACATCTGTCATGAGCAATTTGGGCGTGGTAGATCTTGCCTCCGGCAGGGAGGATAAATTAGGTGCTGTTTTGCACTACCAGGCTCTATGGCTACCTCTTTCATGTTTATTAATATCTATTTCTATTTATTAAAATATTTCTCTACCCCATCTCATTGCCAACAACAAGGCTGGTGTACATAAAAACAGACGTACAATAAAATTACAACTCAGCTGCTAGGTCAATGGAAAGCTCAGTTAAAAAAAATAAAATGGCGGTACAAGTTGCAGCACAAGCAGCAAGTGCTGACTGCCACAATTCAGAGAGGAGGCGGTTCTACAGAGAGGGCAGGACTCCAACTCTAAGATTCTACGCACAATTTGTGGCCCATCAGACTAAATACAGCTCACCAGCTACATCTGGCATGCTTTTGAACATCTGCATGGAACTGCTGAGGGAGGTTATCTGGAGATTTGGGGGCAGTGTCATCAGTATGATGATATACAACTCAATCCTTTTTCTTCAAATTCAAGGGAGGCTACAGAAGTTCTGAAAATGCCCTGGGGTCTGTGATGGGCTGAAATTGCTGTTGGCTGAGCCAATGAGAGGTTAGATGCTCATCTTGAGATGGATTACTATCATCTCCTCACCTTGTGATGTGATTTGTACCACTATCATCTTCCCTTGATCATCCTTAAATACTTGTTTCGGGTCTAACTTAGATTTAATGTATAATACCACTTCTCTTTTCTTTGTTTTATTGGAGGTTGGTTATAAATTCCATTCCAATTCTTTTATTTGTCAAGACTTTTCTATGTCTTTTAGCCACATATGTTTCTTGTAGGCAAACTATATCCAAATTTTGTTTTAAGATTACATGTTCAATTTTATTCCTTTTTGTTTTACTATTTAAAACCTTTACATTACAAATTAATATCTTGAGATCAGCCATTCTGATATTTATCTTTTAATTAGAATCTTGTTTCTCTCTTCTTGAATACCTGTGATATCTTTGAACGTTTCCTCTTCCTCACCTCCTGTTGCTCCCTGTTCCCCTACCATTGGTTTAGCTTTTCCTCTTTTTTATATCCCCTCCAAAACTTCTGTGCCTCATCCACGTCTCTGCATCTCTGTTTCTTATTTTTGTATGTAAAAGAAATTCCTTCTTGGACTTCTCATCTATAAGATATTTTATTGTTTCTCGAAGGCATCTGTTAGAAAGTTATAGTTATGCATTATTTTTTTAAGAAGACAGGCTGGAATTTCCTTCAGAATGATAATATTCTTTCCTCCAATTTGTAATCTGTTGGTTTGTATTATTTTGTCTTTAATTGATCTTGAATTTAAAATCATCCTAATCTTTGCAAAATTTGATTTAATGTGAAAGATCCTTTCAATTGAACCATCCAGCTCCTCCTCCTGTATCCCTAACCATTCAGACAATGCGTTAATTAAATACTCTTTTACATTCTCCTCCTCTTGCTCTGGGACTCCTCTAAAAAGTAAAATCATCTCCTGCTGCTTCATTTCCTAAGCCAATATTGCATCCCAGCTTGTTTCCTGAGTGGCACAGACAGGTATGGGGTTAAGATTAAAACTGGCCAGGAAAACACAAGGGTGTTTCAAAGAGGAACTGTTTCAATCAATCAATCAATCAATCAATCAATCAAGAGGTCTTAGAGTCCTGAATATTCTGAACCTTAATTTGGAGCAGACTGACAATGCATAGTCAAATTGACAGATATTACTGAAAATGATTGAAACATGTAGCTGTCTCAAGACTTCTGGAATGTGTCAGACTCCTTCCCAGCCCCCAATGTTTTCCCTTCCCCTTTTTTTCTTGGAGGAATTTAGGTATACTCTGTGTATGCAGGCATGTGGAAGGGATGCTACCCTTCTGAGTGTGATCAGCTCTCCATTGGATGGAGGGGACAGGGGAGAGAAAATCATCATATAAAAACAATGGCATTTGGAAAGGGAAAAGTTGAAGCGAAAAGGTTGATTCCTAGAGAGAAAGGCAGACCACACAGAAAGCAATGTCTAGAATCTTTTTTAAGTTCTCTACAAGTGCTCTCAGTTCAAATGGAAGCCCTGCTGCCCTGCAGCTGCTCTTTGTGGCACCAGGAAAGCAAGAAGCACTGCTCCTCCTTGCCTGCCTTTTCTGAAGACCTCCTTCTGGGCAGGCCAATGATCGGTCTCACTGCCTTGCCGTGTTGTTTTTTAGCATGGACAGGAGATGTTGGCTGGGTACAATCTTTGGATTGATCCGACCGCCGCAGCGTCTAAATAGCTCCTCGCTGGCAGCCACTGCAGCGTTTGACACAGCCACGTCCAAGTCACCCTGAAGGTCCAGGAGAGCTGCAATGGAAGAAGGAACATGAGAACCACAGCAGAGTCCTCCTGGATCAGGCCAATGTCCTGCGTCCTGTTCTCACAATGGACAACCAGATGCGCCAACAGGAAATGCATAAGTGGGACCCAAGCACAAGAGCCCGGTTCCCTCCTGTGGTTTCCCGCAACTGGTGCTTAGAAGCATTTCTGCCTCCAACTGTGGAGGCAGAGCCATTGTGGCTAGGAGCCATTGACAGCCTCTCCTCCAATCCTCTCTCAAAGCCATCCAAGTTGGTGGCCATCGCTTCTTCCTCTTGTAAGCTGCCCTAAGAAGACAATTATGAATCACATATAGATATTTAAAGAGATAAATTCAAAGGAGGGGCAGGGATAGGTCTGTCAGGAGCGAATGCCCCTCATGACAAGGACAGAAGGAGCTAGAGTTAGGCCCATTAGGTTGCTGAGCTCAGTATTGTTTACGTGGAAGAGGTTTCCAGGACTGGCCGTTTTTTGATGTGGAGATGAGGAGAAGTGACACATACGGACCCCAACCCCCTTACCATTGGCTCTGCTGGCTTTGGCTGATGGGAGTTGTAGTCCAACAAGATCTGGAGGGGGCTGGTGTACTGGACAGGAGAATGGCAAAGCAATGGGGTTGCAACGGCAAAGGAAAGCAGCCGGGGAAGTGAGCTGGGCTCC